>NW_022983534.1:695619-979965 GCF_010093885.1 Aplosporella prunicola CBS 121167 | reverse complement strand
TGCCTTGCCGTTGAGGGTGAGGGGGATGTTTGAGGTAATTGGGTGGGTGGGGAAGTGGGTGAGTGTGCTTTCTTTTCATTGTCTGCTATCTATTGCATTTTGCTGGTGGTTGTGTTGTGGCTATATGGCCAGTCGTCTCTTTCTCAGGTTCTCAGTGCTTGATGAGTCTTTTGTTGTTGAATCAAAAGCTTGCCGCTGCTGCCAGGCTCTCGTGCTCCGACACGCTGAATATGAAACAAGCGTTCTTCCGGCGAAAGGTCCATTCTGCTTGGCAATGATAGACGCAAGGTTAACGCCCCGGATTGCGCTTGCATTGGCGAGATTCGAACTACTACAGGGCAAAGTAAGGAAGTAGGCAAGATCACATTCAGGCAGAAAGAAGCAGCAGGCTGAAGTCGATGTCTTCTACTGATTACGACAGATCTAAAGGGACCATCTAAATCTTGCTTGTCTCTTAGGAAGTCTTTCCTTTTCCCGCCAGAACCGGGCGTCCGATAATCGTCCAGTCATTACCGCAACGACTCTCTCTCTCATACGCTTCAAAGACATCTAAGATCAACAAACGACAAAAACCCCTCCCAGACGCCGCAGCTGATGCAGCCCGTAGTGTGTATATGCAAAAGAAAAGACCAAGGCCCAGCAAAGCGGAGTGCTAACGCGCACGCCCAAACACCGAAAACGAAACTTTAGAAAGAAACAGACGACGCTTTTACTCCTCAAAGGTGCGAGCTCGACCCGCCACACTGGCACCGGGAGCAAGGGCTCGCGGAGCGCGGCGTCCACAACGAAGCGCGCGACGCGGTCGAGCAGACGGAGTTTGCGCTGTCCGAGCGGCTGAGGGCGGGCCTGGGCGGGACGAGGGAAGCGGTCGTCGCGGGCGCAGCCTCGGTCTTCTTGGTGCTGGTGGCGGAGCTCTTGTCGTCGTCGCAGCAGCAGCCGCTGTACTCCTCCTCGTCCTTGACGGAGACGGTGACCTTGGCGTCGGGCTTGTTTTGGCGCCAGCAGTCGTAGCGGTCCTGAAGGGGCTTTGTTAGCGCTTTGTTCATTCGTCGTCGTGTGTGTGTTTTTGCTTACCCAGTTCTCTTCGTACGAAGCCTTTTGCGTGTTGTACACGGCTTGGTTGATGGCGTCCATTTCGAAACGCTGGGCCCGGCAGTGGCCCATCTCGCTGCAGCAGTGCGGTGCGCTGGACATGATGGGAGTGGGTTGTTGGTTTGCGAGGTAGATGATTCGAAGCTTGGCAGCTCGTTCGGTGGGTTGGTAGGTAGAGGAGGACTGAGAGGTCGCCAACGTGGAAGAGGTGAAGTGGTAGTGTTTGGTAGTGGTAGCGGTAGAAAGTCCAAGAGACTCAATGGTTGTGAGAGTGAATGCTGGTGATGGGAAGTAAGAGGTACTTTCAGCGACGCGTCGAGCCGATAATATATATTCCGCAAATCCCTTGACCCTAAATTAAGAGAAAAATCCTGATAAGAAGCGCCGCCGAGCGTGAGGTGAGAATTGCTGGAGCGATTGTCTGAGCATCACCCAACCGCGCGCGGTCCAGACGCGCGCTCGGCCCCTGTCGCCGTGGCTGTCCTCCCTGCTGCTCCCGATGATCGCCGCCGCCCGCTCACGGCACATCACTTTTTGGCTTCCTGTCTTTCCCGAGCCGGGCCAGGCGTGCAGCCCTGCCATTCGTTTGCGATTCGAAATTATTCTCGCATCGCATCGCATCTGCGGCTCTGCCAATCTTCCAGAAGCACCGCTTAATCTCATCGTCGCGTCGCAAAATGCCCGTTGGGCTACACCAACCAGCCCGTACAGCTACAGATAGGTACCTAACTGCTAGCTGGCGTGACCGGTCTGCAGCCAGCCCGCCAGCCAGCAGTACAGTATGTAGCTAGGTATTTTTAGTGGGCAGGGCAAGTTTTTTTTCCGGCGCGCGCGCGACACACCCAGCAACGCGACTCTAGCAACACAGCCCACGCAGCCCTAGCAGAAGCACGCGCTTGCCCAGCTGCTGCGGCAGGGCTGATATGAGTCGCTCGCTTGCGGCCCATCCCTCCCGTATCTGCTTCGTGGCTTCGTACTCTTCCCTGCTGCTGCTGCTTGGCTCGCTCGCCTCCTGTCGCTACCTATGCTATTCTTGCGCCGCGGCTGCGCTCGCGGTTCCTACTCGTGAGCACTGGATGTATTTACTGTGTATGCAGCCATCTCCATAGACACAACACTTGCGCGCGCCCCTTCCGCAGCCACGCATGCATGCACGCACGCCAATCAATCCCAATCAATCACTCAATCAGCAAAACAGTCAGCTTGCAACCGCAAGACAAGACAAAACAAGACAGGACAAGGCAACGAGGCAGCAGGGATGCAGATAGCGCACGCCCGGGCCGTGACAGCCACGCGCGCTAGGGAGATTCGCTGCTCCCGAGCGCCCGGGAAGAGTAGGGATGGCAGTGGTGGCGTGTCCGTTTCGTCAACACCGGGACCTTTGCTCGCGCTCCCGCTCTCCTCCAGCCTCTGTGCGCAATGTTAGTTACGGGGCCTGTCTCAGCCTCGCACGCATGGCTCGCTCGCAAATCTCTCACGCAAATCTCGCAAGCAAGCAACCAAGCAACCAAGCAACCAAGGCACGCTTGCTCGTAACCCTGTACGAACGTCTTGTTTTGCTTGCGCCGTATTGCAGGACTGTCGTGCTCGCCGAGGGCTTGTGCGCTGCTTTGAGCGGTTTGATAAGGCTGTCTGGCTTAGAGTTAGGGGTGTCGTGTTTCGTCTGCGGCTGCCGGGCTATTCTTACGCTGGGGGTAATGAATCTTCCTGCTGGCTTAATTGTTTTTCCTTTCGAGCTTGCTCTGTCTGGCTGCTGTTTGTGTAGATGCCCCGTCTACACACAAGCTATCCTCGCCTCTATGCACCACGCCTCCTCTCCACCACAACCACACACTAGTTATCAAACATACAAGCATACGCATAGAAACACTTGCACAAGCACTCATCCACCTACGTATTGTATAGTACCATCCCAAAAACACGCCCACTAAACACCACCCGCATAGCCAACCCCTCCCCAAGCAATCAATCAACCTCGCACAAACAAGATCCTCCCCCGAAACACGGCATCGCAGCGCATCGCACTCAAACACCGCCCCCGCCAGCCCCTTCCTCCCCGAAACACACGCACGCAAAAG
Source organism: Aplosporella prunicola CBS 121167 (assembly GCF_010093885.1). NCBI lineage: Eukaryota > Fungi > Ascomycota > Dothideomycetes > Botryosphaeriales > Aplosporellaceae > Aplosporella > Aplosporella prunicola. The sequence continues at coordinate 976,795 of NW_022983534.1, read as the reverse complement.
CAAGAAATAAACCAGCAACCACCCGACGCATTCTCGTCCGCCGAAGCGCAGACCACCCTCGCATGATGCCCGCCGAGGGCGCGGCATAATTGTGGGTTCACGGCGCGGCCAGCGCGTCGTCGGGACGGATCGGAACGTCGTCGTCGTTGCTGGTGTTGTTGTCTGTTGTCTTAGGCTGGATTTTGGGTTTTGATTGCTGGGGGGAGGGGCGGGCGGCTGGGCTGGCTGGCTGGCTGGTCGGTGGTGGTGACGTTGCGGGAGTTGTTGGTTGGGCACGCATATTTTTCTTTCTTGCGCGGTTTACGCTGCAGCGCCGCGAGACCGGTGCGTGTGTTTGGCGGTGTGTGGCGCGATGATGACGCCGTGGGAGGGGGGCAGGTAGGTAGGTGTTGGCTTGTTTGTTGGTGACTTGTGTGGCCCCCCTGGACCATGCCTGGGGTTGCGGCTCTGCAAGAGTTGCGCAATGCCGACGTTACCTGGACAGCCACGGCCGTGTTGGTGTTGTGCTGCGAGTGCTGCTGCTTGCTGCTCCTGCTGTATGGCGCTGCTTGTGGCGCTGCCGGTCATGCCATGTCACGCTGCGATCGTAACCCCATCGTCGGGAGGGCGATCGCGCGCTGTGACTAGGTAGGTATCGCTGTGTGTGCCCGTCCGTGGTACGGGTGCCAGATCGCCTGCGATGCGCATCTTACGATGGGCTGGGCGCTCGGTCGGTGCGGCTTGAGGCTGGGGTTTGGCGTCTGGGGTGTGGCGACTTGGGCTCTTACTTCTTACCTACCTCTGTTTTGGGGGCGTGGTGATGTTGTTGGGGATGGCGGAGCTGTTGGTGCTGATGGTTTGCGGTGGCCTTCTATGTTGGTGGATAACGATGTCGATATTCGCTCTCCTTGCCCGCGGGCGTCGACAACTGGACTTGTCCGCCCTGGATGGATCCCACCTCTTCCGCAACCCAATCGAGTCTTCCCGCACCTTCGGCCCAGCACCTCCCGCCAGTCCGCGATGGCGCACCGCAGGACAGAAGCATACTCCGACTACGGAATGCCACGGCCTTTCGACGCCATCCACGTCGCTGCAATAGCCACCGCCCGCTCTGACGACGCGAACCGCGAGTATCGACCGACTTAGCTTGTCTCGCCAGCCACAAAAAAAGTGCGGAGTCGGGGCATGCAAGAAGGCTTGCGGCGATAGAACATGATGGCTTTGAGACTTTCCGGCGAGTCAGGTCGTCTTAAGGAGTTGGGGCCGTTCGTTCAAGGAGTGCTGCAGCGTGCTCTTCTTTAGTAGGTTTGGTTGTAAGTTTTTAATATGGCTTTTGATTGCTTTGTCGAGGTTGCTTTTGCTCTCATCTTGAAGAACCTAATACATCCTTGGATCGCTCGGATGCTCTTTCTAGTGCTGTCGTATTTGACACAGCCAGTCTGCGCTTGCCGATGTATAGGTATTCCACCTTCCGGATTTCGGTAGCAGTCACTTCCAAATCGGCTTCAGACAAATTTGTCTGCGGCAATGATTTCTTCGATAGCACGTCGAGACCCATATACCCGCCTTGAAAAATTTTCACCGCTGTAGACGTCTTCCTAGCTCTTAGCAACGATGGACCAAATTCAACCTACCTAGGCTTGATAGCCTTCATTCGACCGCAGCAAGCTTCTGGTCTTTAATTGGCGACCAGCTGAAATTGGCACAGCGAAAGTACTTACTTGCCAGGCAAAAATGACAGTTACATGAATTTGGGACAAGACAACTGAACCGAGGATATACGCCTCTTAGCCGGACGTCAAATCCGCCAAATCCGCAAATCCGAGTGGTGTACTCCGGCGGCAGTGCCAAGGGGAAAACGCAAGAGACGGGAGCGCAATGCTCATAACGAATGGAATGGCATTGGCCATGCCCAGGCCGAGGCCATCTACCGAAAGTTCCATCACCTCCTCTTTTAAACCTGGTGCGGCGAGAGAAGGGTAGTTGCTGGAGAGCTACCCCTCGTGCCCCTGTCGAAAGCTCCGCACCCCACATCTTGTACCCCGCCATCCCCGTGCGCCACCCACCAAGTGAACCTCGACATCTCCGAGCCTCAACTGCCGAACACACGACATGCCTTGTGCCGCGACGACGTTTAATACTGCGCTCCCCGCGGCCGGAGCGCAGATTGATTGCCAAACCACACGATCAAACCCCGCTTGAACGCCGTAAGCTACCATGCCGCCAACTCAGCTTAACGATCCCGCCGAATATCAGAAAATATTTCACTGGGCCGAGACCCAGAAGAATGGCACCATCCCATCCTTTGCGACCAGGAAGAACGATCCGTACCAGTACCAGCCCGGGTTCAACAACTTCTTCGAGTCCGAGGCCGTGCCTGGCACGATTCCTCGAGGGCAAAACAGCCCGCGATGCGTGCGCTTTGGCCTGTACGCAGAGCAGCTGACTGCCTCGGCCTTTGTAGCGCCCAGGCATCTGAACAAGAAGGCGTGGCTGTACAGGGCACGGCCGGCCGTCGCCCACCAAGGCTTCGTAAGAGCTTGTGCTGAGTACTTAATGAGCGGCAAGAACTGACATCCAGACAGACGGATTTGCCCGACAACAAAGACACGGAAAGCAACTTCCTCAGCATCAATCCGCGGGTCCACGTCTCGCCCACGCAGCTGGCTTGGACGCCTCTCGACATCCCCCCCGAAAGCGAAGAGGTCGACTTCATCTCGGGCCTAAAGACCATTGCCGGCAGCGGCGACCCGACACTGCGCGAAGGGCTAGCCACGCACGTCTACGTCGCCAACAAGAGCATGACGAAGAAAGCGTTTGTGAACAGCGACGGCGACTTCCTCATCGTGCCGCAGCAAGGCGCGCTGGACATTCAAACCGAGTTCGGGCCGCTGTACGTACAGCCGGGGGAGATCTGCGTGATCCAGCGCGGGCAGCGGTTCCGCGTGGCCATCGACGGCCCCACGCGCGGCTACATCCTCGAGGTCTGGGGCGCCAACTGGGAGCTCCCGGAACTGGGGCCGCTGGGGGCCAACGGGCTGGCCAACGCGCGCGACTTCCTGCACCCGACGGCGGCGTACGACGTGACGCGCGACGACCCGTGGAGCATCGTGTACAAGCTGGGCGGCAAGTTCTTCGAGTCGCGGCAGCAGCACAGCCCGTTTGACGTGGTGGCCTGGCACGGCAACTACGTGCCGTTCAAGTACGACCTGACGAAGTTTGTGAACGTGGGCAGCATCAGCGTCGACCACATGGACCCGTCCATCTTCTGCGTGCTGACGGCGCGGTCGCGCGACCCCGCCGCCCCCCTCGCCGACTTCCTCATCTTCTCGCCCCGCTGGGACGTCGCGAGCCACACGTACCGCCCGCCCTACTACCACCGCAACGCCGCGTCGGAACTCATGGGCCTGGTGTACGGCGACTACGGCGGCCGCTCCGACGCCTTCCGCCCCGGCAGCATCAGCTTCGAGTGCGGCATGGTGCCGCACGGCGTCGCGTACGAGGAGTTCAAGGCCGCGACCGCGGCCGACGTCCCCGAGTCCCGCATCTCGGAGCAAAGCGTCGCGTTCATGTTCGAGAGCAGTAGGCCCTTCACCGTGACCGAGTTTGCGTGGCGCAGCGATAAGCGCCATGAGCATGAGCCCAGCATGTGGGACAGCTTGGTAGACAACTTCTCGAAGCACACGGACGAGGTCGAGGCTATTCTGCGCGACGGCATCAAGGGGCTGAGTGTTGGGAATGGGCCGGCGCGCTGATGCGCCTGTGGTCGGAGAGCGCATTGTTAGCTGTTTTTTTTTTTTTTTTAATTGCCGTGAATGATATCCTACCTAGGTTCTTGCTTCAAACCATAGAGTAGCCGTCCCTTTGCCGTCTTCGTACATGTGTTGTATCCCCCAACTCCACACCTATACCCGCTCGCGCACACCCACAACGACACACCGCAAAACCCCAATCCACATCGCGCACGGCGATCGCGGCGCCAATCCCAGCGTCGTCGTTGTCATTGTCGTCGTCGTCGTCGACACGCCCAACGCGCCCAGCGCGCCCAGCGCAGCGTGCGCGCCCTCGCGTTACCTACCGCGCTTCCGGCTCCACGCCTCGCGCCTCGCACTTCCCCTCACTCTCTCACAAAAAAAAAGCCCCAAGCCCTTCTGCTCTCCATTGTGCAAACTCCACCACAACAACAACACTAACGACACCACCACCACAAGCACTTTGTCATCCTAGGAGCACCTCAACACCTCAGCACCTCAGCACCTCAGCACCTCAGCGCCTCGGCACCTCGGCGCTTGCCCCATCCGGCCGCCCCGCTTACACATACTACGTACATACTGCCCCACGTTTGCCCTAGGTTTGCGCTTTACCCCACAGCATGACGCGCGGGGCAAGTGCCGACGCCCACTCTCTCCACTCCCCTCCACTCGCCATCCACTCGTCCAGGCGGGCAGCACGTGCGTGAGCTAGCTAGTGGGTGAGGGCGGACGAATGGGTGGATGGATGACGGAGACGTAGAATGAGGGGGTGGCACGGCGGGTGGGTGGTTTCAAACGCCGACGCGGGCTTTGGCTGCGGCGCTGTTGCTCTGGGCGCATCTTGATCGCGCTTGATCTGCGAGGCGCGGCCAATTGCCTTGTTCTCTTGCGGTTGCGGGGCACGCGGTGTGCTGGCTTGGCTGACTGGCTGGCTGGTGTAGGAGAGCCTAGAGTAAGCAATGCCAATGGCTGCGTACTCTACGTAGAGGTGCCTGGGTAGGTAGGTTGCTTGCTAGTTGGCTAGCAAGGTACAGTAGGCAGAGTAAGCAGCCGCCGACGCCGCCGCTCCTCTTTCTTCACCTCCTCCTCCTCCGCGGGCAGCGGCTTGCTTGCTCGCCTGCTTGCGTGCGCTTCCGCTCCGGCAAGGCAGCTACCTACTCGTACATACCTACCTATACCTCGACTGTCGACTGTTGTTGCTTTTCCGCCAGCCAGCCAGCCCGCCAGCCCGCCCGTCCGTCCATTTGTCCGTCTCTGCGTGCCCGCGCGCGCGAAATGACGACCTACGAGCTCGCGGACGCCGAGTTCGCGGTGTTGAAGCGCAAAGTCGTGCTTGTGACGGGGGGCGCGTCGGGGATAGGAAAGGAGGCCGTGAGGCTGGCGCATCGTGAGTGGATTCCGCCTGGTCTTTTTTCTATTTGCTGCTTTTCTTCCATCTTTTTGTTGGTGGGGAGAGGCGCGCTGTATCTATCTTGGTGCTGACGCCCGCAGATCATGGCGCCAGAGTCGCTTTTGGCGACGTCAATGAGGCGGCGGGAAACGCGCTTGCGGCTGAGCTGAAGGAGTAAGTGAGCTTGCCTGTTCTCTCTTCCGTCGCGCCCACCATACCATACCATACCAGACCTCAGAAACAGACAGCAGCTAACACGCGCGCACTTAGCCGCGTCCTCTTCCGCAAATGCGACGTAACGCAATGGGACTCGGTGCTCGAGCTCTTCGAAACCACCGTAAACACATTCGGCAAGATCCACGCGGTGCTATCCAACGCAGGCATCAACAAGGAAGACTTCCTGGCGAAGGAATTCGACGCCGTGACGGGGAAGCTGCTGCCGCCGGACCTGGGCCTGCTGGACGCTAACCTCGTCGGCATGGTCTACGTCGTCAAGTGCGCCGTCTACTGCTTTGAGAAGTGGCCGCAGTCGCGCTGCCAGATTGTGCTCACGGGCTCCGCGGCCAGCTATTTGGATACTCCGCCCCTGCATCTGTATTGTGCGAGCAAGGCCGGTGTCTTGGGGCTTATGCGCAGTTTGCGCTCCCAGCTGGTCAAGCGCAACGTCACGGTCAATGTGGTTGCGCCGTGGATGACAGGTGAGTGGGCGCGCGCGAGCCTGCGAACGTGCGAGCTATGTTTTGCCCAACTAACCCGTCCTCTTCCCTAGTAACGCCCCTGCTCCTGCAGTCCATGCACGACATCTGGGGCGATCTCCCCGCGAACCAGCCCGAGGGCGTGGCGCGCGCGCTGCTGCTCCCCGTCGTGCGCCCCGACCTCAACGGGAAAACGTTTTTCGTCGCCGGGCACCGCATCGTCGAGCTCGAGGACAAGCTGCACGAGACGCAGCCGCTGTGGATGGGGCAGCAGCTGAGTGAGGACGTGGACGAGGGGCAGCGAAGGCTGTGTCCGTAGCCCGTGCGGAAAGGATACAGGAAAGGAAAAAGAAAGGGAAAGGAAAGATAGTGCCTGTTTGCGATGCTGGGTGAGCGTGCTAGGTAGGTAGGTAGGTAGGTTCTTAATGGTTGCGGAGGCGCTTAGGGCCCCAAGGGAGAAGGTGCCCAGGTAGGCGCGTATATATATATATATATATATATATACATATCCAGCGACGAGACTAAAGCATTCCATCCATTCAAACACATACACAACACTCTCATCCACCCGCAACCTCACTCGCCCCGCAACCACCGCTCCCACGCCTCCCCCAACCCATGCAACCCCGGCCCCATCGCCGCAAGCCTAGCAAGCACCCCCCGCCTCCCCGTCTCTTTACCCCCAGCACGCGCAAAGCTCTCAGCACCGCCACCCCACCCATCCGCGCCGCCATACACCCTGACGCCCTCAACCTTGTCCTCGACATCATCCTCCCCACCCTCCCCCTTCCCCACACCACCAAACCCCATCCACGGCGCCTCACCCCGCGCAAACGCAATAACGTCCAACGCAAACGCGGCCGCGACGCTCTGCTGCGCGGAGGTGAGCTGCGCGCTGAAGTTCTGGAAGAGGAACGCCGCGTCTAGGATGTGTGTTGCCTCGCCTGCGTCGGGGCCGGGCCAGGGGTTTGCGGCGTTGAAGTGGTAGAGGAAGGGTGGTTGAGCTCCTTCGGGTGCGCCTCTTTCTTCGTTTGAGCCTTTTCCTGCGGCGGACAGCCCTCCTTCGTCAGAGGTTCCTCCTTCGTCGTCAGTTCCTCCCACGTCAGAAGTAGCCCGCCAAGCCCCCGCGCACCGCCTTACCGCGGCTTGGTACGCGATGTCCGTGCCGAACCGGGCGATTGCGGTGCGGGCGGCAGGGGCGGGCGTCGAGGGCGTGATTGCGTAAGCCTCTAGCAGGGCGGATGCGGCGCCCGGGTGGGAGGCGAGGGAGCGGGAGACGGATGCTGCGAAGGCGGCGGCGAGGGCGGGCTGCGCGAAGCTGGGCGATAGGTGCGTGTAGATGTTTGCCTGGTGGGGGTGTGACGTTAGTGCGTGAGGTAGGGGTAGGGGTGGGTGTAGATCGAGTCTTCCTGAGGTGCGAGAGGTGCGGGAGGTGCGGAGCGGGCAAGAGGTGGATACATAGGTAGGCAAGAAGAAGGGCAACCACATACATCAAATGCACAATCCCCAACCATCAACCCCTTGCACCATTTCCGTCCGGGCATCTCACGCAACACGTCTTCCTGCTTACCCTCCTCAAACGACCACACGCGCGGCAGCGACGCCGGATCCAGGACCGGGGCGAGCGGGAGCTCGGGCGAGATTTTCGCAAGCAGCTCCTCGCCCGGCAGATGCAGCAGCGCGTGGACGCGCTCGGCCGCACTGCCGTTCTCGAGCCCGAGCGCTGCTGTTATAGTCGTGTAGGTTGCTTCGGCCACGGGGGGCGGGAGCGGCCGCGCGTTCAGTGGCGTCCCGGCTAGTGCGGCGAGGCGCGTGAACAGTGGTGTGCGGGAGTTGAGCTGCTCGAGGAGAGAGACTGTGGGGGGTGGGTGTTAGTTTGTGTGGGCAAGAGCGGAAGGGAGAGAGGCAGGGGAAGGGAGGACAAGAGGTGGGTTGGGGGGATGCGTGCATATGTGTATATATGACATTGGAGAAAGAGAAGGCCATACCAGCGCCCGCACTCTGTCCCAGTGCAGTCACGTTGCGCGCGTCGCCTCCGAAGCCGCTGATGTGCCGCTGCACCCATTGCAGCGCGGCAGCCTGGTCGCGCAGGCCGTTGTTGGCGGCGTAGCCGGCTGCGCGGAGCTCGGCTGAGGTCAGGAAGCCGGGGGCGCCGAGGCGGTAGCTATGGAGAGAGGATGGATGTTAGTTGTGCGGTTTTCCCTGCTGCTGTGGGTGCGGACTTTGACTTTATGGGGGTGCTGTCTACTGTCTCGATTGATGGAGTACCTTGAGGAGAGGAGGGAAAACGAGAATAGAAACACCACATACTTAATACCCACACCAATAACAGGCTTCCCCTTCTCAGCAGCCAGCCGCACAAGTCGTCCGAAATCATACTGCGGCCAGGAATTTGCGCCGATGAAGAAGCCGCCGCCATGCACAAAGACAATAACGGGCAGCGGGCGACGGGTAGAGCCCTGGCCCTCCAGAGCGAGGGCCGGAACAGTGATGTTGAGGTTCAAGCCATTGAGGTCGTCTGGGGGTGGCGGCGGAGCTATGGATGCTGCGAAAGGCGGCGCTGACGGCGCTTGGATGAGGGAGAGCTCGAGGGCGCAGGCTTGGGGTGGAGAGAGCACGGGGGGACTGTTGGGGTTGTTAGCCCAGCTTTCCAACTAACTCAGGAGGAGGTGTTGCGGCGGTGGTGAGAGCGGTGGAGGCGGTGGGTGCCTTTTCTTTTCTTCTTTCTCCTCTTCTCTTCCCGCTCTCTTTCTTCTCGTTTTCTTCACTTTCCTATTCTGCACCACTGGCAATCGCGCCCACACATGCACTCACTGCCCAACCATACATACCCAAACTTGCGTGCGTCGATCTCCCCTGCCCCACCACTCCCTGATACTACCAGCTCCGGCGCCGCCAACCGATCCTTCAGCGTCGCGTACTGCAAACCAAGGAAGCGGATGACGCCGTCATCGTCGGCTGTACCGTGGATGGTGCCGAGGTGCGGATGATGGATTGTTTTAGTTGTGGGCATGATTGTGGTATTGGTGACGGCTCGGCGGAGAGGTGTAGGCGTGTAGTCTGGAAAAGGATGTGTACTTATTTGTACTTCGTTTGATCGTAAGTCTGTCAAGTGGGTCATGCCCAGTTAGGACTCGCTGGTGCCTAAATCCTCAATTCAACAAATCAAGGCCAACAAATCAAGCCGAGATTCTATTGTTATGAGCTTCGAACTCTTTAGTACGGAGTCATGGGAGAGGAATAGAGATAGAAGGGGAGGAATGTGTATATACGTGCAGACAACAGAAGAAAAGAAAACACACCAAAGAACAACACCAGCAACAACAAGAGTAGTAGTAACAAACCCGTCTTCGTACTCACTGTATCAAACAAATACGCAGCAACCGGCCCTTCTTAACCCCCAGCACCACCCCACCTCGGCAGTCCCCAACCCCTCACATCCAAAACCACATCCACAGCCGAGCTTGCCATGCTTGCCGTGCTTGCCCCCGTCCCGAACCCGTCCCGAACCCGGTGCCGTCCAGCAAAACCGGATGCGGATTGCGGAAGCAGCGCGCAGTGTGGGGTGCTAGTGGGGCGGAGGATGATGCGGGGTTAGTTTGGCAGGACCGAAGGCCGATCCGCAAGCGGGCGGCGCGTCGCGTGCGCGCGCAAGGATGGCTGTGTTTGCGTGTTACGCGTATAGGTAGGTGGGTATGGTGTTCTAGTAGTGCATTGGGGTGCGCAGAGGACGTCGATGGTTTGTGCGTGCTTCACCTGCTTACCTACATCGATTGAGGCTTTGTAGCTATGGTGGAGGCTTCTAGCGCATAGCTAGCTGGCTCTGTGGTCGAATTTCGCGGACGTGTATCTGTTAGATTGTATGCTCATGTCTGTCGCCATTGCCGTTGTGCGTCATTGTGCGGTTGTAGGTCGTGGCCCTCAGAGATGAAACCTATTGCTGCGCGAAAAGGCCATGATGCGTGCATATCCACGCGATATGCTTGCTTCCAAATGCATAGCAATGAAGCTAGGCGCAAAGCAGCCACAAGCATTCCGATTGGGTTCGGCCTGAGACTTTAAGTTAGACGCCTCGTTAGCAGCTTTTTCTGCGCTTGGTGCACTACTTGTAGGATTTGGAGCGCCAACGCTTGTATAGCTTCGTGCGGAAAGTTAGGGGCAAATGAACATGTTGCGATGGGCAATGTCCTGATGTCGACAAAGTCTTGATTTATTATATGTTGTATTGAGCCTCATCCTGCAGTTGCGCCCTTGCTCGTCATGTCGTTACACGGTCGTTTCGTAGCCTACCGCTCTAGTCATGATCTGCCACCAGTTGATCACCCTCCACGTCCCCATCTAGCCTTAAATTCTGCACTTGGATCCGAATGATTTCAAATCAAGGCTTCGGGACCTTAAGGGTCTTGCTGACCATCAGGCATCCGTGAATGACAAACATGAAGACGATCGGGTGGAACTCGAACGCAGTGCCAGTAAGAGCCGTGCCTAGGGGCAGGTCCTCGAGAACCCAGCCCTTGTAAACCCAGTATCCCATAATGCTATCGAGGCCAAGGGAGGTGGGAATGGGCGTGCCTTCAAAGTACTTGGATTTTCCAGTGGCGTCTTTGGGGAGAGCCTGGACCGTGACGTTGAAGCGGGCAAGGCGGGACAGACCGCACAGGACGAAGAACGAGAGAAGCAGGTGGTCGACAGGCGTGCGGATACCGAGAGCGAAGGCGCATACAGAGGGAGCGACACCAAAGGAGATCTAGTCCGTCCGATGAGCTGAGGAATTGAGCAGGGAAAGCGCGGATACATACCAGGTCAGCCAGAGAGTCGAGTTCCTGGCCCATCATGGAGGCCTTCTTCCTCCACCTAGCAACCTTGCCATCCATGAAGTCGAAGAACAAGCCAAAAGGCATGAAAGCCAATGCGGCATAAAGGTTGCCAAAGTCGTTCGGATCGCCGAGGCAGTAGCGCAGCGAGGAGTAGATAGACATGATACCGCAGAAGCCTAACAGCCTGGTCAACGGAGCCAAATGCGTGCTGAGCGTCGCGACTTACCATTGAGCTCAGTGATCACGTCCGCAAGGTGCATGGCCCTGCGCGCTCGTTAGTCCGTGACGGCACCGGTGGCTACACAGGAGATTCGTACTTGACAAGGGAGAAGTGGCCGGCGTCGGCGGCAAGCAGCCGCATCTGCTTCTCCTGGGCTGCGACATTGTCAGTGATAACGACTTGCAGAAGTGAAGTCATAAAGACATACAAGGATTGGCAGGGACCGAGTTGTCGCTGGCATCCTTGTTGGTGCCGCTGGTAGCACCGCTCCTTCTCGACATGTTGATGGATGAAGACGTAGGACTCGGAGAGTTTGTGATGTCGGGCGTCAAAAGGTGCAGAGGAAGGGAGGTTAGGGGAAGGCGCAGAGGCTGTGTCGCGACAGTCGACTTTGTTTTCAAGCTTTCGGGGCCAGAAGCGGGAACGTCATCTGCGTCACAGCTTGGCGCAGGGGACATGCTAAGCCACCGAGGCTTGGTTTGACTGAAGTCGTGACCACCTTCATTCAGTGCAGTTTTTAGAATCGACAGCAAGCACCGAAATCCATCGGGCATAAGTTACCCTGGTATTTATGAAGACGAAGCCTCGACTTGGCTTGAAAAGCCGCAATTCCCATGAGACAAATATTTCTGGCCGCATATGAAATACTTCATGAGTCGCAAATCGGCCACGATTTACTTGCACATCATTTGAACCTGTGGCTGTGCTGCTACCTTCACGTCGCGTCGCGCAACTTCGAAATGGTTGATATATTTTTGCACTCAAAATCCCGTGTGATCCCCTTAGACTTCCCCAGTCTGTGTCTGTATAATTCGTACAAAAAAGAGCCACTCCAAGTCCGCGAACGCCGTTCCATGAGCCGTAAAGGACAAAGCTGATACCTAGGCCGAGGGTACTTAGAAGCCGCGGCCACGGCCTCTGCCGCCTCTCGGGGCACCAAAACCACCACCACGGCCACCGAAGCCGCCGCCCCTGGAACCGCCTCTGCTGGGACCGCCAAAACCACCACCACGGCCACCAAAGCTGCCACCACGACCTCCTCTCGCGCCGCCTCTCGGGCCTCCGCGACCTCCGCGCATCGGACCGCCACGGCTGGCTCCGCCCGCGCGCTTGGGCTTCGGCGCACCTGGTGGGGGCTTGGGCTTGGGAAGGAACCTGTTGCGAAAAATATCAGCATGGTCCTAAACCAGAACATTTCAACCGCTTACTTCTCGAGCGGCAGCAGCTTGTCGCCGCCAATGTAGACCTTGTCGCCAGCCTTGAAAGACGTCGCGACGATGCCTTCCTGAGGCTTGACCGTGAAGTAGACCGAGTTCAGAGGGCCGAGAATTTCGTCAACCTTGCCGATGGGAGTCTGGTGCCCAGTTAGCCACTGTGGCCGCGTCTGAAAATGTAGATGGGATCGCGTGCCTTGTTCTCGAGGTAGATCGGAGCGTTGAAGTAGGGGATCTTGGTGTTGATCGATTCGTAGACCATCTCGCCCTCGCAAGAGTGCATGAAGGAACCCATCTCTGCTGATCGTCAGCGCGCATTCACGGACAAGTAGCTTTCGTGTAGCTTACCCAGGACGGTGTCGGGCGGGCCGTAGGACTGCTGGAAACCTCCGCGACCTGCAACGCGCACAATTAGCCAATGCCGATTTTGAGAGGTGCAATACTGGACGCACCACCGCCGCGACCGCCGCGAGAGAATCCTCCTCCACCACCACGTCCGCCAAAGGAGCCTCCACGGCCTCCACGAGCGCCACCACGGAAAGACATTGTGCGCTTCTGGTATCTGTCGGGGGCCGGGTTGTCGTTGTCGCGTCGAAGCTGCGTCGGGATGCAATTCACGGAATTTTTGCAGGCGGAGGTCGGAAGATTCGGCGGCGTTTCTCCGGCGGTCAGTCGCGGGCTTGGCTCGCGCTAGTGACTCAAGTGGGATGGAATTATTTGAGGAGGGACAATTGACAGGTTGCCCCTCGTGCACGAACACAATCCACCGCATACCCCACCATGGACGCCGTTAAGGACGCTGTTGAGGGCGTGAAGAACCTCGCTGTCTCGGGCGAGCAGGCCGCCGCGCAGCAGGTCGAAAAGGCCAAGCCCCAACAGCAGAAGCCCAAGAAGGAAAAGAAGGCCAAGGCTGGCGACGAGGATGCCCGTCCCATGGAAATGACTCCTCCTCCGGCCTATCTTGACCACAGGATCAAGATCTTCGAGGAATTGAAGGCCAAGTACGATGCCGATGTTGCCAGCAAGCCCCGTGAGCCCATCAACATCACCATGCCTGACGGCAAGGTCCAGGTGGGCGAGTCCTGGGTCACTTCCCCGGCCGACATTGCCCGCGGAATTAGCAAGTCCTTGTTTGAGCGCACCGTCATTGCCAAGGTGGACGGCGAGCTGTGGGATCTGGAGAGGCCCTTTGAGAAGAACTGCACCCTGGAACTCTTGGACTTTGAGAACGAAGAGGGCAAGAAGGTCTTCTGGCACTCTAGCGCCCACATCCTTGGTGAAGCTGCCGAGAGACGATTTGGCTGTGATCTTTGCATTGGTCCCCCGGTCGAGGATGGTTTCTACTACGAGATGGCCCTACCCAACCAGGAACCCGTGCAACTTACGGACTACAAGCCGCTTGAAAAGATTGCCGAGAAGGCCATCAAGGAGAAGCAGAAGTTTGAGCGCTTGACTCTCACCAAGGAAGAGCTCCTTGAGATGTTCAAGACGAACAAGTACAAGCAGCACATCATCAAGGACAAGATCCCTGATGGAACGAGCACCACTGTCTACCGCTGTGGCCCGCTCATCGATCTTTGCCGTGGTCCTCACGTTCCTCACACCGGAAGAGTCAAGTTTTTCAAGGTCATGAAGGTAGGAAGCTTGAAACTCGAATACAAGACCAATGAAACTAAAATTACCATTAGAACTCTGCTTCGTACTTCCTGGGTGATGCCAAGAACGACTCTCTGCAGCGTATTTATGGTGTCTCTTTCCCCGAGAAGAAGATGATGGAGGAGCACCTGAAGTATCTTGAGGAGGCTGCTAAGCGTGATCACCGTAAGATCGGCAAGGAGCAGGAGCTGTTCTTCTTCCACGAGTGGTCTCCCGGTTCCGCTTTCTTCCTGCCCCATGGTATGATCATCTACAACACCCTGCAGTCTTTCCTCCGTGAGGAGTACTGGAAGCGTGGGTACCAGGAGGTCCAGTCGCCAAACATGTATAACTCCGATCTCTGGAAGCGCTCCGGTCACTGGCAGCACTACAAGGACGACATGTTCACGTTTGAGGTCGAGAAGGACCAGTGGGCGCTCAAGCCCATGAACTGCCCCGGTCACTGTCTGCTTTTCGGTCACAGAGAGCGCAGCTACAGGGAGTTGCCTATGCGCATTGCTGACTTTGGTGTTCTGCACCGTAACGAGGCTTCTGGTGCGCTCACCGGTCTTACTCGTGTCCGTCGTTTCCAGCAGGATGACACGCACATCTTCTGTACCGAGGATCAGGTATGATGAAATTTCAAGAACTGACCCAAAAGCAAACCCACTGACGATACACAGATTGGTGATGAAATTACCGGCCTCTTCGACTTCCTCCAGACCGTGTATGGCAAGTTCGGCTTCACCTTCAAGATGAAGCTCTCTACTCGTCCCGAGGGCTTCTTGGGCGAAGTTGAGACTTGGGACATGGCTGAGGAGAAGCTCAAGGCTTCCCTCGACAAGTTCACTGCTGAGGGTGGTGAGAAGTGGGAGCTCAACCCTGGTGATGGCGCCTTCTACGGCCCCAAGATCGACATTACCATCTCTGATGCACTGAAGCGTGAGCACCAGTGTGCTACCATTCAGCTCGACTTCCAACTGCCTCAGCAGTTCAACCTGGAATACATGAGCGCGGAGAAGGCCGCGAAGGGTGAGAAGCCTGCTGCTCCTGCTGCTCCTGCTGCTCCTGCCGCTCCAGCCAAGACCGAGGGCACTCCCGATGCCAAGGTGGAGCACACTAAGCCGGTGATGGAGGCTGCCAGGAAGCCTTTGACTCCCGGTTGTGCCCGCCCCGTCATGATTCACCGTGCAATTTACGGCTCCTTTGAGCGCTTTATTGCCATTCTCACGGAGCACTTTGCCGGCAAGTGGCCTTTCTGGCTGTCTCCTCGCCAGATCCTTATCGTACCCGTCATGCCTGCCGTCAACGACTATGTGCATGAGCTGCAAAGCATCTTCCGTGCCAAGGGTATGAACGTCGACGTTGACGTCTCGGGCAACACGATGCAGAAGAAGATCCGTACCGGTCAGCTCCAGCAGTACAACTTCATCTTTGTCGTTGGTGCCGAGGAGAAGACCGAGCGTAAGGTCAACATCCGCAACCGTGATGATCAGGCTACGCAACACAGAGGTGAGCTTGTGGCGCTCGATGTGGCGATCGAGAAGTTGGTGGCACTGCAGCAGAGCAGGGCGTTGACGTCGGCTCTCTAAATGCGGTGAAACTGAACAATTCGTGTTTGACATGAGATTTGATATTTACAGGGATGTTGCAACGAATAGATGAGGAGACGGTTTTGAGAAAAGTCACACAAGTCCCAGGATGGTTAATGCTTCCCGTTGTGATATACCTGCATGATGCCGTGATATGCAGGCTCAAACGTGCGTGAGCGCCTAGCCACCACTTAAAGGACGCCTTCACCCTCCTGCAGCCGCACAACCGATTCCAACTCAGCGGTATTCAAAGAGTTGTGAAGATGTGCGAGTTTAGGATGCTGCGAGGGCGGCTGGGTCGTGCGGTCGCCGCACTCGGCGCTAGGGCGGGCAAACGGGCATGTTTTCACACCCACCGCCTTCATCCTCACGCGTTTGCCTGTCGCGAGTGCAGATGAACTTGAGGAACTTTGTTTGCTTTTACTAACATACCGATCGTTCCTTCCACATCCGCACCCTTGTTTGCCAGTGGCGGCATTACACACGGGCGCAGGGCTCGATAAAATCCTCAGGCGACGTCGTTGCCTAGGCTTCTCTACCGCTGATACGCCAACGTGACATGGGCCTTCCGTCGCCTTTCACGCTCTCATTTGTTCCTTTGCGGTGCATATGAGCCGTCTGTCACACGCCTCAGTCGCAACTGCAACCCCACTCACCCGAGATCTATTTCGTTCTCCACGTCACTCTAGAAAGCACCACCATCACCGCAATCATGGACATCTTTGTTCGCGGAATGCCAATCTCAACCACAGAGAAGTCTCTCACCGATTTCTTCAAATCCGTGCTTGAGCAACTGCACGTCTTCGCGTTCAACTGCAAAAAAATCAAGAACAAAGCGGCGGCCATTCTCACCATCGCTGACCATGGCAAGGCGGAGCTCTTCTTGAAGACTTACGGACTCGCTAGCGATCCTCAACGTCGGAACAAGACGACCGTACCCCTCATTTTCATCAACAAACCTCTGACGTGCGTCCCCAGCCAGCATAAGCCGGACGATGTCGTCTTGAAAGCTCTCATATACGAGGAGAGCCAGCGACTTCAGAAAATCGCACTAAGAGTGAAGGTCGAAGCTGCACAGCCCGTTCATACTACTCAAAGCCACCCACTATCGACAGGGAAGAAGGTCCAAAAGTCCTTCGATTTTAGTAGTATATCGTGCGGTGTCTGGGATTACAACGGATCCCAAGCAGCTTTTGCACCCCACTACCATGACTCCAGATGCGGCACTGCCATGTTTGGCAAGCACGCCTTGGCGCTGATCCTGCGGGCCGATGGATGGGTCTCTCACACCTGTCGAATTGACATTCCATATTGGAGCATAGATACCATTGTCACTGGCGGGCAACTACAACCGACGGCAACGTTCACTTTAAGATTCGCGCCAAAGGTCTACAAAATGGAAGAAGGTCTGGAAGGGCTAATGGCTGGCCTTGGTATCAACTCTTCTACCAACAAACGCCACCAGAAGAACACTCGCTCACGGGTTTGTGCCATCAACGAAGCGCACGAAGTGGTGATTGGTAGCTGCTGGGTTTACCAAGTGTCACTCACAAATCCCCTGGAAATAGTATCGCTCTACCATCTCTTGAATCGCAACCCCGGCATGCCGTCGGCCGTTACTTGCCACATAGCCTGTAGCCAAGTGCATCCGACGTTCAAGTCCGACTTTGAAAGATTGAAGGAGCTGCTCTTTGCTGGCCGTCAGTTTGGAAATCTGCCATTCCCCATAAAATTTCAGGTTGAGCGACTAGCTAGGTAATATGTCCCGTGAGTTTCCAGCTAAAACCTACTAATGTTGTGCTCTCTCAGAAATGCCTTCTTGGCTCCTGCCAAGATTGTCTCGTTGTTGCCAAAGATCAAATATCTCCGGCGGCACAAAGGAGTTATCCCTACTACGATGGCTATCCGCACTCTTTCCAGGCAAATTCAATATCCCGGACCACACGTAGATCCAAAGGAGTTTGAAATCAACTATCTTGCGAAAGCTCTGGAACAAAACGCGGAAGATTTCAGACTCGAAGGCTCCATTTATGATGTCAATACACGCCATCATCATATTGCTCTAATACACAGAGTTGTTGTCACCCCGGCTGGAACCTACTTGGAAGGCCCGGAGCCCGAAGTCAGCAATCGTGTGCTGCGGATGTATCCAAATCACACCAACCATTTCCTAAGAGTTCAGTTCACGGATGAAGATCTTGACAGCCTCAAGTTCGAAGCAAGAACCAATATGTCAGAGGTGTACCACGGCCGCTTTAAGCAAGTGCTTGATGGCATGATCAACATAGGTGGCCATGGTTTCCAGGTAAGTACTCGAGCATCATCGTTTCCTGAGCTCGATTACTCACTCGGTCCAAATCTGCAACTTAATTGGCCATATGCGAAATTCCTAGTATACCGCATATTCACTGACATCAATTGCAGTTTCTCGGATTTTCTCACTCTTCATTACGGAGTCAAACGTGCTGGTTTATGGCACCGTTCGTCAGTGAAGGATCGCTGATTGCCGCGCAAGAGATCATCAAAGAACTTGGTGACTTCTCAGAGATTCGGTCTCCAGCCAAATGTGCCGCTCGTATTGGCCAAGCCTTCTCCGACACAGCTAATTCCGTCAATATTGATCCGTCACAGTTCCAGGCTGCCACAGATGTCGTCAGAAATGGACGCACCTTTAGCGACGGTGTTGGTACTATCTCTCTCAAACTTCTGAGGAAAGTTTGGAAGGTGTACTCTCCTATCGCCAAGAACCAAAGACCAACCTGTCTCCAGATTCGATTTGCTGGTAAGTCCGTGTCTACAGCATCGAGTTATTTGCGTCTTAAATGGCGTAACGGATCAGAGGTGTCAAGAGCTCTACTAACGGCATCAGGCGCAAAGGGCATGGTATCTCTGGATACCCGACTTGCTGGCGAGCAGTTGGTTATCCGGGAGTCGATGATGAAGTTCAAGGGCGGAAAGGCGCTGAACATCGAAATCTGCGGCGCGAGCTTCAAGCCTTTGCCGATGTATCTGAACCGACAATTTATCCTCATCTTAGAAGATCTTGGGGTTCCAGCTCAGGTATTTCTGACTCTACAAGCTCAAGCCATCGAGCAGCTCCGCCGCATCACGCTTTCACCGGTCAATGCTGCCACATTCTTGGAACATGCCCATATTGGACAGGCTGCCAGGCTACCTCCGCTGATTCGAATGCTTGACGATCTCGGTCTTCCGTTCAATGAGGACGACTTCTTAGAACACGTCGTGGAAATTGCAGCACTGGCATCGCTCCGCGATCTGAAATACCGCTCGCGCATTTTGGTCGAGCACGGGGTGACGCTCTATGGCATTATGGACGAAACCGGAATCCTTGAAGAAGGCGAAATCTTCTGCGTCACTGAAAAGCCGGGTGGGGGGAGGCGCATTCTTCAGGGTCGAGTGATTGTCACTCGTGCACCAGCCATGCATCCGGGAGATGTCCAATTTGCGCGCGCCGTCGATGTTCCTTCAGATTCGCCGCTCAACTCGCTCAGCAACTGCGTGGTCTTCAGTCAAAAGGGACAACGCGATTTGCCATCACAGCTTAGTGGAGGGTACGTTCCTTTCGTTATTTGGCCGAATTCACCATATACTGACAAACAAATTTAGTGACCTCGATGGCGATTTGTACAACGTGATCTTCGACAAGAGACTGATGCCGAAGGTGACGTATACTGCGGCAGACTATCCCAGAGTTGCACCCTTGGATATTGGTAGAGAAGTGAACAAACAGGACATGACGAATTTCTTCGTTAAGTAAGTCTCTAAAGCCTTAGCCGCCAGGAAAGGCGATGATCCTAATGGTCTGTGTTAGGTTCATGGAGACGGACCAACTAGGAAGGATCTCAATGATCCACATGCAACTGGCTGACCGAAAGCCTGGTGGTACACGGGACCCCGACTGCATCACACTCGCTGAGATGGCAAGTGTCGCGGTCGACTTTTCAAAAACTGGTATTCCAGTCGACATGTTAAAATGTCCCAAATACGACATGATACGACCGGACTTCATGGCTTCCGGACCTCGTGTTATCGTCGAGAAGAAAGGGGCCGTATTCGAGGAAGAAGAGGATGACGACGAGGATGATGCGATACAGGTGCTGGATCCAGACTTCAAGACGTATAGGTATTACGAGTCCGAGCGCGCTCTTGGTCAGCTGTACCGCGCCATCGACGAGAAAAAGTTCTTTGAAGAGATGCAAGCCAGATCGAAGGGACGGGTTGAGCTTCATGGCGACAAGTACGACCTCATGAGCGAAGTGTGGAGCTACGTCGTTCAAGAAACACAGCTCATTCAGTGGGAAAGCTACAGTGACTTAGCACGAGGTAAGTCTACAAGGGCTCTGGCACATACAAACACGACACTGACGGCACTGCAGAAATCCGCGAGACATACGAGAGCAACCTCCTCGACGTGATGAGCGATTACAGCACGCACCCGCAATACCCGCTCAGCGAGCTCGAAGTCTTCGGAGGCAACATCATCGGCAAATCGATGGGCGGAATGAACAAGCGGGTGCGTGAGATCACGACGGCGATGAATGAGCGCTTCGAGCGCGATGTCGCCTTCACGGTGGAGCGCATCACGCAGGGCGACGACGGCGATCGGGACGAGGCGCTCGCACGCTCGATCGCGTGTCTGGCCGTAGCGGTGCTGGGCCCTAAGCGCGTCGTCAATCGCCGCGTGGGCGAGCTGCGCAGCTGGAAGTACGTTGCTGCTGCGGTGTGTCTGCGCGAGATTGAGCTGTTCAAGATGCGCTTTGATCCGCTGAACCGGACGGCGTAGAGTGAGGGTATGTGGATGACGAAGGAGTCCGGATGGGAGAGGCCTGAGATTGCTACATGAGGGGAAGTTTGCTTTTTATCTTGCTTTAGGGGAGTATAGGAGTAGCATGGCTGGAAAAATCATGGCGTGACAGAGGGAGGAGTGTGCAGGGCAAGGATTTAAGCTGGCATGGATGGCCTTGCTCCATGAGCTTAGCTTAGGCGTGATAGCTTCATTTGGAAATTCACTTTTTATATATCTATGCCAACTGGTTGCGGGTGGGAGGGTTTCCCCACCCCCGCCGACATGACTCGCGCGTACTTACCCGGAGCTCGACATCAACGCCCAGCAGCGCTCCTCTGGTCCACACGCAACTAGTCCAATGCCTCCTCGTACTCGGCGCACATCTGCTCGATAACACGCGTACCCCGCCTCAGATTGTGAGGGTTGTGTCGGAGGGCGAAGTGGAAGTGGCTGATGTTCGCGCTCAAAGAAGCTCCCGTGGCTCCGTCCACCGTTTATCTTTCATCCAACCCGCCACGCCCACCTACAAATACTACCAACTTCTCCACCACATCACTCACAGGACACGCTTCCCGGCCTCACACGAATCCCCGTCGCACCTGAACGAACATACTTGGCCACAACATCTGCGCGCCCCATCACCATGTCCAAAGCAGCGCCGCGCGGCGGACCGGCCGTCAAAGGGCTCGGCGAGGACGGCGACATCTGCCCCGTGTGCAAGTCGTCGCGCTACCTCAACCCGAACATGCGCTTCCTCGTGAACCCGGAATGCTACCACCAGATGTGCGAGTCGTGCGTGGACCGCAAATACTCGCATGGGCCGGCGCCCTGTCCCATAGCCGGGTGCGGCAGGACGCTGCGCAGGAACCGGTTCCGGACCAAGACATTCGAGGACATCCAGGTGGAGCGCGAGGTCGACATCCGGCGCCGGGTGCACGCCATCTTCAACCGGCGCGAAGACGAGTTCGAGACGCTCGACGCGTACAACGACTACCTCAACGACGTCGAGGACATCACCTACGACCTCATCAACAACATCAACGTCGACAAGGCCGAGGCCCGCCTCAAGGCCTACGCCCAGGCCAACCAGGCCGCCATCAAGGAAAACGAAAACATCGCCACCGAGGAGGCCTCCGCGTGGCAGGAGGCGCAAGCAGCGCAGCAGGAGCGCGCGCGCATGAGCCGCGAAGCCGCCGTCGCCGAGGCGGAGCAAGTCCGTCGCGAAAAGCAGGAGGGCAGACACAACATCCTGAACCAGCTGGCGAGCGGGCAAGGCGACCCGGAAGCGATAGCGCGGGCGCGACAAGCGCCCAAAGTCACGCTCAAGCGCTCGTCCGCGGCCGCAGGCAACAAGGTCGGTTCTCGGGCGGCAGCCGCGGCGGCCGCGCCTACAGACACAGACGCCGCCCCAGACTCCGGCTTCCACATCAAGGGCCTCAAGAAGCGCGTCCTGCCCGCCCCCGAAAAGCCCTACGACCCCTTCGGCGGCGACTCCGACGCACGCACGCACTACGTCCTCCAGGAGCACTACGACTGGAACTGGCTCAACGACGTGCGCACCGACGCGCGCTTCGGCGCCGGCGGCTACGACCTCAAGGAGTACTACACGCGCGCGCTGTGCGACGCGTTTGCGGGCTTTGGCGTGTTTGTCGCCGACGAGGTCCGCGGCAAGGACATGCCGCTGTCGAGCGCGACGATGGCTGCTACGGGCGTGCCGGCCCCGGCTGCGACTGCTGCGGCTGCTGCTGCGACGGCCGATGTCAATATGGACGATGTTTTTTAGAGAGGATATATACCCTGCTGTTGTTGGTGGATTTAGTCGGCCTTGAATCAATCTCTTTACTCGTGTATACGCACGCTGTGATGCGTGATGAAGTGATTGATTACGCGCGATAGCTGCTGCCAATTCAGCGAGCGCTGTCGTGAGCTGCCTGCCTACGGTGATTGTCTACAGTAGGGCACGTAGACATATATAAAAACAAAAGCAGGCCGAGACAGACAAGGACACGAACGAACGAACGGTATCAAATAGGTAGGTAGGCAACAGCATCGACACCGCAGCCACATTCGCATACAACGCACGCTCACACCCGCAAACAACCATATACATACACGTCACACAACCACAAGAAGAAGAAAAAATGTAGCAGCCCATCCCCCCCGCCTCCCACGCACGCAGCCCACGCCCCCTAACCACAGCCTTAGCAGCAGGCAGGAAGCAACGAGCGCACACGCGCCCGCGCATCCACTCCTCCCTTCCTCCCTCCTCCCTCTCCCACAACGCGCAGCGGCCGCCTCCTTACCGTCCTCACGCCAGCAGCAGCAATGCCACCACCAACGCTCAAGTACAGGGTAGGCGGCACGCCGCACAAAGCTCTAACAGGAGAAGAAGAAGGGCAGGAACAGGAGCAGACGCGACAGGAAAAGGAGTGGGGAGCCCACCGCCATCAGCAGCAGCGTTGTATGCGCTGTGGTGGATGGTGGGTGGAGGTGTGGCTGCCGCAGCGGCGCCCCGCGCTGCTATGTAGTGAGAGCACTTAGCAGGCGGGTAGCGCGCGCTGGGCGGTTTGTTCTATCGCGTGGAATACTGAGCTGCAAGGAGGTGCTTGACCTTGTGCTCCACCTTGACACGCGAATGTGTGCTTAGAGGAATAAGGGGGGTAGAGGGGGTGGTGGGATGGGGTGTGGGTGGGTTGGAAAAAGGGCGGAGGGGGTTGGGTGCGGAGATGTTGAGGGTGTTGAAGAAGGAGAAATGCAGGCCGGCGCCTGCTAGCGTTGGCTGGTTACAGTGCTCCTTCCTCTTTTCAAACGTTAAGAGTACAAGCAGGCAGGTAGGACCCAGCCGCGTATACCCATGAAAAGCCTCTTTAACGACCCAAAGCTGCTCGCCAACCAACAAGAAAAACATGGTATCCAGACTTGACTGTATGAAGAAAAAGGACATGGGGATGGGATCTCTAGCTTTTGGGGTATATCAAACGTTTCTTCCAGAAGGCGCGCACCCTACCTCGACGAGGCCAAGCCCGTGAATCCAACTCTCCTGACGGGCCCTTCGCCGGCACCGCCAGTCATTCCCTCTAGTAGGCGGTCCATGCCGCCCAGGTCCAGCTCGCCTCTCTTCAGCAGATCGCGGTCGATCTTGTCCTCCTGCTGGCGTTCTTCCAACTCTTTAGCGAACAGGCTGCTACCACCGCTTGCTGGTTTCGAGGGACTGCTGTGCGCCAGAACAATCAGTCGACTCTCGCTCCTGATGAGAAGGTCGCGTGGTATTCCCATGCGTGCCTCGGTGGCTTTGCGTGCAAATTGCTCAATTCCGCCAATCATCTCGCCCTGCAAGTTCAATCCATCGACTTTCGTGAGACCGGGCCCGTACAGCGTGCTGCTACCGGAACGCGCCCAGAACTGCTGAAGATGTGGAATGCGGAAGGCCTCGTCGCCGTACCAGAGGACTACAGAATCCTCCACTGCCCCAGTGGAGTTGTTCACTGAGGTGGAAACAGAGATGCCACCGCGAGGCGTATCGTTATTTGTGGGGGCCGTTGCTGGGCCATGGAACAGGTTCTCTTCCTTGGCGCGACGCGTATTAGGTGTCATGGGTGCAAGGGCCAGGGATTTGAAGCTGCCGGAGGTTTTGGTGGGAGCAACGGTTGAGGTCGTGGCTTGGGTGGTGCCGCTGATGAAGCCACGAATCGCGAAAGTAGAAACGGTTTTGGTGCGAGAAGCACCAGGACCGGAGCCGTCGACGTCCCAGACACCCCATTCACCGTCGGAAAGGAGAGCCAGGATGCTCTTTCCATCGGATGTCCATTTGGCGTCGAGGATGCGCCTGCGATGTGCGAGACCAGGTGGTCCGGTTTTGGATTGCTTGGGCATTTCAAAGCCTGTCGAAAAGGCGGCAACCCATGCACCTAATCTGGACTCATCAGTGTTGACAGAGCGTGATGACCGCGGGCGCATCCGGATTGGCGCGAGTGGATCGTAAATCCTCACAGAACCTTTTGTGTCCACAGCAAGAACCTGTAGATGCCGTTGACTAGGGTATTGTGCCGAACTGAAAGCGATATGAGAGGCGGGGGAAGAAAGGTACTGCGTCCTGTAGGGGAAGATGGGGTCGGTGGACAATGACTGAAGGTCTCCATTAGAGATCAGCGGGATGCAGAAAATGTGCAGTAATCCAGAGAGCTCGTTGGAATGTGAGGCCACAAAGAGATCCCACTCTCGTACTTCATCTTCCGCCGATCCAATACGTCTCCGCCGGCGTGGGCCGTCCTCCTCGTCCGATTCCTCAACGTCCATATCAACATCATCAAAGATGCCTTCCGGGTCGCGAGAGCTCCATGTCATGGAGACAGCATTCGGTATGACCTGATGGCCATGCTGGCCCTCGATACGCAAGATCTGTTCGCCGTAGGGTGCTTTGTGCTTGCTGGGGTCGGCAGCTTTCCGAGCCTCGGACGGAGGAAGAAGCGGCAGGGTGATAACGCGCACGCTAGAGTCGGCGCAGGCCACAGAGAATACTATTTTCTGGTTGAATATGGGTGGTATCGAGTCGGCGGGCCGGTAAGGCGACACGGAAGGAATGTGAGGGAACGATAAATAGAGAACCTCGGTGCCCAGCGGGAGGTCGAGATGCTGCACAACTCGCGGATAAGGCTCTGCTTCATCCTGCTCATCCTCATCTGGCTCGAATTCTGCATCCTGGGCGGCGGGCTGAGAAGGTGCTTGCGGTGTTTCGTCGTCGTCGTCGTCGGTGAGATCGACCATAACAACATCCTTAGAGGTGCCGTTGACCTTGGGCTCGTCGTCGTTGACGGCAGCGCGGGTCTTGAGCGGGCGACCACCCCTCCATACTATGCGCAGGCCGTTGGAATGTCCGTAAACGATGACGGTTGAGCCATTGGGGGCTTGTTTGGGGTATATGCCGGCGACATTGACGCGGTGCGGGAGATCGTAGCTACAAAGCTGCAGTCAGTAACAGGGCAAGGCAAGAGACAATGCGGAGACGACAAACCTGAGGTGGAGCAGCTTAGACTTGCGCGACACGCGCGGCGTCAAGGGTGCAGACATGGCGGTGGTTGCGATGCAGGAATTCAGAAGCTGCGGAGGATGGACAGCTTAAGCTCCGATGCACGGACGATTTTCACTGTCGTAGATGTTGGACGCGTCCGGACAGGACCAAGACCAAGCCCGAGAAACTGTGTAAGGAATAAATTAGCTCTACTGTAGACTCGCCGTTGGGAGCTCTAAGCTGTTTGCTGTCGCACTTTGAGTGGGAAAGCTCAAGCTCTTGCCCGGCGCGTCTCCCCGCGAACCACAAAGCCAAAGCCAAACACAAACCACCATGCCGCGCCGCACTCCACCCTCGCCCTCCCACATGTCCGCCCCCGACCTTCCATGGCTTCCCTCCGCTCCCTGGGCCTGCACGCCCCCGCAGCCCTCAGCTACCTGATTGCCGAAAGAATCTTGCCTGCCGACGCCGCGCCCGATCAGTACACCTGGGACACCTACCATGACGATGGCGGCGAGGAAGACGTCACCTCGACCGATTACTGTGTGGTCTGGTCGCGCGGTGGCATTGTGCGCAAGGTCTACAACTTTGAGGTGGAGAAGGAAAAGGTGCTGCAGGCCGTCCTGACCTGGTTCCCGTCCGACGAAGCGACTGCGGTGCGCAACACCACACAAGACTTGCGCCAGGATCATGGCCCCGGTACATTCTTCGCCAAAAATGGAGGAGTCGTCGAGCCAACCTCGAATCGCCATGCTGCCGGCGCCGTGGGAGAAGATGGAGTCTCACAGCCAAAGAAGCGTTCACGCGCACTCGTCGTCTTCCTCAGGACTCAGGCTCATGTCTTCTTTCTTTCCGGGTCAAGCCATGTGGTCAATCTGCCTTTTGAGGTGGAGCGCGCATTCCCGGCGCCGCGTGGTCTGCTCATTCAAAGAAAGATCACCACGTCCGAATTTCCACCTGCTAGTCCAGTCG
Organism: Aplosporella prunicola CBS 121167; assembly: GCF_010093885.1. NCBI lineage: Eukaryota > Fungi > Ascomycota > Dothideomycetes > Botryosphaeriales > Aplosporellaceae > Aplosporella > Aplosporella prunicola. Next base: position 950,714 of record NW_022983534.1, on the reverse strand, counting down.
TGCCAAAAGCTCCACCAAACTCTTTCTTCTCCCAAATTCCTTCACAATCGTCACAGCCACTGTTCTCCCCAAGGCCGCCTTCGTTCATGACACCACGGAAGCATGCGTCCAAAACAGGCAACCCATATCCTCCTTCGCTCGCAGATCTCCTCAAGATTGGTACTACTCCAGCTGCAGATGGACTGCCACGTTTATTCTCATTTACGGATCCCTTCTCCGAGATGGGGTTGGTTGTTACAGCTCAAACCTCAAACAACCGCAGGTCGCTATCTTCCAGACCTTCACATGCAAGGACAGTCGAACCTATTGACAAGGCAGAGGAGGTCTTATATGTAACTACGCAGAATGAGATGCGTGAAGCAGCGGCCCCGACAGATAAACCTCTTATGTTGGTTGTTACTGCAAATTATGAGAGACGAGTGTACTCTGTGTGGTACGCATCCTACATCGAGCCTAGGCCTGCCTCTGCCAAGAAAGGATATCGTAATGGTACTATCTCTGTCAATCGCTCCAGGCGGCGCAGCTCCTTCAACCCAGGCACAGGAAGCACCACACCTGCTTTGAGGTCTAGAGATGGAGCAAGAGAGAGTCTTGGAGGACCTAGCCGCTTCAGTACATCGTCGTTTACGGCAAGCCAAACGAGAGAGCCCAGCCAGGAGCAAAGCGCGGAAGAGGCCTTTGCTTCCCAACTAGATCCGGAGACAGACCTTTCAAGACAGCCGAGTAGGGACTCGAGGCGTGTCAGCTCACTTCTTTCCCGCGCGGATCTGTCCACGAGCTTTGACAAGTCGGCATTTCAAGATCTTGCTACGCATGGTCGAAGCAGTCTCAGCGGAAGCTTTGGGCCAGGTGGACGTAGAGGGCAATCTTTTGGTGGATACACCGGCAGGAGTAGCCTTGGTGTTACTAGTCGAAAAACTAGAGCGTCCACGCCAGGTGAGATTTCAGCTCTCAGCTTGAGCGCTGTATCGCTAGAGGACAATCTCGACGATGATTTGCTCGGCAATGATGATACCCAGGAGGACACTGAATTTCCAGAAGATCTCCTTGGTGGCGATCTCGACGGCTTCGCCAATAGTCTGCAAGAGCCGATAGAGGGCTTGCGCCGAGAAATGGTCTTGATAAGATTCTCTGAAATACAATTCGGCAACTCAGAGCACATTTTTCATTCCGCTTTGACAAACACCTCAAAGGTATGTGGTCAAACCGGATATGCAGCCGCCCATAAGTGTGCGTCAATGGTGTACTGATTCCTTCTCTAGGACCTCCCAAAAGTTTTCACGTTAAAAGCACCCACCTCCTTTACAGAACATTACTCGATTGACGGACGCTTCTTTCTGTACATGATGCAAAAGACAAGTGGTGAACTGATAGAGCATGAATTTACCGTCCAACGAAGGCGTCTTAGCACTAGCGCCATATCAACCGGGGCCCAGCAGCAGAGCAAGGATCCTCCCAGCGTCTTAATACCCTCCCCTATCAACACACAACGACACAAGGGGTGTATAGATGCCTCCAAAATTTCCGAAAATGGAATCGAACGGGCTCTCTTTTTGGGCCGCGGCGGGTCGACAGGCCATGTGCTTTCACTGCACGCCGGTTGGTGTGCTCGGGCACGTCTTTCGCTCGACCTTCCGAACAAGCTGAGGCGATCCGATCCATACGATCTCGAAGTTGGACTATCCGGCTACGGGACATGGGATGATTCCACGATAATAATAGACTTGCCTAGAAAGCTTGTAGGGCTGGCTTGTTCAAATACCGACGGCATGTTTGACATTCAAGAGGAAAACGGCCGGCAGCACCGGTTCGAGATGCGCTTATGGCCCCAGAACGATATTGTGGCTCAGGCCATGCAAGTATGTCGGTTTGTATTGCCTGCGCCACAGGGTGAACATTTCTTAGCTATCTGGTGGAACATTGCGCGGAATCTACGCAAAGAGAAGAGGTTTGACGTGGAGTGGGCTGCACTGGTGGCTGCTATCTTCACGTTCGCTGTTAGTAGCATTGACGGCAGGACGGTACGTTTGACAGATGCTGCACACTCCTTCGAAAGCATCCACACACCTCGGAGAGCAAAGAGAGATTTCAAGCAGGATGATCCTGTCGAAAACATGTGGCGGTATCAGGCCCTGGATCATGCGGCCAAAAGTTGGGACGGTCCTGCATGGAGTTGGGTTGAGCAGAAGTTAGCGCAGTCCTCAAAGGGTTCGAGGGCAACTTCGTCATCTTCTCGCCGATCAACAGTCTTTCAGACGCCAAGCCATGGCATTAGAAGGAAGAGCGACTTCATCCCTTTCTGTGCCCGAGCAGCTAGAGACTTCTTACAAGAGCCTTTGGGCCAAGCGCTCATTCCCAAGCCAAGTCGATCGACGCGGTCAAAGCACCAAGATGAGCACGCCTCATATCTACCAGCATTGGCGGTGGCACTGCATCTCTTGCGCGAAGAGACGAAGCTTGATGTCTTGGCAAAGGACTTCCGCACATCCGAAACGGGTAACCTAGCTCCTGTTCTAGCGCAACTTGGACATTGGCTGGATTGGGCGTCTTGGAATTGGAAGGAAGGAAGTGTCTACGGTCTTGATGGGGCTGACCAAGATCGATGGGTTTTTGAAGATAGTGAGTTTCCTCTTGTCGCCTTCTAGGGCTAGTGTCTGCTTCATACAGAGGGCATACCGTGTGAACATTCACATGAATATCCACTAACCTTCTCAGACTCCATTACGGCAGTAACAACACCCTCGCCGCCATGGGATAAGCCCCCATCTGTCTTTGAGTGGTTAGAAAAGATGCTCGACTCTCGAGCCTTCCAACAGTTTCCAACACTTGACATGCTGGTTGGTCAACAAGACAAAGTATTGTCTCCGCATCTCTCACAGTCTATGGCGCAAGTTGTAACTATGATGACCCCGCGGACGGTGGCGCTATGTAAATATCTTCTGAAGATACGCAGCGGCCAGCAGACAGCAAGCTTCCAGGTTGAGACTATGCTGGAGAGTGGCATCGACAATCGCATGCTGGAAACCTTCCCACCGGCAGTCGTCTCTGGGCTTCGTGAAGCTATTGTCGAATGCCAAGCTAACCCACCAACGACCTGGGGCGTCAAGCTTCTTGACACTGTCGGCAGAGAAGATCTGCACATGCTAACCAAACAGGACATTGGATGGTCACCAAGTTTGATCCCACAACCAGTGAGTAGTCACACTATAAATCATCAGTATCCTTGCTAACGACTTCAGTCCGCCAATGCTGTTGCGAACCGCGATGTTCGAAGCATTTGCCAGTCAACAGACGTAAACGATGCTACAGCCAGTTCCTCCGAAGCAGATCGGCATATGATCACTCGTCTGATCTTCAGTGAAGACCGAAGGTACATTGAAGCACTTCGTCTCCTGGAACCCTTGAGGCCTGCTGTTGCCGAGTGTATTCCCGATCCGTCATGGAGCGAATCGGACCACCTGGAGGCCCAGAAGAGTGTGATGCAATGGGTAATGATAAGAACCTTTGCTCTTCCCGCCGGTCATTCCATGCTACAGTTCGACAGCAAGCGACCTCTCGTCACGGAGAAGTTTCCTCTCAATGGTTTCACCACGCTGTGCACTATGAAACCTCTCAACAACACCGTCAGTGCGGACCGTAGCACTTACACGGAAGAGAGGTTCTGCTGGGCATTCTTCCATGCTGGGGTGTCTGCTGGCTTGAGTGTATCCCGGCGCGCCGAGGGCATCGATACCTCCTGGATAGCCTATAACAAGCCAGTGGAACTTAGCAACAAACACGCTGGGCTGCTGTTCGGCCTTGGTCTCAATGGACACCTCAAAACCATAGCCAAATGGCTCTCTTTCAAATACCTCACTCCGAAGCATAGCATGACGTCTATTGGCTTGCTCCTCGGTCTTTCTGTTTCCTATATGGGTACTATGGATACACTGGTTACAAGGTTGCTCTCGGTGCATGTCACGCGCATGCTTCCTCCTGGCGCCGCCGACCTGAATCTCCCTCCTTTGGCACAGACGACGGGCCTAATGGGCATCGGCTTGTTGTATCTCAACAGCCAGCATCGGAGGATGAGCGAGATTATGCTCTCAGAAATCGAACATGTCGAGCTTGAAGACCCGTCTAGCCCGCCGGATAACATTCGAGATGAGGGCTATAGACTCGCAGCAGGCTTCTCGCTTGGTCTCATCAACCTTGGCAAAGGCAATGATCTTAAGGGTCTGCACGACATGCGTGTTGTCGAGCGCCTCCTGGCCATTGCAGTCGGACCAAGGCCGGTTGATGTCGTCCATATATTGGATCAAGCAACAGCTGGTGCTGTAATTGCAGTCGCACTTATCTTCATGAAGACTGAGAATTTCAGAGTTGCTAGAAAGATAGACGTACCGGACACGCTTCCGCAGTTCGACTACATCCGTCCAGATATCTTCCTCCTCAGGACGCTCGCCAAGCACATTATCATGTGGAACGGCATCGAGGCTAGCCACCAGTGGATCATCAAGAACCTTCCGGAGCCATACGCCATTAATTACCAGCTCAAGGATATCAAGTCCCTTCGCAGTCAGCATATGCCATTCTACAACATTCTAGCGGGTCTCCTCTGGGCCATAAGTCTCAAGTACGCCGGCACTGGCGACATCGGCGTCCGAGATTTCCTTGTCGAGTACCTTGACCAGTTCATCCGCCTCACGCACCTGCCTGCGGTCCGCTACGATGCGCGACTAGCACGCAACACGATTCGCAACTGCCAGGACCTTGTTGCCCTGGCGGCAGCGACCGTCATGGCAGGCACTGGCGACATCATCGTGTTCCGGCGGCTGCGGCTGCTCCACGGGCGCGTGTCGCCCGACACGCCGTACGGAAGCCACATGGCGGCGCACATGGCGCTGGGCGCACTCTTCCTGGCAGGCGGATCATACACGTTCGGGACGTCGAACCTGGCCGTGGCGGCGCTGGTATGCGCCTTCTACCCGCTGTTCCCTACCGACGTGCTCGACAACAAGGCACATCTGCAGGCATTCCGCCACTTCTGGACCCTAGCCGCCGAGCCGCGCTGCATCGTGGTGCGCGACGTCGAGACGCGGCGCGCCATCTCGCTGCCGATCCGGATCGAGTTCAAGAGCGGGGCAGGGCACGACGCGACGGCGCCGTGTCTGCTGCCAGCGCTCGACACAATCGCAGCCATCCGCACCACGAGCCCGGACTTCTGGCCCGTGACGCTCGACTTTGCGCGCAATGCGGCGCATCTGGCGGCGTTTACGCGCGCGCAGACGGTCCATGTGCGGCGGCGGCCTGCGCACGAAGCGCACGCCAGCACGTTCAGCGCGACGCTGGCGGCGCTCAACGACAAGCAGGCGGCGCTGGGGGGCGCGGGGGCGCGCCTGCTCTGGCACTGGGTGTTTGGGCTGCGGGCGCTGGGGGGGCTGAGCAAGGCGGATGCGGGGCTGGTGCTTTTGGGCGAGGGCGCCGCGGTCGAGGCCAAGGGGTCTGCGGTGGATGATCGGTTGGTGTTGCGGCGGGCGGCGGGGAGCGCGGTCGAGCGCGCGCAGCTGGAGCAGTTGCGCTTATTGTTTAGGTGGGCAGAGAGGGCGGAGAGCGATGGAGGCCGGTTTAGATGGTTAGGGCGGGAGGCGGTCGAAGAGCTGAGGGCTGTGGTGGCGGAGAGGGCGAGGGGAGTCGTCGAGAGGGGCGTGCGGTGAGGTGGTGATGATAGTGGTGGTTGTCCTTAGAAATGCACATCTTGTTTCCTCATCCCGCTCCGCCGGGTCCCCGTTCGTTCCGCTCCGCTCCGCCATAGATGTTTCGGGCCGTCCCGCCCCGTCCCGCCCCGTTCCGTCCGTCCATCCCGTCCAACGTCCAACGTCCAACGTTCGTTGTTATCCACACGCGAGGACCTCGCGCGGCCGTCGCGCCCGCAGCGCTGACAGCGCGCCCCACTCGAAGGTTTCGGTGCGGGAGGCCTCGAGCGGCGATTCGTATTCTAAGAGGAGGACGTGCAGAGCGATTGTTTCGGGGGCGTGGTCGGTGGCGTCGTCTGAGAGGTCGCAGGCTTCGAGGTCGGTAGTTGAAGAGGAGGAGGAGGGATCAGATGGGTCTGGGGGCGCATATTAATCATACTGCGTCTGGTGCGGGGAGGGGGGACAGGGAATAGGGACAGGGAACAGGGAACAGGGGGGCTGACTGTCAGATGTGGCGCCCCGCGCGCGCCAGAGAAGCGGAACAATATAGCGGCGGCCGAGGAGCGTCACGACAGGGATTAAGACGGCGAGGAGCACGGCTACAAGAGCTAGGATTGCCTCTATGGACCACTCAGAAGAGGTTGGGGTTGAGGTGGGTGCCGAGGTGCTGCAAGGCTGGCGGCGGGTTCCTGATTGGGTTAGCGTCTGACGGGGGGGGAGTGGGTGGTGTGGGTGGTGCTGCTTGGGATGGACTGGTCGCTACCCTCGACCGGTCAAGCCGTTGCCTTGTGGTTGCAGTAGGTATGCGAAGCATAACCTCATGCATCCCGGGCCTATTGCAGCAAAGACAAGCCGTCTTGAGGATTTTCGATCGATACATGATGTGTTGAAGGACCAAGACATCTTGAGCAGCACCACGTAATGGGGGTTGCGTACCGTTTGGTGGCATGGTCGATAGAGCTGGTCTGAAAGTAGTAGATGGGCAGACGGTGTTGGGTCTTAAGAGCAAGGAAGAAACGCTGTGTGGTGGTGAAGGGTAATTTGAGTGAGGGTGGGCTACGAGCTCTTGTTTTATGTGAAGGGCCCTGTTGGCCTGTGGGCGAAAGCATGGGAAGGCAAACGGACCGTTCACATTCATTTTTTGCTTTTTCCCAGCCAGCCTGCCACCCTGCCCCGTCCCGCACACCCGCCCACTACTATTCGCCTAGCATAAGGGTTTCTATCTCACCTCCCGGCCCACCACCCTCCAGTACGCAGCGCAGGGGCTTGCAGTCAAAATCAAACAGGACCATGCGTTTATCCTCCGCGTGTTGGTGCTACCTATCGGTAACACACCTTTTTCTTTTATTATTATTTATTTTTCTTTGCTTAACTAATAAAATTCTATTTTCTCACCTAGAGGCCTTGATACGCTCGCGACCTCCGAGCGATGTCTGTGAGTAGTAGGTCGATGGCAGGGTTGTTCGGTTTTGGATGCTCGCTTCGACTACCCCCAGATGCGAGGACTCCCCTGCAACCCCGGCCGCAACTACTCCGTATCAGCCTCGCCCACCCACGCAAGTTGCCTGCTTCGCGGTGGCTGTGCATCTATCGACCTGCTGCGGCGACGTCACCCAATCGTACACAGTCTTGCCGGCGGGCACCCCTGCTAGTTACCGCCGTCTTCTTTCATCTGTTTACTCTGTAGGTTGCTGCGCTGGCCCGGGTACAGATGAAAAAGGAAAGCAACAGTAGGTACAAGAGAGCTTCATTGGGGGCCATCATTTCGTTGGAGGTGCTTCTCATGCTTCTGGAAGGGTGGTGACTGATCACGCTAACTCGCCAGCCTCAATCTCAGCCTGGTAGGTGATATTACCTAGCTATCAGTGGTTTTGTGACAGAGACACAACAAGATCTGCCATCTAACTCAGAGAACAGTATGATTACAGTCGAAGGCACGCAAGTATGTGTGCTTTCTTTCATTTGCGTGAGTCACTGCCGACTTGGAGCGTGCGCGTGGAAACAAAGGTGGCTGCGGCAGGCTTACATACAGGGTGTGGCCACGTCGGAGTTGATGCCCTTTGAATGTGTATAACTGTAGTGTTTTCGGTAATTCTCTAACTACCTCAAGCTAGGAGTAGTTATTCCAGGCAAGCGTTAAACCTAAACTAGAAAGATTTCTGCTGATTCTCATGTTATACCTGTAAAGGCATCAACTCCGACGTGGCCACACCTTCAGACGCATCTGAGACACACACATACACACACGCGCGCACGCACGTACACACCCCAGCCCAGCAGCAGTCGATCCTCGCTTCCGGACCGCCACACCCAGCTGAAAGTACACCGGTCACCCTTCGCATCAACGCGTTGAGGCGAGGCTAAGCATGGGTGTCGCTGTAGTCCGTTGCGGCGGTCCTGGGATCTGACTGACCCCTAGGCTCGCTTCTTCGGCTAGCAGCTGCTTTTTCGGTTCTGTAGCTTTCTGTTCTTCCGTCTTGCGGCTGTTCCGATGGCCGTAACTTTTTATTAAAACTCCCACAACACACTCTACTTGTGTGCATGGAATCGCATTTACGATCCAACCACATTCGCGCGTCAGACTAACCGAAACTCATAAGCTAAACATATGGAAGAACTTTAACTAATACATCAGCAAATATGCCTTCCGGTAGGGCTCTCCATCTCTTCAAGCACAGCACACATGTTATAGAACAAGAAAGAGTAGTGTATATCTTCATTGAAGTGTACGAAAACAAACAGTGAGAGCGACCTTCTTGGACCAACATTTCCTACATTCGCTATCCAGAAATTCGACAGAGCATCTGGAGCCGTTGGGGGAACCAGATGCAAAATGCGTACCGAATTTATTCGACCAAACCCCAATATCATTATGGGCTTACTCCCAGGCCAGTGTCTCACGTGGCCATCGCGTCCGCAAGGCAGATAATGCGCCCCATTCAAAGGCTTCGGTGCGGGAGGCTTCGAACGGGGACTCGTAAGACCATAGAACGTGGAGAGTGGTAGTGTCGACGGAATCAGTAGAGTGGGTTCCGGCTTCGAGGTCGATTGAAGATGAAGGGAAAGAAGAAGTGGAAGAGGTTGGTGTATCTTAAGTACGCCCTTAGTAAATGGTTTGCTGAATATACGGCAGTATTCTAGGTGCAATGGGTGCCAGGGTGATTTTTTCGGATCGGGAAGAGGTACTGTGGTATGAAGAGAAGGCGAGTGGAATGGGAAAGGGGAACAGGCAAGACAAAATTGGAAAGGGAGTGAACAGTAACTCAGTGGAGGTAAGAAAGAGAATAAAGACAAGAGTATGTCAAAGAAAGAAGAAAAATTGGAAGAGAGGAGGGAAAGGAAATAAGTATAAGCTGACCTTTACAATTTCGTACACACCAACGCGGCAAATAAGTTGGCGCCACTCGGTGTACGAGAAATGTCGTAACGGGGATAAAAATCGTAACGAAGATAGTGACAAGGGCAATAATTGTCCCCTTGGACCATCCATCTTTCTCTAGATCCTCTAGATCATGCTTGGGCGTAGATGAAGCAGAAGTTGTATACGACATGTATGTCCCTGTTCGGGTTAGCGCGTGTTGCACTGACGAATAGTAGGTTGGATTGTATACCGTTTGGTGGCATAATCTAAGCTGGAGTTCAAATAGTTTGTTGGGAAAAGTGGGAAAGTGAAGTTCCGACGATGTCAAGTGTAAAGAGCAAGATCAAGGATGATCAAATCGATTATCTTTAAGTATGTCGAGAAGCGATCGCCACATAGCAGAAATACCGATACGAGCAAAGCTAGTTGTTTGATTGCACCTTGAGCCGCAACATTCTAGCCTGCATAGCACAGGTGTGCCTGTACGACTGATTGGACGCACGGTGACGCCAATGGTGAATACTGAAACAGCTTATTGGTCCAACTTGGGGACAGCCAGCTGGTCTAGCACTTGCTTACGTGCGATGGAACTGATTTAATTGGATCGCATCCGTTTCTAGCCATCTACGGCATAAGGGCGATATCGGAAAGTGTTGAATAAGTGCGCAATCGGAAGATGCTAAACATTCATTCACTTAGTGAAGCAGTGCAGTTACGGGACTTGCTCTATACAAAAGAGTCAATATCTAAAATCAAGCTTATAGCTCGAGAATCATATATAGGCAAGTGGGTTTAGAAAATAAACCAAACCTGAGAAGCGCTAACGCGTCCACTTTATATTTACATCCACTCTACATCTTACACCAACTAACTGGCTTATCACAACCGAGCTCCCCGCCAAACCCAGCCCGGCCTTGCCGCCATAGCCCGAGTAAAACACCCCGTCTTACCGCGCTCTGCCCTGCCCCTCCGCTGCACCCCGCCTCCGCTGACACTCTTGCCGCTCCGCACAGCACTCGAGCGTGCCGTCCACTCAACCACTTCAACATGCGATGATGCCCTCAGAATGCGCAGCGCAACAACATCACCGTTTGAGGAATCAGCGTCGGTATGGTATTTAGCAGCCTCGAGGTCGGCAACACAGTCGTTGTTGTCGTAATTGTGATAATTACCGTCTGAGAGTTCGTCTTCTGTTTTCCTTTCATCCTTCTTAGCAAAATGCACGAACAATAAACAGTGAAAAAAGAAAGCATCACTGACCATACAGTCCCCAAACCCGCCAGCGCACCGGCACGACGCAAGGCGCGACCAACGGTACAGCAGCGAGAAGGACGCTGACAACCAGCGCGGCGAGCGCGAGCTTAGCCTCAGTGGACCAGCCAGCGGGATCGGGATCAGGGATCTGGGGCTGTGTAGAAGCGAGAGCGGGAGCGGGAGCTAATGACGAAAGTGCGGGTGCGGAGGCGAGAGCAGGATAGGGCAGGCGGGGTGTGCCTTGTTGTGGTTAGCGCGGAGACAGGGGGAGGTGGGAAGAGGGATGTTTGATTGGTCAGTGACTTACTGCTTGGTGGTGGTGGCATGGTCGCACAGATTGGAATTCTTGTAAAAGATACGGTAATAAGAGTGAGTGTTTCGAGAAGGATGATTGAGATAGAATGTAAAATCCACTTTGGACGACATCCTCGAGGGCGGGTTGTGCGTGAGAAGATATACCACATGGAGAGCACAGCCCGCGGGAGCCTCAGCCGTAACGCCTCCCGATCCCCGTTGCGTCAGCGCGCGTCTGCTCCCGCAAAAAGGATCTACAACCGCAACGGTCTCGGTCGGTCGACGGCCTTGACAGCCTCTCCATCAGACAAGCGCCCAATCAAATGTAAGCGCCGACGCGAGCAACTTGTCTCGGTTCAGGCTCCGACGTTCTAGATTCTGGAGACAGGATCGCGCCTCGTGCTACCGGACACTGCTGTGCCTGCCAACTACACTGCCAGTTAGACCTCAGTTTGCGTCATGCCTACTTTTCCAGCACGTCTTTGCTGGTTAAGGTTCTTGGGGTGTGGGACTATAAGCAGGTCTAGACTCCCCAATCCCTCCAGTACCAGCCGCGGCATAAATGAAGGTCACTAGCCACGCTGACAGCTTACTAGCCACTTTCTCAGCCTGGCAAATCTGTAGAATATACCAGACGGACTGTGATGCTAGTGTGCCGTCAGTGACTGTTGTTGACCAAAAGCCTAGAGTAGAAGACGTGGAAATTGTCGCAAACTAAAAACCAAACATAAGAATAGCGGCATCTAACACCTCCGCATTCACTCCGTAGTCTTATAGGCCATGGTTCCGAACCAGGAATCAGATACAGAATAAACCAACTTACTAAAGAGGAGAAGAAGGAAAAGAAGAAGAGGAGGTAACTTGCACAGTTTCCCGCGGATAAAGAAAAGAACGAAAGGAAACATACAGAGACCAAGGGAGATATCGATAAAAAGGGAGAGTATAGTAGAGCATAAAAATTACAGACTGGATAACTAGACAAATAAATAATAAATAAACAGACAAGTAAACAAATAAGTAAACAAACAATTAAATAAAAAAAAGTAAACAAGAAAAGTAAATAAGTAAATAAGTAAAAAAATAAATAAATGAAATAAACAACTGAAGAACAATAACAAGAACAAGAAAAAGCGAAGAAAGTAAAGGACCGCAAAACCTAATATTAGTTTTAAATACCGTAACCCCCTACTTCACTTTAACACCAACATCCATACTTCCGAGCAAAGAAACAAACCCTCAAATACCACTACCTAAATTATATATTCGAAAAGAGACGCCCATAAACCCAGAACATAAATATAGATATAAAACCTCTCACCTCTCACTAAACCACCCCACCCGAAGCCATTCTCGCCGTCTCCTACCTATACCCCGTCTCATCATGCCGCAAGCATCGTGCCTTATACCGCAATTTCGTAAATCGTAACCCGTGGCTCATAGCGCATTCATCATCCAGCTGATCATCAAGCCCCAACGCCACTACAAACGAAAAAAGGAACCACAGACCAGACGAACTTGAACCGAATCGCAAAGACGAAAACAAACAAACGACAAGAACACGAGGCTGAACCTCTGAGTGCACATCCATTACGCACTCCCCCACCTTAAAAGAAAAGAAAAGAAAAGAAAAGAAAACAACGAGACAAGAAAGAGACAACAAAACCAACCACACTCCCACCCCCACCCACCCTACCGGCCCCTCCCCAACAGCCGCCCCAACCACCCCCCCTTAACCTTCCCCGCGCCCTTCTCGGCCCCCTCCACGTCCACCCGCGGCGGCGCCGCAACCGCGTACCCGGACTCGGCAGCCTCTCGGTTCAGGCGCTCCGCCTCCGCCGTATCGAACGGCACGGCCCACTTGCGCATCGGGATCTCACCGAGCTTTGTGCTGTCGGACGTGAAGGAGAGGAGGGAGAGAGGGGGCGGTGAGAAGGGGGGGAGTGGAGGGTGTGGTGGTGGGGGTTGGTGTTGGTGTTGAGGTTGGGATTGGAGTGGCGATGGAGGCCGGTAGGAGGGCGGTGGGGGGAAGAGGTGCGTGGTTAGGGCTGAGCTTGTTGTTGTGGGGAAGGGTGGTGGGAGGTGGGTTTTTGGTTTCGGTTTGGGGTTGTTAGAGGCGGGGTTGAGTGGTTGGGTGGAGGGGACGGGTTGTGGCTGGGCTCGGATAGGGCGGATGCGTGATCGTGGTTGTGGGATGGATGGAGCGGCGAAGGCAGCTGCAACAGCAGCGGGAATGCCAGGGCGGGTCAGCGAGGGCGAGGCAGGGAGCTTTTCAGGCTGTGGCGGCGGTTTGGCGGTCTGTTGCTGCTGCTGCTGCTGCTGCTGCTGCTGGAATTGGCGTGGTGGTGGCGGCTCAGGCAAGAGTGGCGGCAGCTCCGTTAAATTCGAAGAAGCAGCAGTGGGCTTCCTACTACCTCGTGGACGCAGCATGACAAGCCGTGTCTGCGAGCCATTGCTGGTCTTCGGGACACGCGCGAGCGCGATACTTGCTCCGCCATCGGGTGCGGCTCTCGAGCGGCGAGAACGACGACCATGGCGCTTCGATGACGGCGGCGGGACGAGATCAGCGGTGGAGGAACCGCAATCACCGCCGCCATTGCACGTAGCAACGTGCGCAGTGCTCCCGCAGTGCGAGCATCGTGGCCGAATTCGGTTGAGGAGGAGCTGCGACTGGGCGAGGCGGGCGTGCAGCTGGCCGAGGGCAGCGATGGCGTCGGCGCGGGAGGCGTCAGAGAGGTCGGCCAGGGAGCGGTAGTCTAGGCGGGCAGCGGTGGTGTTGTTGGTCTGACTGTTGCTGCCGCCGCGGGCCAGGAAGGCCGAGATGATGGAGACAAGGCCGGCGTTAAGTTTGAGTAGGGTTTCGGTCAGGGAGGCATGTGCGATGGCTGAGAGGGAAATTGTCAGTTGGTGTTTTGTTTTTGCTTTATAGGTGTGAGGTCAGCCGTACCGTCGCCACGCGCAAATGGCTCGCCGGTTGCGGCGTAGCTGTGTTCATAGTGGCGCTGGATGTCGACGGGCCCACGGCTCAGTGAGGCGGCCAGACGCGCCTCGTCGGCCTGTTTGGTGCCGCCACTGTTGCTACTGCTCTTCCTGCGGCGACGTTTGGCGCGTAACTTCTTGAAGACGTCCAGGCCGGTGGTGAAGGCGGCGACGAGCGACGAGACGGAGGCCGACACGTCGGGCGGCATGATGGCGGGAGGCGCATGGCGACGACGCGGGCGACGCGGCGGGGGCGTTGTTTATGGATGGCCGAGTTTGTTTCGACCCCGGGCAGTGCAGCTGGCCGGCCGCGTCCCTTCGGCCAACCAGTGCATCTCGCTTCCTCGTGCCTGCTTCATACCGAGTCGGTGTTGCGCGCCCGCCGTCATTGTGTTACTCCGCCAATCTCATCTCACACCTTATCGCACAGCGCTGTGTGTTAGTATGTCGAGTCGAGTACAGAGTGCGAGTCTATAATTAGCACAAAAAGTTAACAGAATTATTGTTTTGGTAGTGACGAACAAGTGCCTGGATCTTTGGTTGCCAGTTGACAAGGGACGTGGGAAGTTGGCACCTGGCGACGACTTCTGAATCCCTAGATCTTGTTTCCTACGTTCGACCATGCCAAGCCACGCTAGTCGAAAACGGTAAGCCGGCCCGGGGCATCCAACCTCGAACATGGTGACACAATCTTTCAAAATCAGACGCATTGCAAATGGTCCCTGGCTTCGTAGACCATCGGCTTACAACACCACAAGGATGGATTTTAATCCTGAAAAATAGTTGCACCTAATACTATACGGCTATACCGATAATCTTTTGTTAGATTTAGATTTTAAATATGAGTTCTGATAAACCTATGACTATAACAAATAATCGCTGATTTTCTATAGACGCCAAAAGTTTTGGAACGGCGTTATGCACGAATCACCATCACAATCACCAATGCAGCTATTAAACAAATATACAAATGGTATGAAGAGGGTGTGTACGAGTAGTATAGCTATGCTTGTTTATAGTATTAAAAATATAACTGTTATACTGTAGGTAGTGTTAGACATCCGTTCTATCTCGCTGAACTTGCGAGACTTTAACAGTTCGTACTTGGGACAAGATCTTGGATCTAGCCACTAACACCCCCGATAAAAACAAACAAAAAATATAAACATAACCAAAAATTCGTCCCTATTAACCGTGTAGTTCTCTCATAGATTCTCGTTTGTTTGTTGTTGTTATCCTCTCTATTTACCAACATCTCCAGCGCATTTCGCAGTGCAACAACGCAAGATCCTGAGTGAGACGTTCGATGACGCTAATGATTGCGCTAGTCAAAAGCGGTAAAGACCCGGAACCTCAAACATCAAACGTAGTACAACTCCCCCTGGGCCTTCAGCGGACGTCCGAGCGTCCTGCGATGGATCTGATGGATTTAAGGTGGCTCCAACGCATCCAGCTAGCGCCGATGCATTCAAGATGCCCTAGAGCACTAGATGGCCCTATACGTAATATTCAAAATCCCACGGCAAGCTCAGTGGGCCAACGAATTACGCTTCATTTGCCTGTCGGAAAAATCGAGAAGCTCATTAGCTTCCCAAACGTAGGTAAAGAGGCAGCTAGATTGTAGGAGAAAACAGCACTGTACAAGCAAATAGCGGGCCAAAGGCAGGTTTGTGATGGTGTTTAAGCAGGCTGCACGGCGTGGGCTACGTCTAATGTGTCATTGCTTTCTGTCCTGGGCAGGATGGTGGATAATCCGGTGCGAGGAGATGGTGAGATTATCAAGGCTGGCATATTGTAGTATTAGACAGTTACCACCGAGAACAACAAACCCTGGGTTCCTGGTTCGTGTTGGTCTATACTCCGCTCACTATGGTGACCAGAAATTACGATGTGGACAATGATATAAACGAAAAAATAACATTATTAATTTAGTAGATTTATGCCCAACTTAGCGACCGTACACATCCGCCGCATGATCCGCAATCAGCTTCATACCCTCCTTGCGGTACGTATCCGGCTCCGTATGGCTCGTAACATTGGCATCAAACACAAAGTCCAGCGGGTTGCTGTTATCGTACTTGGGCCATTTGCCGGTGTTCTGTCTGCCCTGGCGGTTGTACCCGTTCGGGTCGCCATCGACAATAAAGCTGACCCAGCTGTTCGACATCAGCTTAGCAAGGTCCGTGTAGCCCTTGCCCTTGCCCTGGAATGGCGGCGTCGCTACCGGCGCGTAGCCCAAACCATCCACGTTGTCGAACACAAAAGCCACCTCTTGGAAGTGCGTCACACCCGGAATCTGGGCAAGCCCCGCCGGGATCGCGTTGAACCGGTAGCAGTACGCCGCCAAGCCATGCGTGGCCCAGAGCTCACATGTCCGGCGCCTGCTCGCGATGAACGTGTAGTCACCGCCGTAGGCAGCTGAGCGCCGGAACTGGGCACCGTAGGGCAGGGATGGGCGGAAGTCTGCCGGCAAGGGCCCCAATGCTCCCGAGCCTGGAATGCCTAGCGCCGGGATGTCGGGGTACGCTTCCAGGATCGAGGGGGTGAAGTTGGCGGGGACACCGGATGCCAGCAAAGAGTTCTCGAACTGCGTCGTGTTGTCTATTCCGTAGGTACCGAAGGCGGTGCCCTCATCGGAGTTTGCGCCCATGATGATGGGGACACGGACGACATCGCCCTTTGCGACCTGGACGGAGCCCAGTTCTTGGAAAAGGTCGTGGTCGAACGAGAGACCCCATTGCGTGAGTGCGGTGGTGTTGATTGCCTTGTTCAGGTCCTCATAGGGCACGGCACGCAGGCAGTCAAGGCTGTCGGTTGCATTGCTGCAGCCAACGGCCGTCAAAAGTTGCTCGTACTTGGGCTGCTGGTCGGTGCTGCTGTTGAGGGCAGCGAAGTAGATGGGCGCGCCACTCTGCATCACGGCACCCCTGAACAGTTTGTCATCCCGGCCATTGTACGCCACCAAGTGCGCGCCAACAGAGGCAGCACCGGCAGATTCACCCCAGATGGTGACCTTAGAGGGATCACCTACGGATACGTCAGTCCCCCACATGGAGATAGCTCGGTGGAAAAACTTGCTTACCTCCGAATGCGCCAATGTTCTCTTGCACCCAGTGCAGAGCCAAACGCTGGTCGCGAATACCAACGTTAGTCTGACCGCTCTTCTGGACGTCTTCTCCCTGGAGGAAGCCCCAGGCACTCAGGCGGTAGTTGGTCGAAACGGCGATGAAAGGCTTGCCTAGATCGACGCCATTCTGGACGATGAAGGAAAGATTGTAGCGCTTATCACCCGCACTGCCCTCGAAGAAGCCACCACCGTGGATCCAGAAAGCTACAGGCAACTTCTGGTTGTCATACCCAGATGGCCTCACCACGTTGAGGTACAGACAATCCTCGGTGACTTCGTAGCCGAATTGGTCAGACTATCGCAATGTTAGAACCCCGCTTTTCATGCAAAAGGGTCAGGATGTTTCGGACTACATACGCCATAGCCAACGCAAGTATCACTGTACGCAGTGGCAGACTTGGCACCATCCCAGGTGGTGTTAAGAGATTGAGGGTTACGGAAACGAAGGTCGCCGACGGGAGGCTGAGCAAAGGGCATGCCCAGGAAGAAGTCCTGTTTGTAACTGGTGGAATGGACGCCGGTATAGGTGCCATTCTTAACCGTGGCCGAGGGAGCGGCCTTCTTCACGTGGGAGGCGGAAGGGGCAGAGAGCACATCCTGGGCGGCCCAAAGCAAGAGAGCGCCAGTCGCGAACCACATGGCGAACCAGACGTCTGGAAGATCAGCCGAGGACGGATTGGAGGAGAAGTGAGAAGCGGAAGGAGCGTACAGATGAGACGAAGAGCGACACGGCGGCCGGTAGTCTTATAGTGAAGGCCGATCATGGTGCCGGCGCTTTCGATGATGAGAAGGATGCCGTTATGGACCGGACGGAAGCCATGCACTACCGGCCACTACAGGGACCGGACTACCTAGAGGCTCGGCGGGAGGTGAAGGAAGGTTGACCATTTGCTCGCGGTCGCGGAGAATCGTCTCGTTTCGTCAGGCGGAGGTGGATACCTGGGGAACATGACATGGACGCACGTCCCGCCATTGACTTTAGCCAACACGCGAGGCATGACAGATCCACGGCAGTTGCAACGATAATCGACTGCTGGGCTCAACTGCCGGCATGATGGTGATGCAACGTGCGAGGGGGGGTTTTTTCGTCAGGGCCGCCCAACCCGCCTGGCCTTCGACGCCGTCGTGGGACCTTCCGACGTGGCGCCGTTGGTGCCGTGGCGCGACCCGCCACTAGATTGCTCCGATGAATTCCTACACCGCACCTCTCTCTTTCTTCGTCGTCTGTTCCGTCAATTAACCTTTTACCCCACGGGGGAGCCGGCACACAACCTCTACTGGGAAACGCTACGTATTACACCGCCGTCCGTATACTTGAATCACGAGCTGCCTCCGCTCCGGAGAACGTCTGCCTTTAATACGACGACCGTCACCTGCCTCGAGCTATGCAAAGGCCGCCCGCATCCTAGACTACGCCAAGCTGGACGCCCTTTCGAAACAGTGGAACGATCGCGCCCCACGGTTCCTGCCGCCATTCGACAGGGTCGGACGAGCAGGATTCCTTATTGCATCCTTCCGCTGGAAAGACGCGCCGTCGGAGTAGACTACCTATGCGCCTCCATATGAAGTCGCCGCCGTGACCGCTCGTCCAGGGCCCAGCCCATGGCACCATTATCAGCCGCCTGGGTCTCAGCCGCGTAAGATCAATGAGACGCCTACTTTGTAGGAAGGAACTCGGACTGCGCTATTAATCGCAGCAATAGTCGCCGAAATATCTGGGAGCCCGTCTTACTACGAGCCATGCGACATTCCCTCCTGCTTATCGAAGCCTGCCATCTCCATGGCCACTTAACAGCCATGCTATGGTTTCGCACGACGTTTCAAACCCTCTTGTCACACGCTTCATTTCCCGGAAATCTTGCCCGAATTCTACCGCACCAAAGGTAGGTATCTTCGTTAATTGCAAAAGCTGTTATGATTTCCACCGCACAGACTACCATCAAAGTCGCATAGGGTCAGACTATGATGGGGGATGTACTAGTTATCCTACAAGATCACGCATCTTGTCCTGCATCCATTCAAATAAATTGAGCACTGCCTTATAGTACTCCACAGCTTCGAAAACCCGGATTTTCTGAATCCCATTGGTTTTTACATCCAATTCGATCAGCACGGCTTCCCAAGAGCCCTGTCGTTCGTCTGTAGCTACTTTGGGATAAACGATAACTTCATGGTATCTATTGGCGCCATAGAGGAGTTTTGCATAAGCTATCCAAGACCATTAGCATCAGTCATGCTGTGTAAATATATAGGGTGCTGGGAGCATCAGCGAGAAGCTCACCAATGATACGCGAGATCATGCTGTCTATCATGTGCATGCTGCAAAACATGGCTTCCGGCGTCGTGGATGGATCCATAGCTTAGCTCAGTTTGGCCTAGTTCTCTAGTCGAATGGGTCTCATCTCAAGGGTCTTGTGGAAAGGGGCTTATCGAAAAAATCTTGTTGAAAGAAATTCCTGGTCTCTCTCTCCAAGCTGCCAAGGCAGACTTTTAAACCTGTTCTATATAAATTTTCAGTTTGGTAACTGGCCCAAAACACAACCTTCAAAACAGCTTGCCTGTCCGCAAACTCAATGCCTGCAGCTTCACGTAGTGTTTGTTACATGCCTCACGCTCTGATTCCAAATACTCCAAACAATCCCAGTCAGTCCGCCTCACATCTACCCCACTCCCCAGATCGACGTAGGTACTGAGTTTCCACGTGCAAAGCCCTATCTCTCCTCCAACCGTACATCCAGCCAGTAGCTGATCCGTCACGCAACATGGCCACGAGCAACCATTGTTTTCTCCGCGTGCACGAACTCGTAGGAGTAGACTGCCGCACTGCTTGCTGCTCAGTGAAAACAACACCACAACAAGCCATCATCTCTACGCAAGAGTGCATTGCACCTACCATTTTTTCAAGAAACCCTTTCAGCAATGTATCTAAACAAGTCGAGCACCAGTCTAGCAGCCAACCAATCACCAAACCAACCAATCAACAACCCGTCAAAATAACCAACCGCGCCAACAAACCCAACCAATCACTCCCTCCCACACACGTAACCACAGCAATCCGCCCGACCACCCACGCGCCCCCCATCACGAAAACAAAAACACACCACCAGCACACACGCACACACACAAGCACCAGCAGCAACCGACACCTTTAGCCAGCCCAGCCAAGCCAAGCCAGCCAGCCAGCCGGCCAGCCCCCGCACCCCCTCCACCCGTATCCACGCACCAACAAAAAGCCCCACGCACAATGCGCCCCGGCGCACCCTAGCTTACCGCCCAAACCCTCCCCAAACCCAGCATCAGCAGCAGCAGCAACAACCAACTCACGCACGCAACGCGCAACCCACCGCATCCAGTAACCACGCACGCCGGCCAGAAAAGTCCAGACCTTCTCACGTGCAAAACTTCCCTTCTCGAACCTACCATGCCCAGCCTAGCGGCCTAGCCCAGCCCAGCCCCTCCATCACTCCCGCTCCTTGCTCCTCCAGGCCCCTCCTCTTCCTCCAACCTCTTCCTCCTACTCCTACCTCCACCCGCACCCCAGAAACACCGCACCCCCGGCGAGCAGCAATCGAACGCGTGTCAGGGCATCATATCTCAATTCCCCACGCTTGCGCGGCAGCGCGCAAGCGCGCCCCACCCCCGTCGATTCATTAGGTCATCGCTGGCATCAGCGGCACCCGCCCGGTCCCTCCCCCGGCCGTCGACTCGACGCGCCAAATGCCGCTTGGGCTTGGCTGCCGCTGGCCGCTACTGCTGCTGCTGCTGCAGCTGCAGCTACTGCATGTGCGGATCATTTTTGCGCGCGCGTGTGGGTGCCCGTCTCGCTCCCAGCTTGTTGCGGAGCATGGCTAGCTGGGTAGGTGGGGGGCTGGGAACCGGTGGCTGGGGCATGGGCGAGAAGAGAAGATCGTGGAAGGGAGCGTTAGTTGGTTAGGATTGGCGGGTGGTAGAGTGCGAAAGACAAAGGCGGGGATCAGAGCTGCTTGTTGTGGTGAACGTTTCTCCATTCTGTAGATACAGCCTATGAGGGCGCTTGGAGGCCGAGCGAGGGCCAAGGACGAGCAGCAAACAACAGCTCTCCACTGACCGAGCCCGCCCATACCGACTACGTAGTTTG
Source organism: Aplosporella prunicola CBS 121167 (assembly GCF_010093885.1). Classification (NCBI taxonomy): domain Eukaryota; kingdom Fungi; phylum Ascomycota; class Dothideomycetes; order Botryosphaeriales; family Aplosporellaceae; genus Aplosporella; species Aplosporella prunicola. The sequence continues at coordinate 929,910 of NW_022983534.1, read as the reverse complement.
TTCGTCCAGGGCATTCCCTTTCTTTCCCTGGGAATAAAACAGAGAGAGGCTGAGAGACGGGCAGGGTCAGACCCAAAGGAGAGAACAACCAAGGAGATGACGAAAATAAGATACCTAAAACCCAAATCGCAAAGAGATGGCTAAAGCAGTAACGGAAAAGAGAGAACCGGTTCACACCACCACCTGACACCATGCTTTGCGGGAATATGTAGAAGCCAAGAAAGAGGGATTGGTATTAAGCAGGCTTGCGAGGTAAAACTTTCCGAGCGGCAGGATTTGGTGCCAGCACGCTCCTCCACCGCTGTCCAGTCCACCGCAGGCTGAATGTCGAAGGGCAGGAAGGGGATATAATAAGCAGTGTAAAGGAGATGCAACCGAGTAAGATTGCGGATGAGGATGGGGGTGAGGGAATGGAAAGGATGATGAGGATGTGAGGTTGAGTTTTTTCCTTGGTGTCCCTGACGAGCTCGTGGCTTGGCTGTCCTGGCCGTTTTTTGCACCAGGTCACGTGAATAGTGACCGCCATATTCCCGATGCAGAGTGACAGGATGAGGGTGACAAGGGTTGACGTAAGGAGAGTAGAGAAGATGAGACACAAACAGATTCATCTCGTGACGAGACCAGACGTTGCCGCGGGAAGGAAACAAGGAGAGTAGTAACCAGTGATGTCCGCACAAATCCATATGATCGAGTCTGCCGAATATAACACCTTCTACCCAGAGCTCGGAAGGGGGGGAAAAAGAGAGAAAACGACCCTTTCCAATATGGACACAGAATGGAAGAATAAAGAACAAGCCACGCGACGTTTCTTCAACCGCCGAGAGCGAGGTATCGAGATTTAGAACGACTGCCGATTTGAAGATTGCTTTCGTTGCTCCCCTCCTCCCTCTAGACGGAGACGCGGGGGAGCAAGTAACCAGGACAGTCCCGAAATTTTTAAAATGGCTCTCGTCATAGCATGCTGCGCCGGGAGCTCGCCAAACGACCCAAAGACATAATACAGAGATGCAGGAGACGACAATGCCAGTTCGACCGAAAGCAGCAACGGAGGTGAACGTGGCCGATGGGAGCGCGCGTATGTGAGGAAGGAGGAAGGGAGAAGTCAAAATACTCGGAGGGAGATTCGTAATCATGACAGGCGCAGTCGTCTAGTCATCGTCGGGATTCCTCACCTAAATTAAGCTGTTAGCGAAACCGCACCAATGTCGGAAAAGAATTTTTTCGTCATACCTGGAGGATCCTTCTTGAGTAGTCTTGGTTGTCGGCGACGCTGCCGTTGCTCATCCTCCTCGCAAACGTGGGGTCCAGAATGTTGTCATTGATGGAGTGCGCGTTGGGGTGCTTGCCAGTGGCAACGAAGTTGTTGACGCTCTGGCGCGCGCGGTGCTCGTCCTCGATCTCCTTCCTGCGCTTGTGGCGGAGGTACAAGAAGACACCGCCGACGATTGAAGCAAGAACGACGACACCAACCACGACGCCAGCAGCGATACCAGCTGTGCTGGAGCTACCGCTGGACTTTCCACTGTCGGAGGACGGGCCCTGGGTAACGATGACGGTCGATCCGGCGCTGACGGTCACGAGGACGGGCGTGCCCTGAGACATGCTCGTGCTAGTCGACAGACCGGACGAAGTTGACGAACCGCCATCGTAGTAGTCCACATCATTGTTGTTAATTCCCGTCAGGTAAACCTGCCAATAGTTATTTCCACCGCCTGTGGAGATTAGGATTAGCATGCTTTTCTCAGAGGCTTTGGGGCCAGAGCAAACCTACAGTTGTCCTTGTCGAAACCGTTGCAAGGCGTGTCACATTTGTCGTCATTTGACTGCCTAGAGGACTTTGCCGGCAGCTTGTTTCCGCAGTAGCAGTTGGTACCGTTGACGAGGGCCATGACCGAGTTGCCCAGACCAACGCAGACGGGCTGGCAGTTACCTTGGGTCTGGTAGGTGTACTCGCCTTGGTCTTCTAGGGGTTCGGAAGAGTCAAAGCAACCCTTGTAAGTCATCGAGTGGAGGGCTCCCGTGTAGGTTGGCGTGGAGGTTTGGGACTTTACGCTGTCTGGGTTGGGTGCGGCGACGGGGTTCGGCATCGGGTCTGCGTAGACAGCAGAGAAGAGCGATGCCGCCGCGAGGGCGGCTGTGAAAAATGACGAGACCATTCTGTCGAAGTTGTGCTGGGGCGGAGAGGGCGGAAGAGGCGGGGAGGCCGAAGAGGCGGTGGGCGAGCGATACGGCGTCGTCGAGGGTGTCGAGGACAGTCGAAGCGACGACGTGGGTAGCAGGCTCGATGGAAGGTGGTCCAATCAAAAGCCTGCGCAGGCTGCCTTCGTCGCCTGGAAGTGGTTTGGCCAGTGGTCGAGAAGGCTCCTCGATGAGGGAGAGAGGCTCGGCCGGGGCGGCAAGCAAGCAACTGACGACAGTCTTGGTTGCAGAGGAGAGGGTTGAAACTCGAGGCGTTGGATTGTAGGTCACGTCGCTGAGCGTGCCTGTGGAATGTGGTGTTTCACGCGGGCGCGACGAAGATGGTCAAGGGCCCCCTTGGAGCAGGACACGGGCACACCGGCTCAAGGAATGGAGCGGGTGCGGGCTTGCAGAGAGCGAGAGTGGGTGGTGATGGAGACAATGGCAAGGACGGGGAACGAGTGTCGGAGAGTTAACGGAAGCAGGACATGGCGATGTTGACAAAGGTGGAGCAGATGGGCAGCGAGAGGCTTGTCGCTACGGTCAGGAGACGAGAGGGCGGGCGTGGAGTGCGAAATTAAGGGCGCTCAGGCCAGGTCCAGGGCGACGCCGGAACAGGCAAATAGTGGGCGCGTCGCATGCGCACTTTATTGCCCTGCCAATGCCCTTCAGGATTCCTATTTATACGCGCACGCCGCCGCCGGCGCTGCCAGAGAGAACGGGACGGCCCACCCGAGCATGCAGGAACGGCTCCACGTGACCTTGGCCGGCCGCGCTCCCTGAAAATCGACTTTCAGGCCGCCCGACAAGTCTCCACCGTCCACGAGGGAAAAAGTCCCACTCCCGCAAAGAGCACCGCCACGTACCCGTAGCCCACCATCACCATCTCCACGCCCCAAGCGTATTCGGGCGGGAGGATGCCGGCCGCTTGCGCCAATTGGCTGTTACGACAGCCTTGGTGTGACCTAGCGCATCCCGACTCTTCCGCCGGCACCCATGAAACTCCGCTCTAGATACGAACGATGAACACCTGCCCAAGAGAAAAACGCCGATCCCTAAGCCCGCCCGACTCATTACTACCAAGCTATTACCTAGACGCCTCAGGCTCTACACCCTCTGCAACCCGTCCTAGCGCCATTCTAGACCCCTCTCTCCCTCCATCGTGAAATAGCCCGCCTCGCAAAAAGGCCGTTGACGCGCGCCCCGAGCTCCACTCGTCCGTTTGATACCCCCCTTGCCCTACTGCATTATTTCGTGCATTGCTGCTCCCGCGCAAGGTGTGGCCTGCTCCGCATCTAACGCCTGAGGATCAAACCTTGTGCTCCTGAAATCTTGCGAGCCTGTGCTAAACCTAGATTGACTACATGGACCGCGCCTCGACTCGATAGCTGGGCTATTTTACTCCTACAAGGCTGCCGAGACCTGGTTCGATGGTGACTCGACTGCCGACCGCAATGTCAGACTTAACGATATTGGACCGACAGCTCACGTTTCCGGAACCGAGTGGGCACTGCCCCCAAGGGGGGGCCAGACGCAGCCACAGCAGACAACCTGGGGTAAGCCCCCTCCTAACGTGCGACTAGCCAGAAGCAATGCGTCACGGCGATGATGTGGCTTGTTGCCGCGCACATACTCCATGCTTCCACGTCCGGCTGCTAGTTCGTCAGGGGCATCAGAACATCAGGACATCAAAGCCACGGGGGGTGCTAAAAACAGGAATAAGGGTGATAGATACCGGGTGGCCGGATACTGGCCAATACAAGTCCTAGGTTTAAAGTGGTGGCCCGAAGCCATTCTTATACCCGTGCCATAGCTCCGCGCTAACGTTAGATGTGAGGACTTGGAGTAGGAGTGGTGTAGGCTCAAACGTCCCAACGTTTAGGTTTCGAGTGCATGCAATGCAAATAGCCGTGACAGGCGGCTCAATTAGGTTTTGTGCATCTACGGGGTCCAAAGAACTTGTTTCAAACTCCCCTATGCTATTCCTTGTGATCACCTATTACCACTCCATATTCTTGGATTGTTGCATAGGTACAAACTCAAACCTGTAGTGATGGGTACCTACGAAAGCTTCCCTGAACAAGGTCATGGCCCGTGCGGCGCGGGGACATTGTATGTGGGCGCTTGCTGACTCATCGTGTAATTTTGAATGACCCGCGAAATTTCCCGCCGAATCTCTAACGCGGAAATGCACGCATGATTGTCAGCGCGCCTGTTGATGTCCTCTCACACTGCCGCTTGCCACAGGGCGGCGCGATGCATGCTTCCTCGCCCAGGACAATCAGTCTGGATCACCGATGAATTACTCGCCGATTCCTTCCACCGCTTCGTCAACGCCTCCAACGCGAATCGATCGACCTGCAAACGCTATGGCAGCAATGTTCCTGGGCCCTTGGAGGCTAAGAGACGTCTGGCAAAGCGTCGCATGATGGGCCTCGCTGCTTCCGGGGGAGTTGCTGGGCCCAGCTTTGGCGCATTGTTTGGATTGAATGGACCCGCAAGACAGCCTTGGACATGGGAACCTCCAAAGCCCGCCAAGCAGTCGTTGGAGCCTGCACGTATGTCATGCTACTTGACAAGTCCTCCTGTCTCATTTGGCTCACTGTCTTGATACGCAGCATCTGAACCCACACCATTGCCTCAATGGCTTTCGTCCTTTGAACAACCACCGCCCGAAGACGAAGCTACCCAACAACCACCGCTCGAAGATGACGCGATCCCGCCCATAGATTTTGTCGAACGGTACCTACAACGATTAGAGAGCATACGCGACGTGGAAGAGCTGGGCAATGTCTGGTTGGAGGCGAGTGGGAACCCACAGAACACTGTGCTCTTGAGTCAATTGGCCTGTATGCACTTCATCGAGACCGGCCGTCACACTGGCTTTCAGGACCTTTTCCACTTCCTCCGGAATCCTAGGGTCAACGTGCCTGAAGCGGAAAATATGAAAACATTCCTGACCTTTGCAAAACTGGAGCCACTTTCTCCCGGAGACCTGAAATGGCTTCTAGGGACCATTCGGACATTACTTTCGTTGGGGGCCATGGTCGACTCGGAACTGCTTTTCGTTGTTGATGCGATTGGACATGTCTGCCGAAATACATACAGCGATCCCTTTGAGGCGAGCTCATGGCTGGTCGGTGCGTATCGAGCTATATGGGATGGCATATCACAATGCAAGATTCGCTCGGTCGACAAGCTGGACAAAGCTATAGCCCAGAAAATCGCGAAGGATTTGGCGATTTTACCCTGCCCGCCAGCGGCCACGAATCGTAAAACATTGGACAATTTCCGCAAAGAGCCTCATAAGGATCCAGCAGTTTTCAGATTCAACGTCTATCGGCATGCTTGGCCCCCTTCTTATTTTGTCAAAGAAGGCAATTTTGCATCCTACCTTGCTTCTTGGGTAACAGAACTCAATGAGTCCGTATTGGAAAACGGGGCGACTTCCTCTGGTTTGAGTTGGGATGCAATATCATCCTTCCTCGAATCCTTGGGGAGTGTCAGGGCTCCTAAGGTCATAACCCGTACCGCCAGGTATCTCGTATCTGGAAGGAAGCGGGCAAGGCCAGATAACGAGTCCGGCAAGCTGTTAAACTCGTGGTATGCATGTGCCTCTCGCACGAGCTCCATGTCAACGGAAACGAAGGTAGATCTTTTCGCTAGTGATCGTTACCTTGCTTTCCGGATGGACCCCCTCGTCGCCGCCCCATGGCTTGAAACGTTGGAGCCTGTCGAGGTCTGCAGCGTATGGTTGCATCGCTGGCTTCCCCTTTGCATTGCCAGAGAAAACAGTCAACTTAAGCCTTGGAGCAGTCGTAACAAAATCAAACGAGGTTACATGGAGCATGTCGGGAGAGTTTCTTTTGATCCGCACAAGCCATACTCACATACTCCCTTTTTCTGGATAATCAGGGACCTCGTAAAGCATGACATGCCCTACAATGGCGCCGTGTCGCAAGCAGCTCATCTGATACTACGTCTATACGGTCCGATGGCCCTTTATGAGTTCTTCAAAAAACTATGTAACGAGTCCATTCCCATTGAAGATCCTCGTCCATTCGCTCCGGTTGTCGAAAAATTGAGCGATGAAAACCCTGTTCTCGCTCTCAAGATGTACAGGCGCATCCCCAGGTTATGGTTGAGCATGTGTCCCAAGCTGCCGATAGCCCTCATCCGTGATGGCTGTATGAGCCGTGAGGCGCTGTTCGCGATGCTGAAAAAGAGGGATGTCGCAAGGAAAACGAACGAGAAAGGCGGCACAGACATCGACCCCGGCCTCAAAAGGCTACACGATGAACTCATACATCTCGTCGCGTTTGCATTTGCGGACCAGAACCTATCGGCGAGCCAGCGGTTCCGGAACGTATATTACTGCTACATCTACCTAAGCGACCGGCAAGCGGTAATGCGGCCGCTGATATCGAAGGCGTTTGTGCGCGCGGCGATCACAAAGAGCCTAGAGAATAAGGAGTGGGTGAGCACGGTGAAGCTGCGCTGGATCTTGAGACTGGTGCGGCGCCTCGAAGGTTCTGACGTCGCCGATACCCTGGATTCTTTGATATGGCAGTGGCGCGGTAATGTCATCATGGACGCAAGGGAACGCTGGGACAGGGCGGGCTTCAGGCGGCCAAGCACCGTCACAATGGCGCGAAAGGTGGGCTTGTTTGATCATGACTATCCCCGACAGCAGAGACATCGCGGTATCCGCACCGGCAAGGAAGGATATGTCGAGAAGCTTCTACGTCTTAGGGCTTGGGGTCGTCTGGCGAAGGACAGATCTTTAATCAAGTCGGAAGAGGATTTGGAAAGGGTTTCTGATAGCGAGTAACGTTTGAGGAATACCAGTTGCGTGTTCTGAAGCGGAGTCAACACAAGAGACAAGATAATCACGAACGAAATCAGTGCATGCATGTGTATTGAAATTCTTGGATTATTTCCTATGTCTTCGTATCATTCGTCAAATCATTAAGACGACGCTCCCTTCCAACGGGGCGAGCGAATCCGTCAGACCTCCACAACAACACATCCTCTAGTTGGAGAACTTCTCCGGGACGTGCTTGCCGGTCTTGCTCTCAAAGGCATCGCGGGCAGTGTCGGTCTGCGCAATAACAGGTTAGCATCCAATATTCCTTTGCAGGCTGCCGGAGCGGCACGGAAATACGTACAATCTTCTCGTTCATAGCACGGTGCTTCTGGGTGTCTTGGCCCATGGAGCCACCCCACTTCTTCTCAGCGGCGTCGAGGCCTGGACGCAGGTGGTGTTAGTTTGGATGTTGGAGTTGGGGGCGGAGGATTGTGCTGCGGCGTACCCTTGTCGAGGTAGTCCTCGTTCTGGTTCTGGTTCTGGTTGCTGCTGCTGTTCATTTTGGAGGCGCTTGGAGGTATAAAGGTGTGAAAGAAGAGTGGTAGTGTTTGTGGATTGTGTGTGTAGAGTAGGTTAATGGATGGAAGATAGCGTTTCTGGCCTCGAGCACGCCGGTACTTATAACCAAAAAGCCTACCTACTCCAGAAACTTGGCAGGGTATTTCATCATCGCTAGAATCAGCAAAACGAAAGTTAGTTGCCTACCCTGCGTGCCTGCTCAGCATCCAACTGCCGTTTGTTCCGCGCGCGGGGTGGTGAGCAGCGCGCGCCAGCAAGTCGAGGCGGCGTGACATCATCGCGTCGGGGCGGGTCGTCATCCCATGATCCCTCAGCTTCCAGAACGCCGCGAACGCAAGCCAACTTGCGGGTCCCCGACTGGGCTTCCCCAGTCCCGTCACGCCTGGCAACGCGCGCACGAAGCTTGTTTCCGCTGGCGTCGGCCCCGGAACTCTTGGTGGCTGATCGTCAGGAGCCCTGCCATCCTGCTGCAGCTTCCAGGCCTCTCTTGACGCGTCTGCTGCGCCGCGATTGTCCGATTGCTGTGGCCCCGACCTGTTGTGGCGGTGGTTCGCATGTCGTGCATCACGACTTGTTTGACGCTTGCCTTGATGGCGGGGGAGTTGACTGGCCCCTTGCCGCGCTGTTCTATTCTTGCTTTTCCGGCAGGTCGGACACGTTCAATAAAGATGGAGAACTTCCTTTTCTTAGGCTCTCGGTTCCGTCACCTTGTGCTTCATCGTCATTTTCATCATCATGACCATCATCAGCCCAGCATCGTGGTTTCAGGCTCACGGAGATTGTGGGCCTTTAGCATGGATGATATGGGCAGACATGATTCGAGTTTTGTCCTGGGAGCACATCAACCTGTCAGGTTTTGAGTCGAACCTGTTTGCCGCAAACCTGGTCTTTCTTTCATTTCGAGTCCTTTTCAGTCAGTCTCCCCGCAATGCCGTGCAGTTTGCTAACGAGAACAGGACTGACATTGATTTGTATGGACAGCATCGAGTTGACACCGTTGTCATGCATAATATATGCATTGCTCACAGAATCTTTCATCAAGGTCGGGTTGGTGTAGTTGGTTATCACGTCAGTCTAACAGGATCGTATCCTCGAGCACTGAAGGTCGCGCGTTCAAGTCGCGCATCCGATATTTTTGCGTTCCTTTAGCGCTTCATTTTTGCCCAAGAAACTAAGAGACGGGCTGTGTGAAACCTCGCTAACGGTAAGTGTTGGCCGGATGCGGTCTAGATGAGAGTTGTGAGAGACTTGCAACACGAAACTCACCCTCCAACATATGGTAACTTGGGGTGATTTGCATGGCAAGCAAGAAGCTGCATGCGCTTTCCTTTTCTCTGATACAGTTGTTCTTTCCCTTAGTGTCTAAGTCTCTACCTCCGAATCTTCTGCTCTTGTGTTTTGCAATATGAGCGATTATCTGCTCTGCCTCGGCGTTGCCCCGCGGACGCCCCCTGGTGCCGCCGTTTCTTAATCCCGCTACGCACACAAACATAAACGCTCCTTCCGAAACTTTTAGTCATCCACCACAACCGCTCGCTTGGTCTAGTTGGTTATGGCGCCGGTCTCATATTCTTACATATGACTGCTTCTCAGAAGCGGGTGATCCGGAGGTCGGCAGTGTACGTTTAAAACATGCTTCATTTCATCAGTATCATCACTAACAATATCGTAGTCGATCCTGCCAGCGAGCATACATATACCTTCTTTTTTGATTTTTTGTGCCTTGCGGCTACCTCACTGTGTTGATTGTTGTCCTCACCCTAAATGCATGCCTAGGAGTGCATGTTCAGACGGTCGATCTCTTTTGCTTTCTGTTCGAGTGTTTTGGTGAAATGGGATGTCTTGAAGGCATTTGAGATCACTGTTGAATGCTTTCTGTCGATATCAGATTGCATCCACAGTACCTAACAAACTCCTATACCATCAGCATTTGGCGCTCATAATGAGCCCGATGCATTTAGAACTGCACGTACACTGACTCCACTCATACTCCCAGATACGTAGTAGAGAAAGTCAAACAAAGTCATAATCGTAATAAACTATTGTATCTCGAAGTATCTCAGCGCATCCGGCGTTCAAGCTCAAGCTCGAATACAGAGAAGAAAGCATCCATAGAGATCACAAATACCTTTCCGTAACAACTTAAGCATTTCAAATCACCCTTGGTTCGAACATCCAATAGCCCTACAAAAACCGCCTGAGATAAAACAGATGTCAGGCTTGCATCTAGCCATGAAGCAATCTATGGGGATCGCTGAACCCATATACAAAAGTACGATCAGGACCACTAGAATTCCTGTACACGGGTACTAGATTTCCATCCCGCTCTGAATATGGTTTAGTAGCCTGATCAAACTGCTCTAGTTGTACCCGGAGCTAAGTTTCATGTCTACATACGGAGTAATCTGTAGTGATTGCTAAACCCCATTTTTGAAAGCTCCTAAGACTTCTCTGTGAAGATATCGAGTTCTCAGGGCCGGGGTGATATAAATACTTAGCTGTTTTGTACAGTCTAAGTCCGTGGCTAGGTATAAAGCCGTCTATTTGTATCATTGATTCTGTTTTGTAGAGGTACTAGGTATATCTAGCTATAATTCTAGACGTTGGTTCGTTGGGCGGTAAACCTCATCTTATATTAGCATTCAGTGTTTCTGTTTTGCCGTGGAGTCAATACGCATGCAATTGTGAGAGTACCCCGGCATGTGACAAGCGTGAAATATCGATAGGGTAGAAATCAGTTCGAGTTCTTTGAGAGCAATCTGCTGTCATTAGATACTACGCGAAAGCAATCTTGATATCGTCGGTTACTTCGTAAGAGTCATCATCTACACCACATACAACCACTGCTTTACTTGTGCTTGGGCAGAATCTTCGCCTCCTCCAACTCATCAAACGTTTTCTCCAAGCTCTCCCACGTATCAATATAGCCCGTCCAGCCACAGCTCCTCGCCTTGTTCATACTGATAACCAAATCGTAGTTACGGCCCAAGACGAACTTCAAAAACGCCCACGTCGCCTTTTCAAAAGCGTCCTTCTCCAGGCCCTCCCTCGCAGCCAGCCGGTCCCACGCCTCCTTAACCTCCGCCTTCTGGCTCCAAGTCTCAAGATCAATCGCGGCCTCGACCGCGCTCTGGGTCGACTGAATACCCAGCTCGGACTCACGGACCGAGACGGGCGGCTTCTCCGCCAACGGCATAGACGAGGCGTCAGGCGACTTGCGGGAAAATTGGTCCGGGGCAACCGTGAGGCCATAGCGGCGCGCCAGCTTCGGCCACAGGTTCTGCCAGGACTCGGTGTCGCCGTTGACGACGTTGAAGGCCTGGTTCGCGGCGCGCGGCTCCAGCGCCGCCCAGGCGCAGAACTGGGCGTGTAGGCGCGAGTGCGTGAAGCAGTCGAAGCCGGTGTAGAAGCGTGCGCTGCCCGGGAAGGCGAGTGAGTGGCCTAGCTCTTTGCTCACGGCCGCGTATAGCCCCACCGACGTGGCGAGGTTCATGAAGTTGCCTTTGGCGAAGCCGATCACGTCGTTCGGGTACGTCACTACCCATTCGAGGTTGTGGTTTTGGCTGTAGGTTTGCAGGATCATCTGCTGGCGGTAGTAGAAGTTCGGGGGGTAGCGAGGCTCTGGAAGCCATGGGTCTGTTTCCACCATTGGGTTTTTGGTCGCGCCGAGGTGCACGCCGTATTGCTTGCAGCCGGTGACGAGGATGATGCGCTTGACTTTGGAGATGCTGCCGTTGATCTCGAGGGCCTTGAGGAAGTTTTCGAGCATGTCGCCTGGGCCGTGTTAGGTCACTGTCGTGATCATGACAAGCCATCCGATGTCGACGTACCATTAACCTTGGTGTTGTCCTCCTCGGTGGTCTTTTGCAGATATGCCGAGAAGAAGATGTATTCTCCCTCGACATTCTTCAGGTCTTTGGCCATTTCCTCGGCGTTGCCGGTCAGGTCAATGTGGTTGTGGATGACATTTTCGGGGTAGGTGTCCTTCTTGGAGCGGGACAGCGCGTGCACAGTAGGCCATTGCTGGGGGTTTTGGCCGAGCTCGGTCACAATCTCGCGGCCAAGGATACCTGTGGGGGAGGTGTGAGAAACGACGGTGGGAGTGGTGAGAGTGGCGAGGAGGGGAAGTGCGGGGCAGCGTACCTGTCGCGCCAGTGATGATAGCAGATGGCATGATCAACTACTACAAGTCGGACAGATGTCACAGTAAAGGGCAAGTTCTCATGGAATATGTACGCGATTGGTATATTCACAGGTATCGACTTCCCCATGTTTGCATGATGTCATGCCTTCGTCTTTCATTCGCGGATAAGGTGCGTCGTTTCCGACTGGCTGGCTAGTAAAGACGCCGATCCGTCAAACGTCGCTGTGATGTTCCACCACCCCTCTTATTAGAAATCACAGTGTTAGTGCTTCTTGTTATGTTCGTTTCGGAGCTGGGCCTTGAGTTCGTCGGTGAAGTGCTTGAGGAGCGACGGCTGATTGCCTGGGGCGGATCAGCAGAGTGGCGACGACGGTCGCACGTCGCACGTACTCGTACGGTCGGCCTCCTTCATCTCCTCGAGAGGGGTGCCGTCCTTCAGGTGAGTGAAGCGCCTATGTGCGCGCTGGATGACGCGGTGGAAGGTGGGACTCGAGAGGAGCTGGATTTGGGGGACGGATCAGAAGGATGGAACGCACGGCGACAGTGGAACAACATACGCGGGCAACAGCCCATCCCTAGCAGCGCGAACGTCAACGGCTGGGTGCATTAACGCACTGATTGCATACGGGGACACACCTCGAGCAGACGCAGCCAAATCATTTTGAGAGAAAAAGGAAGCGAGATGAAGTAAGTAGGTTAGAGGGGCGATAAGAATTAAGATGCCGAGGGATAAGTGGGAGATGATATAATTAGCCAGCGACCGCCACCGCTGCACCTTTCTCCAGTAACTCCATTTTTTTCCTTTTCAGCCGCGCCCCGCCCCGCCCACCAGTCTCGACTCTTCGCCCGCCGTCTTGCATCAACTAGTACTTACCCGCCGTCCCGTTTCCGCGCCTGCAGCCGCCCGCTCGCCCGCCCGCCCAGTGCTGCATCTATATAAAGAAACACCCATACTGCTCAGCCTCTTGCGTGCCCGCCTTAACTGGCCCACCGTCGATCACCAGCGCGTCGCCGCACGCACCACCAATCTGCATCCTCTGGACCACCTCCGCCAGCTTCGGCGCAAAGCCGCAAGCAAACGCTCAAATCTGGCGGCCTTGAAGAAAATGGTCGGCTCCTCGCACCACCAGCTCGCCGTGCCCTCGTCTCCCTCGACTCCCTCTAAGCGCGAGCGCTCCCACGACAGCATACGCTCCACCGCCGCCGTCGCCTCCTTGTCCATGAACAGCAGCCCGAGTCTGTCGGCGAGGGGCGACGATTCCGCCTCCGAAGAGGCTCCTTTGCCATGGTTCCTAAGACAGAAGAAAACAGGCAGGTTGTCGTCTACCCTCTTTTGTTTGCGAAAGGCCGACGGCGGACAAGGCTGGCCATCAGGAGCTAACGTCGGGCAGAGACACACTCCAAGTTTGTCGAGCTTGAATGGCAGCAAAGGAACCGCCTGGTCCAGAGCACCACGCCCTCGCAGAACAACACCACCTCCCCTTCGCAATGGGCGCGTGTGACGGGCGAGGCTGTCTCGCAGCGCAATCGTTACCTGAACGTCGACCCGTTTGCCAACAACCGCGTACAACTCAAGGTCCCCGAGGGACATGACGACTACATCAATGCTTCGCCCATTGTTCTGAAGACGAAGAAGTCTGGGGCCATAAAGAACTTTATAGCGACTCAGGCAGGTTGATTGCCACCGCATCGGATGACGTAGGGCTAACGATATGCAGGGACCCAAGGACAACACCCACCACCACATCTGGCGCATGATCTGGCACGAATGCGCCTCCCCGGCCGTTGTCCTCATGCTAACCCAGACGCACGAGTCCGGCCGCGAGAAATGCTTCCAATACTTCCCGCACTCGATGGAGGCGCCATACCTCACCATCAACGAGCACGACGAATTCGAAGATGCCTTAGTCCTAGACATTACGCTCAAGACACTCAACGAAGACGAAAAGACACGGTCCACGATCCGGGAGCTCGAGCTGCGCGACCGCCAAACCGGCGAGACCAAAACAGTCTGGCACATTCTCTTCAGCGCGTGGCCGGACTTCTCGGTCCCAGAAGGCGCCGACAAGCTCGCGCTCCTCGAACTCATCCCGCTGTCACAGCAAAAGAACCCCGCGCCCGAAAACCCGCGCATCGTGCACTGCAGCGCCGGCGTGGGCCGCAGCGGCACCTTCATCGCGCTGGACTACCTGCTCGCGGAGCTGGACGAGGGCAGCCTGGACGCCGTCCCCGACGGCCGCGACCCTATTGAGGAGGTCGTCGAGAAGTTGCGCACCCAGCGCATGATGATGGTCCAGGGCGAGACGCAGTTTATGCTGTTGTACGAGACGCTGCGCGAGAAGTGGGTCGAGCGCTGGCGTCAGCGCATGGGGCTGCCGTCTGCCCCCTACAAGCACCCAGAAGAGGTGTTGGGCGGCGAGGAGAAGAAGAGACAGGCCAAGGTTGCGAAGCTGGCGCGGGACTTGGAGGCGGAGATGAGGCAGAACGCTTCGCTGGGGGAGAAGCTGTAAAGGGAGAAGGGGGGAAGCAGCGGCTTTTGCGCCTCTGAGCGAAGTTTGGATGGCTGTTTGGTTGGTTGGTTGGTTGGTATTCTTGTGGGCGGCTGGTTTTGGAAAGACTGTAGTTTTTTTTGCGAGCGAGTGAGCGATTTTTATTTTTCTGGCATATCTGGGCGGCGGTCGTGCATCATGGGATGGGTGGGATGTTCTTTGGCTTTGGAGACGGTGGGAGGAGCATCGATATGGGAGTTGGATGGGGGCCTCCCGATGGCGAGGAGGCCGTTTTGGTATAAGCTTTGGCACGCAGTGTGAGTAGCAGGTATGTAAGTAGGCGGGCAGGGAGCGTCAGGAGGCGTTGCATGATAGCGCACAGGAGTTGAAGACGACGGCGAAGAAAGAGAAGGAGAACAACAAGAATAATCGAATACATAAACCCACACTCACTCCCTCGTTCCTTCCCTGTCCCTGTCCTTGCCCACCACCACACCACACCACACCACCTGAGCGATCTCCACCGCCAGCCGCCTGCCGCCCAAAGCGCTCACCTCATTCTCGCTCGCTCGCTCGCTCCTTGCCTGCTCGGCCTAGGTATGTCGTGCAGCACGGGCGGCGAGCCTCAGCGCCACACGCCCCATCACGTCATTTGCTGTTCCCTCTCACCTAGGAAGGTAGGTACTCACTCGCTCACGAGGTGAGCCTCAACGAAGCAAAGCAATCAATCAAGCAAGCAACCAAGCAAGTCCACCAGCCGCAACAGCTACCGCAGCAGTCAGTCGCAGCCTCAGCTCGCCCTCCCTCACCCACTTACCTAGGTAGGCAAACCACTCGTCTCGTCGTCGCCGTCGTCGCCGCGCACCCCCCCGCCTGACTATCACGTCACGCCCTCGCAGCTCGTGCGATGCCCTCACACAACGAGGCTCGCTTCGGCACGGCCTCCGTGCCTGCGCCCTCACTCACTCACTCAGCACTCGGGCTCAATCCCTCCCGACCGCTTTCACATGTGCTTTTTTCCTCGGGGGTTT
This sequence comes from Aplosporella prunicola CBS 121167, assembly GCF_010093885.1. Classification (NCBI taxonomy): domain Eukaryota; kingdom Fungi; phylum Ascomycota; class Dothideomycetes; order Botryosphaeriales; family Aplosporellaceae; genus Aplosporella; species Aplosporella prunicola. Next base: position 914,682 of record NW_022983534.1, on the reverse strand, counting down.
TCGGCGGCCGCAATCGCGCCAGTTCGCGCAAGCTCGCTCACGCTCACGTCAGTCGGGGAGGCCGTCGCCGCCGTCGTATCTAGGTAGGGAGCAAAGGAGGCGCATCGGCCGGTTTCGCTGCCGGGCGAGGGCGCGGATGCTTAGGCGCCCGGGAGGGTGAGGGTGAGGGTGATCTGAGGGAGGCGGGCGGGCGGAAGGGCGCCAGGGCGCCGAGGCTGCGTGGGGTGGGTGTAGGTGAGCGGCGCGGGTGGAGGGACGCGTCAGACGAGCGAGCGAGTGAGTGAGCGGGCGAGGGCGCGCGGGTATCGGATGTTATGTTGTGTGCGTGTGCTGGCTGTATGTACCTAGGTAAGATAGGCGATGCTGTGGTCGGGGTGGGCTGGATTGGGAAGTTGCTTGGGGTGGGTGGAGGATTGGAGGATTGCATTCTATTGCGTGCTGATATCAGGTAGGGCAGAGCGTGAAGATTGTGCTGAGACCGAAAAGGAAATATAGACGTATCGACAAAAATAATACTCTAGCTGAGGCTCGTTGGTGGTTATCTTACCTACTTGCTTGCTAATCAGCTGGCTCGCGGCTTGTATATGCTACCAACGTGGTGGCTAGTTTGCTGGGAGCTATGGTCGCTGGTTGTAAGTTGTGTTGTGGTACATGTAGAGAGCAATGCACTGTTTTGCGCGTTGTGACAACCGAATTTAGTGAATACTTTTTTTTTTTATTTTTTTATTTATTTTTTTTTTTTTTTTTTTAGGAGACCTATGAATTAGCCTCAAGGAGAATTAGCAAACAAACCTGATTCTCAAACGAGGCTTGGAAAGAGCTCGCAAAACAGGAAGTAAAACAATGTCGACGTGTCTGAAGTGTAGTGGTGAAACCATGACATTGCCGCCGCACCAGGCTGCAGGTAAAACGACAGGCGGCCAAGCTGAGCCATCGAAGCTGACAAATGCACCGTCATGAGCCATGCCACTTGCTATACCAGCTCGGTTCTTGCCTACATTTCTAGCGCCATCAGCCCGCCTTTGGAGCAATACGAGGCGGCTGAACAGTGCCAATCAGACGTTGCTCGGACGTCGCTCATGCCAGGACCTGCAGCTTGTAGCAGGCCGTTCGATAAATGGGAAACCGGTCGGTCGGTCGCGCAATTCTACAGGTAGTTGCCTACTACGTTGGTCGTCGTCCTACGATCAGCATGCATTACGCCTTCCCCGCTGATAATAGGCCCCCCGCAGTAAAGTGGTAAGCAGTGCGATGGCTGTGCAAAGTGGCTGCTGCTGCTGCGATAATTTTCGAGCGGCTGCTTATAGCTTGGGATTCCTGTGGTACACGTAATGCCACGAGACCGTGGGCGCTTGGCAGGAGGGCAGCTCATTTTGGACAAGACGAACGGTTGAGCTTGGCTGTTTGGCGCGGCACGTCATTGTAAACGCTGGCTGCGACCCGTCGCAAAAGGAGAGTTCCATGGTTGTCAGCGATAATAAAAATCAGTCGTCGGAAGCATTCCGCCGGCCAAGCGGGTCGCAGGTTGATGATTTGATTTAATGTCCGGGCAAGCTAGTAGGTTCCTTGGAGTGGGGAAACGTCGAGGCGCAGCAGCAGCAGCAGACAGTACGGCGGGGCGTGTTTTCTTCTCCGCCCCCGCCCCGGCCCTCGGCTTGGCCAGGTACCGCGGGTCCGGTCGGAGTGGATGATGTGCCCGAATTCCGAGGGTTTGACTTTCTGGGACACCACGACGCTCCCCTACCTACCCTAATACTACTCACTACTGCTGACCGAATGCGGGGACGAGGCTTGTGTGGGAATGCCGATCGACACCACTCGCGAATACGGCGTCAAGCCACCTCCATGGAATCTGCCGCACCATGTTCGACTTCCCATCTCGGATCATCTTGCGACTCAGCGCCCCGTCGTACTCGCAAGGTTTGGGTCGAGTTGGATCATCGTGGGAAGGCTGCGCTAGCCGGTGACTAGTGCGTGCCAACCTCAACAAGGGGGACAAGGTAGAGACCCCATGGGCGCATTCACCTTTGCGCTCTCTCCTCGTTCGATGATCGTTATACGCCGGGCTGCGGTCATCTGATTCCATGTCGGGGTCCGCGGACAGCGGGCATGCGGGCTAGCTAGCTAGGCGTGGAGCCTGACTCACCCGCCGTTTGCTGTCGGAGAGCGGAACGGCGTCGAGGGCGGAGGGAGGGCCAGTATAAGCTTGGCCGTGCCAGTTCCAGACCCGCCATGGAGTAAGCAAGCACGCAAGCAGGTGCACGAAATTAGGGGGACGGAACAAGCGAATGAGAGGCGACGGCAAGAGGGCCCCCGGAGGATGAGCATGGGCAGTAGATCGCATCGTTCCAGGTAAAGCCACAGGGCCGCGAGATATCTCCAGGGCGGCGGCCAAAATTCACGCGTTGGGAGAGAAAGCGCGCAAGCAAAATGGCGCTTAGTTAATCAGCGCGGGCGGGTCGCGCATGTCCAAAAAGTCTATCAAAGAGCGGGATGTGATTAATGATACTCCTACCGCTGTCAGCAAAGCAGCCAGCAGTTCGGACTTAAGGCGTGGGCGAATCACGACGACGACGGGAGATCAACGCGATTGTTGTTCTTGAAGATTGAAGGATTTCTACGTCAGGCAGGATTCGGGAAATCACTCGAGGACGTAAAAAAAAAAAAAAAAGAAAAGAAAATAGGGAGGTCCATGTGTGCAAGGTGGTCGTCCCGGAGCATCGACGACTCCGAAGCCGTCTTAGAGGGATGCCCGTGTGTGTCTGGGGCTGGAAGCTCGGAGTTAGTCAGGGCCTTCGTCCGAGGCCGTTCTCCACGCCGTCTATCCGTCTTTATGCACGCCGACGCTTCTCGAAGGCGCCGTGCACAACTGGCACGACAAGGATCTGCGCCCGTCTGGGATCAACCCTACCGCAGACGCCCCCCCTGCGCTACTCGTACACTTCGCCCGGCCGAACGTAGCAAACGCTTTCGGACGCTATGATGTGGATGTACAGCGGTACGTGCGCCCTCCTCTCAGCACAACAGTCCATAATTAAGCTGGCTGAGCTGGGGGCCCTCGACTGCTCCATAAGCTTTCCGTGCCCGATAGTCGATTGATTATATCTTGCTCGGGCGCCCTCCGTCTTCACTGCGCCTTTTCGCTCCCGAACCTCTTCGACTACCTTGCCAATGCGACCATCCTGCCACACTGACCATTAGCCAACCATACCGTCATAGACTTGTTATTGCTCCTAGTTTATAGTCTTTCCCAACACCACTGTTTCTTTGCTCCACCACATTCCCATCCACTCTATTCTGTCCTTGGCCTCCCTGTGCTATGTTGACGCCGGAAGGCTCACCATCCATGGACTCGACACCGGACAACAACATCCGCAAGAGGGTGTGTAAGGCCTGCGACAGGTGTAGGCTCAAAAAATCAAAGGTACTTGCCTTCCTAAGCCTTTTTGCTTTTCCTTAGCCCCCGAATTCCCGTCTGACGTGATATTTTTAGTGCGATGGGGCCAACCCATGCAGCAGGTGCAAGGCAGACAACACCATCTGCGTGTTTGGCGAACGGAAAAAGTCCCACGACAAGGTATATCCTAAAGGGTACGCAAATCCTCGCTCGCTCAAAACTTAGCCCTCGAAGCTTATCATCCTCGGTGCCTGCAGTTATGTCGAGATGCTCGAGCAGCAGCAGGGGCAGCTAGTGGCCGGTATTCGCGAACTCTACAGAAGATTGAACACGGGAGAAGGATGGCCAGGATCGCCGCTCGCGGAGCATCCTGGAGGACACCCTTTGACGCACGACATACTACAACGGCTCGGCTTGCTGCAACAAAATTCCGAGCAATTCGAAGAGGATCCCACTCGCTTGGAGAAGAGGTTACGGGAAGAGGAGGATGGCGAAACGGGGGAGCCAGCTTACAAGCATCGGAGAAGCTCCTTCGGCTCAAATTCAGACCATGAACACATTTCTTCGCCATCTTCGCACGGAACACCGCCGACGCCTCCAAAATTCTACGATCAGCCTTTCCCGCGGGAGAACGCCCTGCCCACGCCGCCGTCCTCGATACAAACGATGCCCCAGCAACTGTCGCTAAACGGATCGAATATGAAGCAGTTCCCGGGATCCACGCCTTACGACAAGACGTTCAGCGCACCGGCAACAATCGATCTCATGTCGCCTTACGCCACGGAGACGCCGCGGGTTGGAGACTTCCCGATGTACGGATACGAGAGCTCATTTGAGGATAACAGCTATTACATGGGCATGGCCCCGTTCGACAACTACGGCAATGACCCTACGCTGGTCTCGTCGTCGTCGATAAACCCTAGTGCGCTGCAAAATGATTTTTCGCAATTCCCTTGAGTACGAGAATGGGCAGCTCTGGTTGAGAGATGCAATGCAACCCGGGACAGCGGCTCCCGAAGACATTGCAACCATGGACAGATAGACATTGTGCGTTCAAGCGGGTGGGACGGTGGGAATCGGCGCCTGGCGTAACTGGGACTGGGCCATGGCATTGGTCGAGGAAAATTCTACTCTGGTGGTTGTTATTGCTTGGCAGACCTAGGCGCCAACAGCGCTCGTTGTTCAATTTACCGTGTGCTATATCCGAAGACTATGGAGTTTCAGGACCATGCTTCATCATGACGCAAGGAGTAGCTGCGTTTCAACGGTCTGCTGATTCATGGCCGTGCTGTTAAGATTGGCGTCATACCTAGCGGATGAGGTGGCCCTGTCGTCCGTCGTGCGTTTTCCGTCCGGTCTCTTGCTCAGCGCGGGCCTTACCATCCTTAAATCAGCCTCCGCAGGGTCTAACTAAACCAGCTTTCATCAGCCGTCTCGTGATGCTGCTCCCTTCACACACCCGTGCGCCGTTGTGGGGAAACTCGTCCTAGGTACGACCTGCAAATAGGCTAAAGAAGATCCCCTCACAACAACATCGCACAGCTGGCTCAGGTGATGGCCAAGATGAGGAGTCCATATAAATGCCGTCTGCCGCAGTGTGCTGTCGCAGTCAACTCGCTTTAACGCTTGAGCGATCGGCTGCCAATCGCCTCCAACCCCGGACAAAGGTGACCAGCCCCACACACACACACCCCGCCATTGCAAACAACAACGGTCATCCTCCGCTCGCCACGCTGCGCGCTGTGCTCAATAAACCTGCTTCGCCGCAGCTGCAGACGCAACCCACCCAGCCTGAAAAAAATCTCAATCCTCGAGCTCCTTTGACTGACTGCATCCCCCCCCAACCAGATCCTACCCATCCACACACACACCGCCGTCCAACATAATCCCAACAATGGCCAAGACCGAGTCCAACTTCTCCTTCCTGCCCTTGGGCGCCATCATCCAGGAATTTGCGGTGAACGGCCAGAACATTGTGCAAGGCTTCAACACGGCCGAGCAGTACAAGCAGTACAACAAACCCTTCTTCGGCGAGACCATCGGGCGCGTAGCGAACCGCATCTCGGGCGCCAAGATCAACAGCCTCAACGGCACCTCCTACAAGCTCGCCGCGAACAACGGACCGAACTCCTTACACGGAGGTGACGCAGGCTGGGGCAAGCGCGAGTTCCAAGGGCCTACTCCCCTGAACCGTAATGGCAAAGAGGCTGTGTTGTTCAAGTACCTCAGCCCCGACGGCGAGGGAGGATATCCCGGCGCCGTCGAGCTGAGAATCTGGTACACGGCCTACACTGAGAAGGTCGAGGGCGTCGAGCACACCGTGTTGGACATGGAGTACGAGGCGGAGCTGGTGGGCGATGACAACGTGCAGGAGACTATAATTGGCCTCACAAACCACAGGTACGATGGCACCACCTATTCCAAGAGAGGGATGACGTGGCTAATCCCCAGCACGCAGTTACTTCAACTTGTCGGGTGCACCGACAATTGCAGGCACAGAGGTGACTCTTTCCACAGACTATCACCTGCCCGTCGACGACACGGCGATCCCCACAGGCGCGATCGAGCCCTACCCTGGCGTCACAGCCAAGCTGCCCTTTACGCTTGGCGAAAAGGAGCCTGCCATCGACCACTGCTTCATCATGAACCCCGAGTTCCTGGACGTGCCAGTCGACACGCGTCCTCTGCCCATGCAGAAGCTGGCGGCCTTTTACCATCCAGACTCGAAGATCCATCTGGAGATTCACAGCACGGAGCCCGCCTTTCAGTTCTACACGGGCAACTTCCTCGACGTGCCCGAGGTCGATGGGATCCCGGCGCGGGGTCGCCGCTCGGGCTTCTGCGTCGAGCCCAGCCGCTTTGTCAATGCGGCCAACGTCGAGGATTGGAGGGGCCAGGTGCTGCTAAAGCGCGGGCAAAAGTACGGGAGCCGCATCATCTATCGTGGCTGGGCGGCCTAGGTCGATCTATTGTACTGCGTAGTCGAGTAGTTACCGGGGCCTTGGGTAGGCAACGATTTGAATGACAATACCCCTGTTGGTACCTGAATCACGGAGGCGGGAGTTACTTCTGGCGATGGCGACCGTTTCACAGCACAGTCACAGACGGGCTGCCTGAAATTGTTCAGGGACCCTGTGACCTAAGGTTCACGAGGCTTTTTTGCGGGCAGCGCAAGATCCCTGTCGTCCCTGTCCCGTCGCAGCAGCTCGGGGGAGAGTTCTCGGCCGACTCCCGGCTCCCGCGCCCCCGAGCGACAGCCAGCCCTACGTGCCCTCACGTCCTGTTACCTGTAACTTTTCGCGCGCGCGGGTGGCTTGCAAGTTGTTTTCCCAGATCCCCGGGTCTGACAGAGCCTCAATCAAGCAATCGACGACCCGTCGGCATGCCGCGTATGTCGTCATGGGCCTGGGCTAGGCCCCGTGCCCTTTCTTCGGCATCATTATCATCATCATCATCATCATAATCGTCGTCGTCGTCGTCGTCGTCGTCGTCGTCGGCGACTTGTCAGCAACGCGATTCTAGGTACCTCATATTTGATTATTGATTAGGCTTTGGCGCAAACTCTGACTCTGCTCGGGGCGCCCACGGAGGAGCCCGTCGATCTCAACCCATTCACATGAGCGGCGGCGGTTCATCAGTGCGAATAAAAAAACAAGCCTTGGGCCCCCACTGTGCACTCGCCTCGCCCGACGCGCCGGCGCTGGATACGGACCGCACGTGGCGGGGGGAGAGCCGGGCCCGACGCCCGTCGTCTCTCCTCCTCCTCTTCGAGCCAGGCGCACGGAGCGCGTCAGGGCAAAAGAAAAAACAAAAAGGGTAGGGCGGCCTTCAGGCCCCAGGCCACCGTGCACGCGCATAATCCTGAGACGCTCCGTCTGGTGCCGTGCAAGTTTAAAACGCAGGCGGGCAGCGGCTGCGGCGTAGGGCGCGCGGACGGGAGAAGGAAGGCTGACTGGCTTCGTGGTGGCAGATAATGTACGGGCGTAAAAAAGGGCGCGCGCGATTTTTTGTGAAGAGGGGAAAAAAAAAGGCAAAATGCGAAAGCTTGCAGGTCTGCATAATTAAGGTACGGCTGGCAGGGCGTTAGCGGCGTTCGCTCCATCATCCATCCATCATCCATCGTGGCGGCCGGCCTGATGCCGTCAGCTAACCCTGACCGGTGAGTTGCGCATGCCGCATGCCGACCGACTGACATGCCGTCGGCCGCCAAGCCTTCTACCGCGGCAGACTTCATGATAGATGGAATTGTTTGATTGCAAATCACGGCATAGGTACGGTGTCTCTGCTCGTACACCGCCGTCCGATCCTTCTTTCACGGACGCATCTCCGGCAGTTGGCAATAATCGCGATCAGAATCCAATATTCAATAACTAACCCCTCTCTTTTGTTCGCTTACCCATGCCTCCCCCTGCTGCCATAACCTGTTCTGCCTATGATGCCAACCGACAGGCCTCCCTGCATTCGTGCGCTGGGGGAGAGGGAAAGATCTCGAGAGCGTGGGGGAGAGAGAAAAGAGAAGAAACACCACACACCATGACGCCGTGCGACCATGTCCATCCGCTACCAAACAAAGACGTCGCCCTACGGCCGGCAGCCTCCGATCAGGGTTGGTCTCGGCAGCCTCCCGATCGACGTTCTTGGCGGGCGATTCGCTGCAAAGGCTGCGAGCATCGGTGCATCGGCGCATCGGTCACCGTTGTTCGCTGTTCGTCGCAATGGAACCTCATCAACATACCCCTGTCCGCTTTTTTCTTTTTTTCTTTTTTATGTTGCTCTTGGCTCTTGGTCTGTTTACCGCTTTTCCATCCCGCACAGCCCGCCCCATCACCGCCTTTCCACGCATCAGGCTGCATCTCCGATGTGCTTTGAGCCATGTGCCGATTCTGCGCCGTAACTGATTCCTGGAGGAGGGAGAGATACATAGATAGAGAGCACCGGGAAGAGAGAACGTCCGGGCCCCGCGTCACGCGCGCGCGCGACGCGATATGACGGGGGCAGCAGATCGGCAGGCCCGCGAACGCTTCAAGTCACACTGACAGCTGCAGCTATTGCGACAGGCTCTGTACTCGTACAGCACCCTGGCGGCCAAGCCGCCCCTGCCAAGCTGGGGAAAAAGAACAGACACGCATCATCTGCTCCTTCACACACACTCTCTCTTTTGCTGTCCCTCCCCCGGACCCCAGAATGGTGCTTACGCAACGGCTGTGCCCTGCCCGTCTGTCCCCCACGGATGAGCACGACTCGGAAGCCTGGCTCACTTACCCGTCAGGGTCGGGCTGTCGGCTGTAAAGTGAGCCGACAGCCCGGACGCCGGCGTCTCGGCAGGGGACGCTTCCGCAACGGGCATGCAGCGAGCGCGACGCAACCAGGCCCTACCAAGCCCCTCGCAGCCTGTAGTTAGTAGGCAGGGCATACGTGTCGTCGCAAGCTGGCTCTCTCTAGGTATCTTTTCATGCCCACGACTCCCCCTGTCATCGGTCGTTCACGCCGCCTCCGATCGGAGCACCGATCTGCCACATGTCATATATTCATATCTGCCATCGTATCTGCTGGTGCGTGCGCGACTGCATACATGCATGCACGCAAGCAAGTAAGCAAGCCTGTCTGCTTCCCTCCCATGGATGCGCAATGCGGCGCGGCGCGGCGTCCCGGTGCGTGGAAACACGGGCAGGCAGGCAGGCAAGAAAAGCAAGCAGGGCGCCGAACCTAAAGGGATTGGTTGGTTGATTGTTGATTGATTGGGGTCTTGATGAAGGGAGTGAGGGAGGGATGAGAGGCAAGAGGGAAAGGATCCTTCCGCTCTGCAGCCTCTTTCCTCTACGATTGGTGGAGAGATTATCCCAGCGCGATCGCCCTTGCGCGATACGGACCACGTATGTACGGGGAGCCCGGGGTTGGGGAAACCGGGAACTGGGATGCCGGGGAGCGCGTCGCGGCCGGAAAAGGGAAGCGCGATGGCCGGATGGGGAAAGAATAGTGCGACGAAAAAAGAAGCAACGACGGGGGTGTCAGAAGGGGTAGTGGTGTGGCGGAGGGGGTGGAGATGCTGATGCTAAGGGCATGGATGGTTTTAAAGCAAGATGCGATGTTGTTTGTTGGGCGTTGCGTAGGGTTGGGATTGGATTGGACGTACTGCACAATGCAGCGCGCTGAGTAAACGGCCATGTACGCCCCATTCCGACACCATATACAGCTAAAGGCGTATTCCCACTCCTTCAAGACTCGGCTGAATAAGCACAGTAAGCCCCCAATCCCCCCCCCCAACTTCCTCTGTCTGTACCACCCGCGCTAGCACAAACCAATCGACCAACCAACTACTCTCCCAAATTGCCTGCTCCCCCTTCCTCTTTCTCTCGTATAGCGTATTGACGGATTATGCGCAGGCAGGAGCGTGGGCACAAAACCCACCGACCTACCTAATGAATTACCTAGGGCCTCGACGGTCCAAACCGCTTTTGCGTGTTCGAGTTCCTCGTACCCTCGTACCCTCGTATCCGCATCCGCATCCGCATCCGCATACGCATACGCATAATCCATCCACAGCTGACACCCACCCACTCACTCAGTCGCTCTTCGGACAGTTCGACTTAATTGTGCCGTTCTGCTATACGTGGCTATGTGATTATGTCATACACGCGGCTCCGAACTTGGCAACGCCAAACCAATGCACAGCTACATACGTACATACCTACCATGGTACGCGCTCCCGCCCTTACATACATCGCCCACCTTACCCGCTCCCGCAGCGCCTGAAACAGGGCGGGCGTAAGCCTCAAACGCAGACCCCGTGGTCCATACAGCTATAGGTCCATAGATCCTGCACCTGGCACTCCACGCCAGACGGGTGGCTAGTTGGGGTACCACAAAACCCACGCTGCATCTACGCGAACACAGCCACACCCACGCCCCAACCTCAGCCCTTCCCACTCCCACTCCCACAACGGCCCGGTCCGCCTCTGTCCCGCAGCCTAGCCTAGCTGCTGACAGCTATAGCTAGCTAGCTGACAGGCAGGCAGGGCAGGCAACCTGCTGACGCCCTAACCTGCCCTACCTCACCCTACCCTGCCTTAGCCGCACCTCACCTAATCCGCTCTAAGCCCAACAAAGCCGGACAACGGACTGTGCTGTTCCTCCGTCGCCGAGCGGGCTTACGTACCTTACATATGCACATGCCTTCTTACATGCCTACATACCTAGTTACATGCCTATTCCGTACGTACATGCCCACGCTAGGGTACAGGGTACGCGCCTTCTGTTCCTCCGCCCTCCGTCTTCCATCTACAGTTCCTCCGACTCCGACGACGTGACGGAACGGAAGCACGGTGTTTGGCGCTTCGGTCTTCGGGCTTTGGCTTTGGATGTATGTAAGGACGGATGTAAGCAAGCACGCAAGCACGCAAGCACGCAAGGCTGGCTAGTTATGCATCATCCATTATCCATCCCGCGTCACCAACACAACTAACCATTCCAAAACCTGCAGTATTGATATTGTGCATAACTCACGCACTTGCTCACCTTAACTCCAACCCCCACCCGCACCCCCACGCACGCTGTGATGTGGTGCATGGTGCGTATTGCGTGCTGCGTGCATACATACGTGTATACTTGTATACATGCGGCTGAAGCAGGCTGAGCGGGCTGAGCTGAGCTGGATTGGATTGCTGAGTAGGCAGGAATGTACGTAGCTGTCTCCTACATCTGTACATGCATGCATCCATCCATCCATCCATCCATACGTAGACATACAACACACATACACACAAACACGCACAGCTGAGTAATCCAACTCAGCCAGTCCAGCCAGTCCAGCTAGCTAGCTTCCCCTTCTCTTCCCTCACCTTATGCGTGCTCGTACATCTCCCACATGCCACTACGCAACGGCACGTCCCGCCCCGCCCTCCAAGAAAAAAAAAAACAAACGCACGCACGAACGGAACGGAAGTCCGTCCCGTCCCCGCCGCAGCGACGCGGAGCGCGGAGGAGCGGAAGCGGAGGCGGAAGCGGAGGTGGAAGCCGTTCCGCTGGTGACGAGGAGCGGAGCGGAAGTCCGCGGGGCGGGGCGGGCGGGCTAGGCCGGAGGATCATAGGGAGATGGGGACGGGTACTGGCAAGGGAGAGGATGGATGGTTGGGATTGTAGGTCGTGTGCTGTGTGTGCTATGTGTGGGGTCAATGTCGAAGTCGGTGTGCATATGTGTGACATAAAATGGAAGACCGTGGACGCGGTTCCTATCCAGGTTCGGCGCCGCGGGGCGAACCATAGGACGACGATGCGGGACGGGACGGGATGGTGCATGTGGTGCGGTGCCGGACGACGAGCCTGTCGTATTCTCGTGCATATGTACATGCATGGTGTTTTTCATTTCTGACGCTGTGGTCATATAAGTACAGTACTCGATCCATCTCGGCCACAACGTATCCTTTCGCTTCACAGCCCAAGAACCGTATGTGCAGACAAGATGATCGATCCCCCACCAGCTCAGAAACAAGCTAACCCCACACCATACCTCACATCATATCCGGGTGAATGATGCTCGAGAAGCGCCTCCGCACCGGCCCCGTCTGCGGACTGACCTGCGGGCTGGCATGATCGCGAAACAGCCCGCCCCCAGCCCCAGTGCCCGTGAAGCCAGTGTGCGCAGCAGCCCAGGCGTCCTCCTCGAGCTCGTCACGCTCCTCAATCGTCTCGAGCACCGCCTGCGGCAACTCCGTCTCGAACACGGCTTGGATGTCGCCATGCACACTGAACCGCGACCAGTTCCAGATGCTGAACTTGCGTGGCCGCATGCCCGGCGCGGCGCCCCGGCGGTGCCGCCGCTTCGTCTTCCACAGGTGGTGCCGCTCGTAAAGACCCACGGCCAGCAGGATGGGGGCATTCGAGATGCGGATCGCGGCCACGTTAATCTTGTGGAACCAGCGCGGCGTGAGGACGAATTTGAGCGGCACGAGAATCATGAGCGCGAGCACGTTCAGGGGTGGTCTGTAGGCGAAGAGGGCGTCGCTCTTGACGCCCTCAAAGGTGAGCACTGCGCGCCGGAACTGGACCTCGGCCGTCGCGTCGGCGGCGATCTTGGAGAAGGTGTCACTGAGAATAGCAACCAGGATGGTGAGAAAGAGCGTATTTCCGAAGAAGGCAAAGAGCACCATCAACGTGGGGCCGAGATAACGGTGGAAAGTCGGCGCCTCCTGAATGCCCGTCGCGTCGAGACCGAACCATACCCACAGCATCCACTTCGATATGGTGATGGGGTTTGAGTTGTCCGGACCATCGGCGCGTCCAAAGGCAAGCCATCGAAGGGACAGTAGGAATCCTGCAAAACACCAGACAGCGATGAGTGTCAGATACATGAATTGGCCCATCATGGCACGTAACGAGATGAACAGCATGTTTTCCGGCAGAAGATTGAAAGCCAGGCGTGGCAGCAACACTGGGCCTGCCGTGGATAAGACATCGAAAGCTTGTCTTCCCAGCTCCAATTCACCCGTTCTCCAACCGTGAAGACGGAGCGACAGGTAACCCACGTATATAACAACAAAGGTAATGTCCAGGAACGACCAGAGGTTTTGCGTGTACACCTTCCATCCATGTTCCAGGATCGTGGCAACTTCATCGATACACCAACCCAATGCGTAGATGGCGAATGTCAACTCGCATCCTGTCCACTGGGTGTGGTCCCTCGCGGTCATGGTGATTGCATATAAGACAATCAGGATGATGAACTGGACAATGTCGATGATGTTCCGTGTCCGAGGCACGATGAGCCGGTAATGGTTGAACATGGGCCCCTGCCGTGGGTCGTAAAGGCTCACCGGCTTGTGCTTGTAGTGGTCTGGGATGATGTCCAGGAAGGCAATGGGAGTATACACGACGCGGCCACGGTACACGGCATCGACGACCTTTTGACACGCGGAGCTGCTCATGAAGTGTTTGCTCTCCGAGATGATGGCGATTTCCAGCGCGGTGAACTTGCCTTCATAACCGCCACGCTTCTGCAAATCGGCCCAGTCGAAGGTCTGGCGGTGCTCCCGCAAGACCTCTTCAGGTGCATTTTGGAACGGCTCGAAACCAGCGACTAGGACGTTGGAAAGGAAGAGCAGACCGGGACGCCCGAGGTTTTCTTCATCGAAGCGTCTCAAGATCTTGCTCGCAACAATTTCGCAAAGAAGAGCACGGGTGGTGTTGACGGTCTGATGGTGGTGTGCCTGGTAGACTTGTTCATGCAAGAATTGCACACGATTCACGAGCAGACAGTAGACTGGACGGATTCGGTCTCAGCATCTCGGAAAGCCGCGAGGCGGTGGGGAAATGGCACAGCCTACCTATAGAGCAATCCTTGGGATCGTATAGACGCTCGACGAGGGGCCTGACGATCAGGGCGTTCATGCGCGGATCGCGCAGCTGGGCCAGGGTGTAGGGGTCATCTGAGGGGGCGTTAGCGTAGGGCGTGCGGGAAGCAGCAGTAGCATGAGCAAGCATGGCGACACACCTATGCTGGCGAGTATCAAGCGACGGATGCTGTTGCGGATCAGCGGGCGGGCAGACGAAGCATTGACGGGTTTGGGTGGCTTACCGCTGGATGGTGGTGTAAACGGGCAGATCCTTGTGCGGGTCCGAGGCGAAAATCTCCTCGTGGTTGACGGTGGTGGTGGTGGTGGTGTTGGCGGTGGTGTTGGCGGTCGGGTCGACGCGTTCGTCGTCATCTCCGAGCAACGTCTCCTGCTCCTCCTGGGCGCGCAGGGCCGCCAGAGCGTTACTCAGGCTGCGGGGGTTGGCCGGGCGGAGGGGCGGCATGACGGGTCAGGCAGGCGCTTCGAGCTTGGCGTGTCAAATAGCGACTGGCATTGGCCCGATGCAGCAGCGCGCAAATGTAGGTAGGATAGGAGAGCGAAGGGGGAAAAAAGCTTTGATGGCTGACGAGTGGGCCAACGGCCACCGCCACCCGTCTGATCGACACGACGGCGCTCGGGTTACGCCCGTACGGCAGACGGGCGTTGAAACGGTTGTCTCTGCAGATGGCGATCGGGGCTGACGTTGTATGGGAAGATGGATGGATGGAACGGTAGACGTCAGGAACAAGAACCCACTTCCTATCAGCCTCATCATCATCATCATCCACCGTTGGGCGGGAAGACGTACGGGAGCTCGTGGACGAGGCGCGGGAAGGAAGCGGCTAAGCCCACAATAGATGTGCAAGCCCGCGCCGTCTCTTCGGGGCCGCTGATCCAAGTGTCGCTCTCCATCTTGTCAGTTGCCATCTGGCCCATCCCTGTGCACTGGGCCCCGGCAGGCCCCCCGATATTGGAGGCGGGCGATCGTTCATTTCCATGCAGCGACGCATTGGACAAAAGAAGTCGACCTGCTGTCTGTTTTGTGTTCCGTCACTCCCTCTTCCCACCTCCACGGCTACGGTCTTTACTTGGTGAAACTTCCACCCGCCAATTGGTTACCGGTAGTGACGTCGTATACCTTACAAGTACAGTAGAATGGAGGACGACAACAGAATCTCCATCACCGTCTGCGGCGACGGTGGCTGCGGTCCGTTCATATCCTGCTGCGCGCCCTGTCCCTGCTTGCGACTGCGAGACTAACGCCGCCCGCCATGCAGGCAAATCCTCGATTACTCTGCGCCTCGTCCGCAGCGCGTGGACAAACGACTACGACCCCACCATCGAAGACTCGTACAGCGTCACGCGCACCGTCGACGGCCAGACCTACTACCTTGCCCTCACCGACACGGCCGGCCAGGAAGAGTACCGCAGCCTGTGGGCCGCCTCGAACCTGCGCAGCGATGCCTTCCTCCTCGTCTACGACATCACCAACACGTCGTCGCTCGAATCCCTCGACTACTTCATGGAAATGATCGACATGGAAACCGACCGACGCTACGACACGGGCGCCGTCCCGCCGGTTAGGATCGTCGCCGGCAACAAGTGCGACCTCAAGGCCGCGCGCCAGATCAAGAGCCAGGACGGCTTGGAGTGGGCGCGGAGCAAGCAATGCGGTTTCATGGAGACGAGCGCGCGCGAGATGGTCAACATTGAGGAGACGTTTGCGCGTAGGTCCCTTCCTTCCCCGCGCGGAACAAAATAAAATAAAAATAAAAAAAACACTGACAAGAAGCCACGCAGTGCTGGTGCAGAGAGTCGTCGAAGCCAGGAAACTGCACGCTTCGGGTGGTGCATCGGCAGCGGGGCAGACGCAACCACTCGGGTCTTCTGAGAAGCTGCCGCACTCGCGCAGCAGCCACGGCGGCTTACGGCGCAAGCGCAATTTCTGGGCCAGGCTCAAGTGCTGGTAGCCACGCGCTGGCGCGCCTGCCTTTTGCTTTTCTCGATTCCTTTTTCTTTATCCTTGTCCTCGCACGCGATTGATGCGGAGCTTTTCATGATATCCCCAGGGAGCGCAGCACTGAGTTGGAGCCGGCACTTCAGCCTGGCGTTTGTACAGATAATGTCTTTGATCATTCGGCCATGTAGACGGCAAAAAGATTGCTATACCCCCTTTCTGTTTCTGCCATTCCATCCATTCACCCATGGAGTATGGACCGGCATCTGCCGCGGGTTCGTCAAACCCCCAAACCCACCTTTCTTTTTTTTTTATCACGTTCTCGCCGCGCTGTTTTCCCCCCCTTCCGTTCTCGCTTTCTTCAATATTTTTCTGCGCTTGCCGCGCGCCCGCGCGTCCGCAGTCCCACCCGGGCAAGCATTCTCACCGGCATTTGCTCCGCACCCGAGGCCGATCACCCAGAATGAACGGGAAAGGGCCTGAACGAGCATGGCAGGAGGGGACAAAAAAAAATCTTTTGCACAACAACCCCACGGCCACGGCCAGGCTTCACCGAATCGCCATCGCAATTTGCCTCACCTACAGCCTACACGTATGTCTGCCGCGGGATCTCGGGCCTGCGGCAGCTGCGCTGGTCGCCGTGTGGGATGGCCACGTAGTGTAGGAGGCACAGCAAGCGCGCAAAGCCAAGGGCAACCTACCATAAGCAGACAGAGCAGCAGCAAGGCAAGCAAGCACGCACGCCGGCAGTAGTAACAGCGGCGCGCATCCCTCTATCACATCGACTCGGCAAGGCAACGATCACGAAAAGGCGCCTCGGCCCCTCTCAGCGCCGCAAGCCAAGGTCGTGCAAGCGCGCCCCAATCCGGCAAGTGCGGCGCACCGAATCGGCAAGCAGGCAAGCAGGCAAGCAGGCAAGCAGGCAAACAGGCAAGCAGGCAGGCAGGCAGTGCTGATGAGCGTGCGTCCTCGCTGCGTAGTGTGTGGGCACTCCTGTGGGCAGTGGGTAGTGGGCGTGCGAGCCAGACCACGCGATGATCGGCGGGCCCCTGCTCAAGACCGTCTCTGCGCGCCCACCGCACGCTGCCCGCCGCGCCCACGCAAATTGCGCCTTATTGCCTGTGGGGGTCCGCGGCGGGCCTGGCTGGAGCCTGGCGGAAAAGGCCCGCCCCGGGCGGGAGGATGGGCTAGAAGCCGTTGCGATGCGTCCGTGAGGGGGGGGACCGAGGGGCTAGGTAGCAGTGCTGCTGCAAGGGTGTGGGGTGCTGGGCCTGGGTCAGTCAGCTAGCTAGCTACTTGCCGAAAGCAGTTACATGTGAAGATGGAAGGAAGCTACCGCCGTACCAACCTCTCTCCTCCCTCATTGCAATTGCCACTCACAGCCCCAGCAAGCGCGCCCAAAAACCCCCCGGGGCCCAATCAGATCACCTCTAATTTCGATCATTTCGATCACCCTACCAAACCACCCACCCAGCACGCGCAACCCCGTCCCTTTGTCCCTCCTCAACCCTCGCCCTCCCGCCTCCCTCACCTCCGCCTCATCCTCTTCATCACCACCACGACTCTCGGCACTTAACAAAGTTGTGGACCGTGGCGTGAGGCCGCAGTGCGCTGAAAGTCTGTGCGGCACGCGATACGAGAAGGGCGCAATATGCGAGTATTGCGGCCGCGCACGCGTGGGCGGGGGTGTTGAATTGCGCAAGCGAGAAAGCCCAGCGGAGACACTGAGCTGTGCGAACGGACAGAGAGCGGGCATGTGGGCTGTGCGAGCCACGAGCCTGCGAGCCAAGAAACTGTGGACTGTGCGAGTGTAGCTACGGTACGAGCCACGAGGGCGTGCGAACGGGCCCGCGAGCCGGGCGTGCGCGCCAGACCTGTTGCCGTTCGCGGTCTGCCTGGCTGTGGGCCAGTGCGTGGCGATGCCGAAGCCGACGCAGTGCGAGGCGATGCGAGGCGAGGGGTGGGGTGGGTGTGTATGTGGTGGGTGCGTGGGTGGGGAGGTGGTGAGAGGGTGAGACCGCGAGGCTCGCTTGGGGGGAGGTGCGAGTGCGTGGGTGGATGAATGGATATGCCGTGCGTGTGTGTGTATGTGGAAGGGGTGGGAGGGAATGGCTTGCAGGGGACGGGATTACTGGCTTCGTGAGTGGCTCATTCGTATTACTGTGATATCACATCTCTATCTCAGCGGCTAGCTTGTGTGGTGGTTGATGTAGAATGTAATCAAAAGTTATATGGATCGAATGGGGTGGTGTCTTGTACTCCTTCCATCTTTGGCTTGTCGTTGGCATTGCTGGATTGCAATATGGAGTGAGTCCCAATGGTAAACTGTTCTGGTACGAAAGAATTCCCTGTGTGTTCCTAGTCTTTTGCACATAGCAAGTAATATGGCGATTGGAATAATATTCTATTAACCGATCGTGGTCGATGAGCGGCTACAATTCGACCTCACATGGAGCTAGGCTCTTTTGTGATAGAATCAGTTGCCAAGGGATCTTCTACCCAGTCAACAACTGGTGCTTGCCGTAAAACACTGAAGCTAGACACCAGTTATGACCTCAATTATACATACATCACCTCCATGTCACACAAAAAAGTCGTCAATACTCATTGCTTTGCATTCGATATACCTATATCGATCGGCATGACCACATGAGCCGTAGAAACCACGCACGCGCAGAAAATCAAATACGCCAGCTCGCCGAACCCAGCCGGCTGAGTATCTATCATGAGAAACCCGGCAGTCCTCACATGACCACCTTGAAATGAAGCCCCACCCTTATTCAGGGAAGAGACTGTTGATCGGATCGATGTGGAAAGAGCCTTGACGCCGGTGCCGAACCCCATGAACCATCATGAAAGTCGTCAACTAATCGACAGAATAAACCGAAGAAACAAAACAAAGCAGGAAAATCAAGCCTGTAATCGAAGATGGCATGAACGAACTTCGATCAGACTGACGGCGTGGCTTTTCGACAGGAAGTGAAGAGACAAGATCGTAGCGGAAGATACCGCGGTGGTTGTAAGTTGGACGGAATCTAGTGGTTGATACCCCAGTAGCCTTCGGCCCCCTTGGTGCCAGCATTGTCCTTCTTCCACCTGTCGTCAAAGGCCGAGAAGAGGACGAGATCCTCGGGGTTGCTCTGGAATGCCTTGCGCAAGCTCTTAATAGCAGCGACGTGGTTCTGCTCGTCCGGAATGGCGGCATCAGTACCGAATTCGGTCAATGCCATAGAGGAGCCGTGCGGCCAGCCCGACTCAGTGATGACGGTACGGCTATTACCGCAGGCCTTGACAAGTCGCTGGTGCTGCATCTCGACAAAGTCACCGGCCCTGTTGCCGCTGGAGTAGTAACCAGACGTGTCGAAGAAGGCATGGCAGTTGGCAGCCGTGTAGTCGGACGCCTTGCAAAGCTCGAGACCGCTGCCATCGGCTGTGTCGATGATTGCGCCGACAGTCTCAACAGTGACGACCGGGCCCTTGTATCCGGCGTCTCTAAGAGTCGAGCGAACACTGTTGATGGCACTCACGACACCACTAACAGTGGCCATGCCGTTGGTGACAGCCTCGTTGCCCACGCTGACGGTATCGATCGTGCCCCAGTTGCCGTTCAAATATTTCTTAGCTGCGGAGACAACCATGCTGGCCTCAGAGGTAGCCGTATCGATGTTGTTAATACCCAAGAAAAGCTTCATTCCCGGGTGTTCCTGCACAGCAGGGATCACAGTGTCTAACTGGTTACAGTCCGTGCCATAGATACGAATAAGGCCGTAATCGGTGAGCTTATCGATGTCGCTGCTGACCTGAGCACTGCTCTTGCAAGTTCCGTCGGCGCTGTAAGGGTTGTAGCTGATACCAAAGCCACCACTGCTGGCAGCGGCCGCATCCGTGTCGGGAGGAGCTGGCTTAGGGGCGGCAGATTCCTGAGGGACGGAAGTCTTAGAGGAGGCTTGCTCCACCACAGAGGATTGCGGCTTGGGAGAAGCTACAGGCTGCGACGTAGGCTTGGCCTTGGTGGTGGAAGCACCAGCATCCGAAGAAGGACCGGGGTTGGCAACAGGGGTGACGTCGGCAGAGGTAGGAACAGCAACAGTGGAAGTATGCTTGACAGCGCTGGAGCTAGGGGTAGGGACAGAAGCGACCGGAACGGTGGTCGTAACGAACTGGGTCGTGGTAGCGGCCGCCTCCTGCACTTGGTTCGTGACAGTCCAGGTCTTGGTGCCTTGAACGTGGACGACAACCGCAGGGGTAGTGACTGTGACGACCTCGACAGCGGTAACCAAAGCACGCTCAGCAAGGTCGTGGGTATCTGTACAACAGTGTCAAATATTTATCCCGCAATTGAAATCAGGTGGTAACTTACGATAAGGGCGCGCAGCGACCATTCCCAGCAGGGAAGCAGCAGCAAGGCTGAAGAATCCGGTCTTCATGGTGTCTGATTTAGCGAAGGGTGTGAATTGAAGGAAGGTTTTTCGACGAGAGAGAGGTCAAGTGAGAGACTATAATTGCCGGCCAGCGGCGTCAGCCTGAAGTGCTAAGTGAAGACAAGTGGGCGCAAGTGAGCGCAAGTGAGCGTTTCTGAATGAGAGTGACGTGGGATACTTGGAGCCAAAGTTAAAGCAAAAGGTCAGGCGAGGGGACGTCGCATGGACGAGGGCTGGTGTTAAGGGCTAGGGTGTGTACGCAGTAGTCTCCATAGAAACTTGACGCGCTGGAATGAGGGTCGGGGTGGCACCGAAATAAAGCATACAACGTGCGCAAGGAATGCGGAGCGTTGAAAGAGGCTCTTTCTTACCTGGACGCGGGGCTTGTCGAGGACAAGAATGGGCCTTTCGACGTCACACAAAAGGGAGGGCGAGCAAAGAGTCCCTTAAAGGAACGCAGTGGTGGGAAACGACGGTGGAGGGAAAGGCTGAAAGAGAAGGACACAGTCCTTGAACGAACGTGGGGCTGGGTTGGGCTGAAACGAAAGTTGGATGAGGTTGGTGGAGCTGAAAGAAAGAAAGTAGGGTGCGGAGTTGGGGGTGGCAGGGTGAGAGGGCGTATTTATTCTGTGTCTTGGCGCGCGACTCCGACGGCCCGGGCCCGGAAGGCGCAAACGCCTGCTGCCAATGCAATTTTGGCCTGCTGTGAAAGAGGTTGAGGATATTGAACGCTCCCCCGGCAACCCCAGTTCCCCGTCTACCTACCACCTACCACTACAGCAACCACCACCACCACCACCGCCGCCATCCATGACGTATTTCTCAGGAGCCTTCTCCGCAGAAACATCTACTCTATCTTTGACGCGACCCGTGTCCACGCCCTGGGCTAAGGCAGTCCATACAAGGTTCTTCAGGACATGTATCACCGAAACGTCTCTCCTGCATACATGTAAGACGACGGCTCTCCCAGTGCCTGGGGATACGCATCTGTCGGTCATCTCAGGCTCTGCCGCTGCCCCTCACCTATCGGAAGGTGTCGTGAGGTCACCACCCATATATGTCGCCCAGAGCCCCGGGTTTCGTCCTGGGGAGTTGCCACTCTCGAGCTGGGCGCACGACAGCTCACGGCGCTCAAAAATCATCGGAACAGAGCGGTTCGGGGGCTGCAGCAGTCAGCCTGAGACGGATGAGATGTTGTGCGATGGTGGTTTGAAGTTCAGCAAGGGACGGCACGTCGGGCTGCGGGGATGATCACGTGTGCGCCCCCACCGGACATGTCGTGGCAGGCACCTGCTGCAATCAACCTCTTTTCCAACGCCAGAGTACTGTAGCAGCGCCCTCCTCCTGCGCCAAAAAATAGATCCATGGGTCCATGTGGACGGCCTGCAGCGGTCCGCCTTCTCGTACGGCTGCATGTCGCAGCATGATGATGTTCAGTTTTCGTGCTGGCGCCCAATTACCATCTCAGCCCCCATAGCTGCAGCTGAAGGCTTGAGGCTGTGCCAGGAATCTCTACAGGCCAGCCATTGTCTCACGGATCTGATGCTTATCAGAGGAAAGCATCTGCCTTATATGGGACGGCTGTAACCAGACCCGAAGAAGATTGTCACATTTTCCTCTTAAGGTGGGTACTCCGACATCCCCTCCTCACCTTCCCACTTTTCCGAGTTTACTGCCTACGTAACCACACCACTCTTGATAATTTACCAGTCTCAACACTATGCACTTTTGAGTTATACGTCTAAAGGGATTAGGGGATGCGTTTAATCGGGATAGTAACACCTGGGCTTCTATCCGAAACCACTCTTAACCCCTAACCACCTATTACCTGGCCTAAACCTTAGTGATAAGGGAGTAGGTCGAAAAAAAAAAAAAAAAAAACCATGTATGACTTCGCAGTATACAAAGGTAAGTTACTCAGAATGTGGTATGTGTGCGCCGGTCGTTTATATAGAAAAGTGGAGGAGGGAGGGGAGGGTTGTCGTTAGAGATTCATGCTGTGCCGCAGCGTCAGGCTGAGCGTGTTTTTCTCACTCTCCCATCCTTCCATTTCTCTCAAACTAGTCCATTACACTATCGTTTCCAAGAGCCACAATCCAACCCGCGCTTGTCCCACCATGTCCGATCCACTGTCAGTGGCAAGCAGCGCCGTTGGTATCGTATCGCTAGGGCTCCAGGTCTGCCAGGGCCTGACCTCCTACTACCAGGCATGGAGAGAATACGACGTGGGCCTGAACCAGGCAGCGACGAGCGCCAAGGAACTCACTGATTCACTCGCTTTACTCCAAACCACGCTACAGAAGCTGTGTTCCGCACCGGATGTCATGTCGCATGCCGAGAAGAGTATTGCGTCCTGCGAAAATGGTATTCGAAACCTCGAAATGCGGCTGCACGAGTGCCGTCGCACGCCGATTCCCACTAGCAGCGCAGAAAAGTTTCAGCAGCTCGCACAAAGATCGTTGTATCCTTTTAGGAAGAAGACTGTCGATGGGTTGAAAGCGGTTGTAGCGGAATTACAAGGCAATGTGACTGCTGCTGTTCAAGTTGTGCAGCTGTACGTACAGGACGTCGACAGGCCGCGTACAGTGATGGCTGACATGTCTAGGGACGTACTTGGTGAGATAAAAGAAGGCACTTCGGATTCCAAAACATCTTCTGCAGCTGCTGCGGCTGATATCAGCCTTGCCCGCGCAACACTTGAAGCATTTCGAGCAGAAAGCACTCCTCGTCTACAGTCGCTCCCAAATATTGAACAAGGTGTCCAGACAATTGGAAGTGGGGTTACAAGCATGAGTGCCTCCCTCGATAGTGTTGCAATGAACACTGTCGAAAGCAAGGCTGAACTCACGCGCATATTGCCGATCATCGAGGCTAGTTCTGCTCGCATTCCAGCGGCTGAGCAGACGCTGGTTGCCAGGTTTGACAAACAAGGACAGCAGGCAAGTGGCCCATGTGATCACCGGATATGCGTCTCTAACATGCATACCACAGAATGCTGAGACGCAGCGCCAGCTTTTGAGGCAAAACGCTGAGACACAGCGTCTACTTATGAGGTTCATAGCAAAGCCCAGTTTGCTCGAAGAGACATGTAATGATGCTGCCTCTCGTGGTTTACTGACAAAAACAGATGTTTTCTCTGATCCTGGTCTACTGAATCAGGCAGCGTATCGTATGCGTCCTCTCCGACGCTGTTCGTGTCGTAGGAAAATACCTATCAAGCCTAATATCCCTAGAGACCACTTCGTCTATCCTTTTTACGAAGAATCTTCGCAACATGAAAAATGCTGTCCTCTTTGGGCTTCTAGTGAGAGGTCAAAAAGACTTGGACTAAGGATTTCACATTACAGAAACATTTTGGCACGTGCTGTGGAGATATCAATCTCCATTACACACGGAGCGGGAGGCCTTTCTATCAGTCCTCTTCTGAGACTTGGTCGTTTCAGGCGACCTGACTCCCCAGCCTTTGAACCTTTTTATTATTATCTCGGTGGTCCTAGTACTGGTTCTGAGCAGAAGAGGCTTATCTGGAACTTTAGGAGGAAAGAATGCCGGCCGGCATCCTTCGGGACAGTCTGGACTGCAAAACTACTGGAAATTCAACGACTCTTTGAGTCTGGGAAAGCGTCCCCGACAGATGTCAACAATGAGGGTTTTAATGTACTCCACGTAAGTATAACAAATCATACTTGGGGTTTCAGTAATAACACACCTTGCTAGGTGGCGTGCATTGCGTTCGCGTCCATGTTTGGATCCGGAGCCTACGATTGTCACTACGATTTTGAAGAGATAATGACAGCCGGCCGTATCTTGCTTCGGTTGATGGAACTTGGGGTACCGGCCAGTGAAGTTTGCGATGACAATATGTAAGTGCAGGTGAACAGGGGATATTAATAAGCTGTCTTACGCTTTGCAGGACACCGTTGTTTTATCTCCTACATGAGCCTATCAGTGGACTCAATTGTTACTCAAGCCCCTTCCCCGAAAACACTGTTACTTTATTGACAGGTGTTGAGACTTTTTTTGAAGAGGCTGAAATCATGTTTGGTGATCACCGGGGCCCTTTTAATCCCGAATGGCTGCTTTTACCTCTGAATTTTAGATCACGAATTGCAGAATGTCAGTATTCAGTTTCTGCCATTACGACTATTTATTCTGACTAGCTAGCTTTCGACTGCGGCAAGCTTAGTATGGCGGTCATTGTACGATCGGAAGAAGCTGTCCGGGCATGTCTTCATGCAAATCCCCGTTCGGTGAATGAACGGTCATCTCGAGGACATACACCGCTTCACATGGCCATCCCCTGGCCACGTGGCGTTGCCCTACTCGTGGAAGCTGGAGCGGACGTTCATGCACTTGATTACTCAAACTACTCAGTGCTCCATTACTCTTTTCGATTAGGCTGTGTGGAAAGCGCCGCTCTTATATTCAGCGCTGGTTGTGAAATGCCACTCGGCCTGAGAAGTATACCCATGGACTTACGAAAATGGTCCCCGGTGATCGCCAAAGCCCTCGTGGGCCGCCGCAACTACCTTTCACATCTCGCAATCAACCATCTTCCACAAGAGTTCATCAAGGAATTCAGCTTGGACGAAAGTCGGCTCCCTGACGCCCATGCTGGGCGTGTTATCGAAACCCTGGAGGCGTATGGAGTCAATATTCCATCGTCCATAAGATCGAGCATGATTTTTCACACTCCAATTTATGCCTACAACGACTGGTTTACTGCCGAGGCTGCGGAACTTCTCTTCAAGGGTGGTTTCGTTGATATAAACTTTCCGGACATTCATGGATTGACGCCCCTTATGAAGATAGACTGGGATCCTCCGGATTTTTTGGGGTACCTTTGCTGGCTTGTTGAAAAGGGTGCAAACATGTACTACACACCAAGCGATGCAAGTCCACCAGCGGCACATTACGTTGCTATAGGCGTGATGGATTATGCCTTACGCTTTACCCGGGAAGATTACCTTGCCGTGGAAGGGCGCTTAAATGTGCCCCTGGGCCATCTTGCTACAGATAGTGGGAGTCGACTTGTGCTCAATGTACTAGCGGAAGATTTTACGGACAAATGTGTCTGTGCATGCTCTTCCCAGGGCTGTACCACCATTACTACGATGTTTAAGCCTCTCAAGCCTCTCGTCAACATTCATCGTAGGCTAATCGATTGTCTGTCTCCTATCCTTGGCCCAAACCACCCGTATTGGACACGGCTCTCACCGGCTATTATCCGTCTTAGCACTTTTCAAAGAATGGAGCTTACGCATACATGCTGTCGTGGGGGTCGTTATGCATATCACGACTGGCATTGTTGCTGCAAATTTAAGCTTCCCGATGCCGCTGAGGTAGCAGAAATCCGCGAAGAGGAAAGTGAGCTTTTAACACAACTGGAAGAGCTTGTCGTTGAGTTCGTGGACAAATACAACGAACTTGGTGTGCCGATAGTCGATTTCCTGGAGGGATATTGGACCGACCGCATGGAAGAGGTCTTGCACCCAATTGACCCACCAGACCCGGAGGTGGTCCAACGGGTCAAAGAAATTGGAGTGATATTAGATCCTTGAGGATTTTTGCCATATTTTCGACATTTTCTCTTTTATACAACTTTTCTCTTATAATTGGCGTAAAGCAAACGGTATTGGGATTGCTATTGTTCAATGCAGCTCTTTTCATCTAATGGCTAAAAGTGTTCGATAATAGCATAACTGGCAGCACGCTCATACAGCGAATTTCACATCGTTCCTAGATTTTTTTATAGCGCGATACCGCTTTTTTCGATACGTGGGTGTAGAGGCATCCATATCACCAATAAATGTCAAATACCAGCTGCACAAAATCCACCCAAGCCCTGACGAGACAAAGTCGATATCAGAAAAGCATCTGCATGTCCCTATAAGACAGCCGTTCATGAATTTCCAAACCACGATTTTGCACGTTCATACTCTTACTAATCTCACAAACACAAACATGCGGCACAGCACAGCCTCAACCCCAAACTCCTTCCCCACCGCCCCCTTCCACTCTTGTATTGCCAACTCCAACTTATCCACGAAAACACATAGCCAAAGACCAGCCAGTCAGCCAGGCAAGACGCAACCCACGCCACGTCCAGCCTCAGTTCCCGAGCTTCGTATACCTCCACGCCACCCAACGCCACCTCCCGGGTGCATATACACGCGTGACCCCACTACTCACGAGATGGGTTACCCAGATCGTACGGTATGACAAGGCCATGGCTAGACGGCCCAGACCTGCAGCCACTATTTTGGCTGCAGAGACTTCTCGTAGGGGTATAAATACGGAGTTATTATTCTGCACATGCGGAGGAGGCGACGGAGGATACGAAGTACAGCATTAATTGCTTATTCCTATGTTTGACGGTCCTGACGGCATGTCCGACATACTTTCATGAAAGCGACCTGCTGGCTCGGGGTTGTGTAGCAGCGCCCCAGAAGCCATCATTACCACAAACTCAACGGGGCAATCTCCGTGGCAGAAGGTAACCATACAAGGAAGCCAACGACTCGCCCGACGACTCCAACAATAACAACATGCTTACTATTATTTAGATTCGACCCGTGTGTTCGATGTCACGGCTCAATCTCTCTCCCTCTCTCACACTTCAATACTGTGGGGCATCCGTCAGTGGCACGTATTGGACGCCGATGTCCTTCGTGTACTTCATTTTGCCCTCCTCATCCTTGTCAACGATCCAGATATGTTGCATGTATCCCTTCTCGACGGGTATGAACATCCTGCACTCGCCACCGTCAGCCATCTCGCACAACCACGCAGTCACGGCAGCCTTACCTTCCCGGCGCCTTAAGCTGTTGCTCTAGCTTCTCTTGATGGTCCGCGGCGGCCGCACCCACATGGATCGCATCATAGGGTCCTTCATCGGGACACCCTTTACGACCATCTGCCTTGACGAACTTGACAGCGCCAGACTCAAGCATCTCCCTGCCTTCCGGGCTCTTGGCCATGTTCTCGCGTGCTAGGTCCACTAGTGGTTGGATATGATCGACACCGATGACGACTCCGTCAGGCTTCACCAGCTCTGCCAGCACATGCGTGAGATAGCCGCTCCCGCTGCCAATGTCCAGCACCTTGGCGCCGGGCGTCAGGTACCCCAACAACGACTCACAAGCCGAGGCGTGCATATGTGGTGCCGATATGGTGGCTTTATGGCCGATGGACTGTGGACGGTCCTCGTATGGGCCCGTCGGGGAGTAGTGTCCTCGGTCCACGCTTAGCATGGCTTCCTTCACGCGCCCCGATGTAATCAGGCCTTTGGTGGCGAGGCATTCGACCAGGTCGGTGTTGGACCCGCCAGAGCATTCATAGGCCATAGTGAGGCTGCGTGGGATGCTGCTTCGCGCGAAGCGACGAAGGAGGGCGGGTAGGACCGTGATGGTGGCTAGTGGAAGGAGGAAGCGGAGGAAGAGGCGTTTGATTCTGGAGGGAGCCGTGGCAGGCAGGATAGATAGGTTTGTTAGTAGGTAGGTATCAGACAGTGCTTGCCAGGGTAAGTAGAGAGGAGAAGGGAGTGGTGATGGAATAGGTAATCGAGTAGCTCCTGCACACACGCCAATCCAACGTCACTTGCAGGGCAGCTCCAACCCCACACTCGCCCATGACTCGCGTACATAAGGCGTAGGGCGTAGGGCGTGCGCGAACGGGAACTAGGTAAAACAAACACCGCCAACATCAAACAACATCAACATCAAACAACATCAACATCAAACATCAACTCCAACAATGGACGATGCCCTCTCGCCCGACGCCCTCTTCTCTCCCAGCAAGGCCCGCCAGCAGCGCGCCCAGGCCAATGACTGGCAGCACGTCGAGACCTGGCTGTCGGCCCTATACCCCAACCGCCCGCTGCCCACATTCGAGCGCAACGAGGACACTCTGAAGGCCCTGCTGGCCCTGGCTGCTGCCAATGAGTGCGCTGACGAGGAGGCCGGCTTGATGCGCGCGCTGGGGGAAGAGGCGCAGCGTGAGATGGAACAAGTGAGTCGTCGATAAATAGCAAGACCGAAATTGTCGAGACTGACACAGCTCTGCAAAGGCAGACGCAGCACCCGCTGACAACGACAACGCCCAACTCCTCTCTACCATCGAATCCAGCCTCACGCCCGCCGGTCACGCCTCTCTCACCGCTATGGCTGAACTCACCACCACGCTGCACGCGCCCGACACCTCGCCCACGACGCTCGCGCACGCCCTCATCGCGCAAAACACACACCTCGCCGCCCTGACACAACAACAAGCCGCGCTCCTCACGCTACGCAACCTTCTCGCGCAAGACCTACAATACCTAGAAACCACGCACGAGGAGTTGACGACGTCACCCGCACTCGCTGCGCCCCCGGCCCTCCCTCGCCAAACCGCCGATTTCCAGCGCCAGACCAAGCAGCTCGCGCCCAAGCTGCGCGAATACGAGGAACGGCTCGCCGCGCTGCGTCCTCCCACGGTGCCATCGCCCGCACCGTCGCCCTCACGCGCCACATTCGCACTGTCCGCCTCGCCTACCCGCTCCTCTGCCTTCCTCGATCGGCGTCCCTCGTCCTCGACCACCGCGTCTGCTTCCTCTGCCGCTATTGCAGCGGCAGCAGCTTCAGATGCACTGACGTCCTCCTCGGCAGCGTTGCTGCATCTGCGTGCGGCTGAGGATGAGGCACTCGCGCTGCGGGACGAGGTCGCTCACTTAGAGGGTCAGGTGCAGGCGTATCGCGATTTGCCGCCGCAGCGGGAGGGGGCGAGGAGGCTAGTACGGCAGCGGGAGAAGATGCTGGAGCAGTTGAAGGCGGAGAGAGATGGAAGATTTGAGGCGCTTGTGGAGTAGGAGCGAGTAGGACAAGTGTGATGCATACGGATGTACGGGTGGACAGGGCGCTGAAAATCGCATGGGGATGGAAGGGTCGGCGTAGGTACGTAGGGACACAGGCTAGCGGAGGGATGGATGGGTCCAAGCACCCTTCTCCTCCTGTCTCTACCATCCCGCCCACCTACCCTACAATGCGACCGCGCGCGGCGTACGGTCCGCAGGCCCGCCGGCGCTTGCTCGCTACCTCGCTCGATGCGAGCTGGAGGTGCAACCTACCACCCCACATACACACACGGCCAGCCAGCCAGCCGATCGATCGATCGACCGACCGAGCACCAGCGCTCCGGCTTAGCTCGGCCGCTTGCTACCTACTAGGCGCAACACGACCGACTCCGCACGCACGCACCACTGCACCATATGATATCACACACGACAGCATCAGCAGCAGCCAGATACGCCTCGCTGCTAGCTAGGTAGACAGGCACGCGTGCATACGCGCGCATATGCGCCGGATGGCATAGGATGGCCCCGGCTCGCGCGTAGTGTTGCGACAGAGCGTGTCAGTGCTAGTGCTGGGTGGGTAGGTATTTCTACACTGCACACCGCACAGCACAGAAGCACATAGGGCGAGGCAGGGAACAGGACGGGAGCGAGCGGAAATATGCATGGATCAGCAGGGAGGACGGAAGGAAGGAAGACGAAGACGAACATAACGAATGATGAGACGAATGAACAGACGATATGTAGCAGCAGTCTCGGATGACGCGAAGGTTTAAGGAGAGACAGAGATAGACATCATAGGTAAATAGATGCCCACGCACAGAAAGAAGCAAAGAAAGGGTCCATTACGTTGCTGCAAAAAATCGTTGCTTTGCCTTTGCCTTTGCTTTGCTTTGCTTGGTACTATGTATACTTTACTCTGCTACATTTCGTGAAGCGTACACTGTCCGTCCCGTCCACATATGGCCCTATCCATACCCCCATACCCCCATACCCCCATACCACCCTATCCACCCATCCGCCCATCCATCCACCAGTCCCTTTTTCCCATCCATCTATCCATCCACCCATCCCTCTCTCCACCTCCGAGCAGCCTGGGTATCCACCGTCCATCCAACCAACTTTTTTCCCATCCATCCACCCCTCCCCCAGCATCCCAACCTGTCCTCCCAACCGAAACAACTACCAGATAGATAAACAGATACCTAATAATACTAACAACAACAATCCAACCGAAGAAAACAGAAAAAGGAGGAAAATTGAAAAATCTCCAAAATTCCAAACAGCGAGAAAGCGAAAAAGCGAGAAATCGATCGAGAAACAGGGTACCGTTAAAGCAGTGAAAATCAGTAGTAGTAGTAGTAGTAGTAGTAGTAGTTCTTGTTGATGATGATGATTATGATGATGTTGTTGTTGTTGTTGTGGTTTGTTTGTTAGTGATGATAGCGATGGAAGGTAAGAAAAGTCGTCGCGTCATTCGTACACGTTGAAACAAAGGAAACGTCCCGCCTCCTCCACCACTCTCCCTCCTTTCCGTTCCACTCATCCCTCCTATCTTACACCTCCTTCTCGTCTCCCTGCCCAACCCACTCCCCTGATTTTCTTTTCTTTTTACTTTTTTTTATCTTTTTCTGTTTTCTTGGCTCACTCCCTCCCCCATCGCTCATCCCCTTTCACCAATTCAAACTCACCCCTCCTTCAACACCGGCGGCAAGCCGCTCGTGCCCGGTGTGCGAGGATACTCCCCCGGCACATGCAGCTGGCTGATACTAACATCGGTATCATGCCTCAGCACAGCCGGGAAAATCCCCCCCGTCGGATGCGCGTGCGCATTCGCTTTCGCATCACCACTGACAGCAGCATGCGCGTCAGCATCCGGAAATCCTCTCGTGCCGTTGGCATTAGCAGCGGCCGCGTTGGCAAAGATGGCGGCCGGGCTTTCCGTCGCGCGCGCAGGCGCCACGTAGTCCGGCGCGTCAGCAGTGTTCATCATCATCGAGGGGTTCGACGTGGCGTCAGCGGTGGCGGGCATGTCAGGGTAAGCGAGCGAGGAGTTTTGCTGGCTGGGGATGGCGCTTGAAAAGGCGCCCTGGCGGGCTGGCTCGGTCGCGTTGTCTACGCCAGCCAGCTCCGCCAGCTCGTCTGGCTGCCGTTCGTGCTCGTGCTGCTGGTTATAGTGGCGGTATGCCTCCGCGCCGACTATGCCTGCAGCGGCGCCTCCGGCAGCAGGCGTCATCCAGCTACCGTATCTGCTGTCGTGCCGTTGAAGGTCAGGCTCATGCCTCGTGGCTGGAGGCGGTTGGATGGAAGATACCTGTTCGGAGCCCATTGGGTACGCCTGCTGGTACGCACCGTCCATTTGATGGGCAACGGGATATTGTTGTTGTTGCGCGTCGTTCACCGGCGAGACGGGGGAGTACGACTGTTGGGACACGGGGAATCGCTGTTCGGCGTATTGCGGCTCGGCGTATGGTGGATCGGCGTACTGTTGTTGCGGCGGGTAGTTCGACGGCGCGGCCGTGGCATGCTGCTGTTGCTGCTGTGCAGCTACCGGAGACGATACACTAGCGTGATGGTCTGGTTCGTAGGGGTAATGGTTCCCTTGGAGTCCCCCGGCGGCCGTTGTCAAATCATCAAAATCGGCTTCGGAGCTTCCACTAGATGGCGAAAGTGGAGCTTGTAAGTGATGGTTGACCTGGAGATCCGAAGGAAATCGCCCACCTGGTTGCGGTCGCGGCGCTGGATTCGGGTCTTTTGAAGTCACCGAGTCCGCGGCCGAGTACGGGACCTCATCCGCCTCGTTGTCCTCGAGGCCGTCGCTGCTTACCGAACGTGCACTACCAGCGCTGACGCTGCGCGCGTGGTTTCGGACGAATGCGTTGCGTTCTTCACCGGTCTTTTCGGTGAGAGTTTTGATATCTTCGTACCATGCGAGCATCGTGTCGTAAGATTCGGCGCGGAAGACCCATGTGTGGCCACGGTGCATCGAGCCTGCTTGGCGACCTTTGAGGATGAACTTTTGCGAGGAGGAACCGAGTTGCGAGTGCGTGCCGAGCTTCTGCTCCGGCAGATAGAGTGACATGACGGGGGGTTGCGAGTATATCCGATCGGCTGACTTGAACTCGTGCAGGTGGGTAGGCGACAGCACGTACCTAGCCATATGCGTAAGTAAGAGGGAGCAAAACAGGGGGCGGCATCTTACCAGCCTGGAGTGTAGCTCTTCAGGTACTTGCTCTTGCGTTCCAGCATGCCTGCTCTGATCTCAACTGCTGCGGAGTGGTGCTTGCCCGGGTACTCAATATCTTCAACCCTGCGGAGAGGCGTCCTGGGATTGACAAAATGAGGGTCATTCTGAACAAACTGCGACCACTCAAGATCCTTTGGCATGGAGACGGGACCGGCGCGCAGCCTTTCTACGGCGTTGTAAGCCTCGTCGGCATCACGCTTGAGAATTCCGGCCAGCGCATTGTAGGCCTTTTGGACCTCTCCAACCACGATGGACTCCAGCTCACGTCCTGAGCCTTCCAAATTGAGATACGCCTGGTGGGTGA
The DNA here is from genome assembly GCF_010093885.1 of Aplosporella prunicola CBS 121167. Classification (NCBI taxonomy): domain Eukaryota; kingdom Fungi; phylum Ascomycota; class Dothideomycetes; order Botryosphaeriales; family Aplosporellaceae; genus Aplosporella; species Aplosporella prunicola. The sequence continues at coordinate 882,201 of NW_022983534.1, read as the reverse complement.
ATGTCAGTGGACAAATCCGCCATCTAACGAAAAAAAAAGTAGAAAGAAAAAACTATTGCTCACCCTGTGAAGATAGTTTTCTTCGTCAATTTGCTTCTCAACCTGACGATCGACGGCCAATCTGACAACAAACGGGTCACCCTTTCCAGAAGCAGCGTGCGGGTCAACTTCGACGGCAGCGAGAGCGTCTCCGAGCTGGGCGATGGCCTTGCGCGTGTTTTCCTTTTCCTTATCGACCGAGTTCTTGAAATCGCCGGAAAGACCCTTTATCTCTTTTATCTTGTTGCCAAGATCATTTCTCAGCCCGCTCAACTGGGCAATGACGTCGTTCTCGATGTCGCGCGCCTTGTTAGCCTCGATGACCGACTGTTTGTGGTAGTCGCGCAAGATCCTGGTGGCGTCGTTCAGGCCGCCGTCGGTCAGAAAGTCCGAGGGAGCGCTCAGGTTGTTGATGACGTTGGAAACCTTCATCAAGGCCTTTGACCTGTGTTCGTAAGAGCTCTGCACCTCCCTAAAATAGGTTATGAGGTCTTTAAGGAGCTTGCGCCAAGCTGTGCACCGTGTCAGTGTAAGATCGTCGGTGGTTGATCGCAAGAGGGGCACCCACCCTGGAACCTGTTTGCCAAGATGTCCGTGGGCGTTCCTTGTGTGGGGACGGGTGTATGGAAGACGCTGTTGAAGTTGTTCGGGCTGTGCAGGTCGCCCTCGTGCTGCACAGCGACGCCCTTGATGCTCCCGGCGGCCATGCTTCGTCGACTGCCGCTGCGCTTCAGACTCGACTTGCGGTTCAGCGAGTTCTTCTTTTTCAGGGTGCCGCTGCGCGAGACGCCGCCCTGGTTCAGCGTGTGCGAGGAGGCGCGCGAAGTCGAGCGGTTGGGGAGGTCGCCGTCGCCGACCGGGTCGTCAAACTCCTCGTTGAAACGGCCGGGGTGCTGGGGATCGCTGGCGTGAGCGGGGGCGGGCGCAAAGTCAGCAGCCCCGTAACCGCGAGCCAAGTGGTCTGCGGACGGCGCGGGCACGGGGTTGTAAGCCATTGCTACTGGCGCAGCAAAGCGGCGGGGTAGAGGAGCGGAGTACGGGGTGGAGGCGAGCAGGCGCAGGGAGTCGTCCGGGTGAGGTGGTCGTCACGGATGGAGGCGCAGCAGCAGGCAGAGGTAAGAGAGAGAGCGCGACCGGACGACTCGGGAAGCGGAACCAGTTAAGGGAGAAAGAGTCGAGAGGCGAGGCGCAGCAAGGGGAGACGGGCACCGGTAATTGTAATTAACTATTGCTTTGGGCTGGCAGGGTATGCTGATCTGCCGTCTGTGCTGCAATTACTCGTAGCGTGATGTCACTCCCGGCGCCTCTCCACATCCGGCGCGCTGGGAGGATCGTCGCCCAGTGATGGAGCGAGACGCGGCAACGATCCGCCACTGGCGTCCATCATGCCGCGGTTCGCCTGCTGCCAGATGACCGCATCTCTCCTCCGCCATGCCCTGTCCATGCGTGCCGACCAGCCGGGTGTTGATTTTCTCTCGACCTGCTGTGCCAAGGCATGTTGTCCCGTGACGACATGCATGACAGCAAGTGAGCAGGTAGGTAAGACAGTGTGATGCTTGGTTTTCGTCGACGACGACTACGGCTGGACTATCTACTCTTTATACCTTCTCCACATCTTTTGAACAAATTTTTGTATCTAGTCTTGTGCGCCGGCTGCCGGCCCGCCGGTTCAATCCGATGCATAATAGCAGAGCCTTAAGACCCTGAAAACCACCCTCCCATCGCTTGCCCATTCTGGGGTGAACACAAACACGGCCCGCCGGTCCATTTACCTGAACACAGAATGAAGGCAGGCAGCCGGCAAAAAGGCAGCATCGTCGGAACGTGAACGGGCTTTGCACCTCCGTCGCAGCATGTACAAATATCACGGCTCTGCAGCAATCAAACTCTGTTTTTGTCATTGCAATGAAGATCACTTCCATCCTTCCCATTGCGTGCGCGGCTGCCGCCCATGCGCACACAATCTTCCAGCGCCTGTCTGTCAACGGCGTCGACCAGGGCCAGCTGACGGGCGTGCGTGCTCCTGACTCGAACAATCCCATCACTAGCGTCACTGGCGACAGCATTGCCTGCAACACGGGCATCCACTCGCCAGTCTCCCAGTCGGTCGTCACCATCCCGGCCGGCGCCACGGTCGGCGCGTACTGGCAGCACCTGCTCGGCACAAACTCTGCCAACGACGCCGACAACCCTATCGCTGCAAGCCACAAAGGACCCGTTCTTGTGTACCTGTATGACAAGACCCGTCAGGTAAAAAAAAACGTGGCTGACGACAAAGCGTAGCGCCAAGGTGGACAATGCCGCCACAACCACTACCAGCGGCCTAAAGTGGTTCAAGATTGCAGAGGACGGGCTCGACACCAGCAGCGGCACCTGGGGCGTCGATCGCATGATTGCCAACGGTGGCTGGCAATACTTCACCCTGCCCAGCTGCGTCGCGCCCGGCCAGTATCTGATGCGGGTCGAGATCATCGGCATGCATACCCCACCCACCCCTGCGCCGATCTCCCGCACCCTTACTAACCCCCACCCTCCCTCCAGCTCTGCACTCGGCCTATTCGACCGGCGGCGCCCAATTCTACGTGAGTTCCATCCATGTCATACCCAACACATTCTCGCGCCTGCCATTTGCACACGTCGACACAGCACAAAACAAACAATGCCAACAACCACTGACACGCGCGCACGCGCAGATATCTTGCGCCCAGATCAACGTGTCCGGCAGCGGCACCAGCACGGGCACATCGAGCGTCAGCTTCCCGGGAGCCTACAGCGCCACCGATCCGTAAGTCCACCCATCCAGCACCCATCGGCAGCACGGCCGTCATTGTCGTCGTCGTCTGCCTCGTCTGCCTCGTCGGCCTGCGTATTTATAGCCTTCCCCATCGGGCAAGCGTGTGCCAATTATTGGTCGCAATCTCGGTTGCCCGCCCCCCATCATCTCCATCTGCTCCTCCACCCTCCACCTCTCCTGACACCCCCGGTCCAACACCCCCTAAACGGGCTGGCGGGCGCGGGCTTTGTCATCACAGCCGGCCGGTGGCAGCTCCGGCCCGCCGTCATCTCCATCATCGGCGGCGGCGGCCTCGGCCTCGGCGCCCATGCATGACACCACCTACCCTACCTTACCCTACCCCCCCTTGGCTCCCTCCCTGTTATTACTTCCACACTATCTATTCCCCCGTCTCCGTCTCCGTCGCTCTCCCTCCCCCCTATTCGCCCATAGTCAACTAGCAGCGCAATCTCCGCGCGACTCGCCCGTCATCCATGCATGCAAGCTTTTTCCTCTTCGGCGCCGCTAGTTAACTTAACCACGGCGACGACATTGGGTTTTGGTTTGGCGGCGGCCCCCAAAAAAGCGTGCTGCGCGAAAAAATAACTAGGAAGCGAGGCTAATGCGTTGCGTGCCTGATTGCAGCGGCATCCTCATCAATATCTACGGCGCCTCCGGCCAGCCCGACAACGACAAGAAGCCGTATACGATCCCCGGTCCGGCCGTACTGGCCTGCTAGGCAGCACTCGCGAAGGAGAGCGAGGCGCAGCTTCGTGTCGCGGCTTCCTGCTGAGGAGGATGCTGGATTGTAGTGGGGCAGATGATATGGGAAGATTGCAAGTGAATTTGGTTTGCTGGTCTCGGGGCGACGGTCTCTACTCTGAACTATTGATTCTAACGACGAACACGAAATTTATACTTGCGGATAAATTGTATGTCGAAAATGTGGCGCTCGTGTTTCTATGTGTGCATGTATCAAATAATTCCATCTATCCTCAGCGAATCCCTCGCCGGGCCATAGATACAGAAAGTCTGCTAGATCAGCACTTCATCCTAACACCCTGCCTCATCTCCTGCTCGCGGACCTCGAACATGATCTGTACACCCACAAACAGCGCCCCGCACGCCGCAGCAAAGAACCCCAGCCCGGAATAACTTCCGAAAATGCCCTTCGCCAGGCCCTCGAGCCCATCCAGCCCGATCGCGAAGCCGACCAGGTTTGCCGCCATCATCATTAGCACGTTGCCCACGGCGCCGACGCCACAAAGCATGCGATACGCCGTTGGGCGGTCGGTCCACTTGCGCCGGGGGAAGAGCATTCCGGCCAGGACCTCAGGTGCGACGAAGAACGAGATCATCCAACCCCACATCAGCAGCCGCAGCTGAATGTCGTGCCAGAGCGCGACGAACGTGAAGACGGCAAGGTAGTTCGCGATGGCGCGGACCTTGCCCCAGCGGCCGGCGATGCCGCTGCCGCCGATGGGTATGTAGATGTAGCGCACGATCCAGCGGTTAAAACTGCGGTGCCAGCCCCGCCAGAAGGCGAGTGCTGAGTAATTGTCGCTCATGCACCGCACCATGTTCTCTGGCGGGTCGATGCCATCGAGCAGCGCCCAGAGGCGGAAGAACCGCCATGGCAGCAGCAGCTTCAGCCATATGTGGTGGAGGTTGAAGTAGCCCAGCATGCTCAACTGGAATGGCGTGTACATGCCCCAATTAGGTTGAACATGGAAAATAGCAACGGCGTAGATGTAGTGGATAACAAGCTCCATGGCGAGGAGAGATAGAAGGAAGCGAATGGCATAGAGCGTGGTGCGTTGGCGAGTGATGCTGGGAGCGCGGTAGCGCTGTTGCGAGATATAGTCGTTAAACGTCAGAATGGGTCCTGCAAGGTAAAGCGGAGAGTATAAAATGTAGGCCAAGTAGTTTCGGAACGAGTAGTCTCCTGCCTTTGCCGGCGTAGAAACGCGATCACGCTCAGACAAGTTGGCAGGGTCGAGCTGTTTCTTCTTTTGGGCGTTAGCAAATGTCCCCAATGGATTGGCTTAGCAGAGTCTGTACCTCGATTGGACTACCGCCGCGCATATTCCAGCTCCAGTAATAGTCCATGTTAAAACTGATCAGGCGGAGGACCGTGATGTTGAAAAGGACTTCCCATCTCGGCATCAAGCCTCCATAGCTGTCCAACCACGCTCCCCAGTTGTCCTCGGATGACGCAGCTGTTCCGGGGCCCACGAAAGCTGCAATGTCGGCAAACGGGTACCCGCGGTAAAGCTCATTGGCAAAAAGCGTAGCGATGTTGAAGGTCCAGGTCGCTACGGGTACATAGCTCCGTGGCAATGCAGTTGCAATCTTGTAGTTCACGTACAAGATAAGGAAAACCTTCACTGCTGACAGCCCGTGTAGGGCGAACAGGAAGACCAAAGCGAAAACATGATCAAAGGATATGCGTTGTTCCAATCTTGCATCTGCCGCAGCATGCGCTGACAGACCCATGGTAAGCTGTCCATTTGGCGACGCAGTGGAAGTCGGTCGAACTTGGGTGTATGTATCGGCGCGGCATAAATAGTCATACACCCGACGGAGTAGGGGGTGGATAATGACGACTAGAAACAGATATGGTACGTTGTCGCGGAAGGAGGAGTATTGAGCATCTGAATTATCCTATCACAGCTGTCAGATAAACGTCCGGAACAGCCAATTTATTGTAACATACCACTTTCCGTCCAGGAATCCATCCGTCGGAAAGTAAATGCTCATATTTGGGGTAATTGGGATCCGACTCTAAGCCATATCAGCAACCGTGTCCTGCGAGCGCGTGCGGACATCGTCGCACCTTTCGACACATCGTATACGGTCTTGAACATAGTCGGTACGACGGTTATGAAGATAAAGTAGTAGAAGTAGAACTCGGGAGTCCGCCATTTCGAAGGCTGAGTGCACGGAGCTTTTGCGTCATCTCCTTTGGCTTGTTCGCGTTGTGCTGCCTCGGATGGGGAGGGCTTCGCAGGGTCAATCTGGGGATCGCTGGCGGCTTGCTTCGGGGGTGTGGATGCGGAGATGATGAAGCGGGTGTCGAGTGTGTCCAGGGAGTAAAGTTGCCGCAAGTACTGAAACCAGGACATGGCGGCGGAAAGAGAAAGGAGAGAGAGAAAAGAGAGACTCAGACCATGTCCGGTACCTAGAGCTCTAGGAATGACGAGGGTCCAGTGACGGTCCGGCAAGTAAGCTAGGTACGATCGCCAAGTCCGCCGTCCGCCAAGCCCGCCGCGTTATGAATATTTCATGTGGATTAGTAGCTACCTGTTATCGTAATAGCTACTGCAAGTAGATTAGTAGCAGCTGTATAAAAGCGAAATGTTTGGGCACGGACATACCACCGAGGCAAGCGCTGCCATCACCGCCCTGCGCGCTCCGCCCTTGACCAGGTAGCTTCCACCGCGACCAGCTCCACCATCTCGCGTCATCTATTCGCATACCCTTTCACCCTCGCGTATTTCGCGCGCATCCGTTAGACAAACGAAGCATCCGTTTTGCGCATATCTCGCGCCCACCATGGCGTTACATAGCTCGTCCGTGCCTGCGACCAACGAGTACGCGGGAGGTAGGCTTTGCACTCACTTTGTCAATTGACCTGATGCTAACAAGGCCTGTTTAGACGAAGTCTCCGCCGTCGTACTCGACCCCGGCTTTTCTTCCACTCGCGCAGGCTTCGCGGGAGAGGATGTCCCCAAGTCTGTCCTACCGACTTATTATGGCGTGCGCGAAGACCTTATCACTCCCGTTTTCGGCGAGAACGCGATACACAATCCTTCTTCAAACCTGGAGATCCGTAACCCCTGGTCCACCGAGGGCGTAGTGGAAGACTGGGATACTGCTGTCAAGCTATGGGAGTACGCAATTACTTCGCGCCTGACCGGCGCAAAACCTACGAACCCGGCAAACAACGGTCTTAACGAAGCCTTGGATGGCGAGATGGATGTCGACATAAAGGAGTCTGTGGTTCTTGAGAAGCCGCTCGAGGGTTCACCGTTGCTCATGTCTGAGCCTGGGTGGAGCTCGCAGAAACACCGGGAGAAGTGCATTGAGGTTGCCATGGAGGACTGGGGCGCTCCGGCGTTCTATATTGCTAAAAACGGAGTTCTTGCGGCGTAGGTGCGCATAGTGGCTTGGTGACGAAGAACGAGTATTAACAACGATACTAGATTCGCATCCGGTAAGCCCACCGCTTTGGTCATCGACGTAGGTGCTGCGACCACCTCGATCACGCCTGTTGTAGATGGCATGGTCATCAAAAAGGGTAAGTCCGGGCTCTGTTGACGACCGTAAGTATCCTGCTGACTAGCTCGGTTCAGGTGTGATGAAGTCACCTCTTGCGGGCAACTTCATCTCAAACCAACTTCGGTTGACCTTTGCCCAATCGCAACCTCCGGTCCCACTGACACCGCACTATGTGGTTGCATCAAAGACTCCAGTAGAGGCTGGAGCTCCTGCCCAAGCCGTTTACAAGGAGTTTGCCAAGCCGCCGACTGCATCGTTCCGCAAAATGGAGGAAGAGCGTGTGCTTACGGAGTTCAAGGAGTCCGTGGTGCAGGTTTGGGGCGGACCAGGCAGACTGACTGGAGCCAACGAGGAGATCGCGAGGAACTCTCCTGGCAGGCCGTTCGAAATGCCTGATGGATGGAACCAAGTCTTCGGTGCGGAACGGTTTAAAGCAGCGGAGGGTTTGTTTGATGCCAAGGCTGCACTGATTGATGCCGACAATCCGAGACCTCGCGACGAGCAGACCATTTCCCAGCTCGTTATCCAGTCTCTTGGTCAAGTTGATGTGGAAGTGCGCCCTGCGTTGCTCGCGAACATCGTGGTTACTGGCGGATCTTCTCTCTTGTACGGTTTTACCGATCGCCTGAATTTGGAGTTGGCACAAATCTATCCTGGTCCTAGGATCAGGCTGCAGGCACCGGGCAATACGGTGGAGCGCAAATACGCCAGCTGGATTGGTGGTAGCATTCTTGGTAGCCTGGGTAGCTTTCATCAGGTAAGTACTGCTGAGCCCCCCCGTCGAGAGATACGACCACTGCTAACTATTGAGCAGCTGTGGGTCAGCAAAAAGGAGTACGAGGAGCATGGTGCAAGCATTGTCGAGAAGCGTTGCAAGTAAAGGTAATGAGCGTGGATGGCCATGCGTGGAGATTGCAATTGTGGTTAGTAAAAGGGGAAAGTCCGAGAACAACCAAGAGCTTGAATGCATTTAATTTGCAATGCCTAGTTGACTTCATTCCGTCCGCCTTCAATGTTCCGCTCGTGCAGTCCGGCCACGATTAAAATCCACCGAGCCTCGTGCCTGCGGGGAAATGTCCGTGTGTTGTCGGCGTTTTGAGTGCCAAGATGCCGATGTTTACTGTGCGATCGCCATGTTTTGGCGACTGGAGAGCTACAACGGTCGAACAACTAACCTGACAGCACAACTCCCATACTTCCGATTGCACACGATGCCTGCGCTGCCCACTCGATCGCGGCGAGCAGCATCCCGTCGTGCGGTTATCGAATCCTCCGACGAAGAAGACCACACCATGCAACAGCAGGACAGTGACGAGGAAGAGTTCACGCCCGCACCAAAGAGCACGAGGCGGGCGTCGCGCAGGCCGACCACTGACGCACCGGCGACACCGGGCACTGGAACCCGATCGCGGAGAACAAGAGCCAGTGTGGCAGCTGAGGATGCTGAAGCAGAGCCTGTGAAAGCTCCTGCCACTGCCAGAAGAGGAAGACGAAACGTCCGCGAGAGTCGCAGAGCCAGAGCTTCCGTTGCTCCAACTACAGAAGCCACAGATGATGACATCCCCCCGCCGACTCCGAATCCTACGACATCTCCCAAAACCGAGCACCAATCAACGCCGCTAGCAGACATCACCGAAAGTACTGTCAACGAGCAGGCGGATGACGCCCAAACGCCGAAACAGTCCGTGGAGCGGTTTGAGCCTGAGCAGCAGCCTGAATCTGTGCAGCAACCCGAACCTGTGCAACAACCTGAGCCTGTGGAGCACTCTGGGGCTGTGGAACAAACCGAGGCGCCGACTGCGGATGCCGACGTGGACATGATGGATGTCGACATGAACGATGCACCAGCGCCCGAGCAGCCACCCGTCCCAATATCACCACACGCAGTCAAGAAGGTTGACCCGCGAATAACTGAGTTGGAGAGGCCAATGGATATTGCGGCTAGAGCAAGAGCGACAGCCATGCCGACTTCGCAAGAGCCTGCGCCGCCGAAATCCAGGATTGTTATCACATGGCTAATTCTGACAAATTTCAAGAGTTACGCGGGCAGACAGGAGGTTGGACCATTCCATGCTTCCTTCTCATCTGTCGTGGGCCCGAACGGTTCCGGAAAATCGAATGTGATTGATTCTCTGCTGTTCGTCTTCGGCTTCAGGGCGAGTAAGATGAGACAGGGTAAGATATCTGCGTTGATTCATAATTCGGCGGAGTTCCCGAATCTGGATTATTGTGAGGTCGAAGTCCACTTTCAAGAGGTTATGGACCTGCCCCAAGGAGGACATGAGATAATCCCGGATTCGCAACTTGTCATCTCACGGAGAGCATTCAAGAGCAACTCTAGTCAGTATTACATCAACGGAAAGCCATCAAACTTCACTGTTGTTGGGGCATTGCTTCGGGAAAGAGGCGTCGATCTTGACCACAAGCGATTCCTCATCTTGCAGGGTGAGGTAGAATCCATTGCGCAAATGAAGGCCAAGGCCGCGAATGAGCACGATGACGGGTTGTTGGAATACCTGGAGGACATTATTGGCACGTCGAAATACAAGACGCCAATCGAAGAATCGGCCGCGCAGACAGAAACCCTCAATGAAGTCTGCATGGAGAAGAGCAACAGAGTGCAACACGTCGAGAAGGAAAAGGAGAACCTGGAAGAAAAGAAAAACAAGGCCTTGGCCTACATTCGGGATGAAAATGAGTTGGCTACAAAACAGTCTGCGTTGTATCAGGTCTACGTTGAAGATACCAATGACAACATTGCGGTCACCCAGGAAGCCATAAACGAACTATCTGGTCAACTAGACGAGGAGCTACAAAGACATCAAGGAAACGAGGAAGGCATCAAAGAACTTGAGAAGCAATACAAGGCTGGGTCTAAGGACTACGACAAGCTCGAGAAGCAAACTCAAGAAGTGGTCAAAGAGCTCGCCAAGTTGGACAAGGAGACGGTCAAGTTTGAAGAGAAGAAGAAGTTCTTGACCAACAAACAAAAGAAGCTTCAGAAGACTCTGGAAAGTAGTAGATTTGCCGCTGGTGAATCGGAGACGACCGTGCAACAATCTTCCGACGACATTGCTCGCAACACTGAGCAAATCGCCGAATTGCAGGAAAACATGCAGGGTGAAGAGGAGGAGCTGAGCAAAATCCGAGATAGCCTCAAGGGCAAGACTCAACACATTTCCGACCAAATTGCCGCCAAGCAGAAGTCTCTTGAGCCCTGGAACGAAAAGATCAATGAGCAGCAGTCAGCCATGGCTGTCGCACAAAGTGAGCTGGATATATTGCGCGAGAAGGATAACGCGGGCGCCGTTGCAATCGCCGAAACCGAGGCTAAAATCGCGGGGCTTGAGGAATCAAAGGCTGCCAAGGAAACAGAATTGGAGGAATGCGATGAACAGAAGAGCCATTGTTTGAAAGCGATCAAGGAAGCGGAGAAGGAGCTGGCTGGGCTGGCAGAGAAAGAACCCGCGATTCGTTCAAAGTTATCGGGGGCTCGACAAAAGGCAGACGAAGCACGCGCCAGCCTTTCGGCCACCCAAACTCAAGGGAACGTCCTGACAGGCTTGATGCGCCTCAAAGAGTCTGGTCGTATCAACGGTTTTCACGGCCGGCTCGGTAACCTTGGTGCTATTGACCAGAAGTTCGATATCGCCATTTCAACTGCTTGTCCGTCCTTGGATAACATGGTCGTTGACTCCGTCGAAGTGGGCCAACAATGTATCGAGTACCTCAGAAAGAACAATCTTGGTCGGGCCAACTTCATTCTCTTGGACCGCTTACCGCAGCGCGACCTGTCCCCGATCGAAACTCCAGAGAAAGTCCCCAGACTTTTCGACTTGGTGAAGCCCAAGCACGACAAATTCAGACCCGCCTTCTTCAGCGTCCTCCAGAACACGCTGGTTGCCAAGGATCTGGAACAAGCCAACCGCATAGCCTATGGAGCAAAGAGATGGCGCGTGGTAACTCTCGATGGCCAGCTTATCGACAAGTCCGGTACTATGAGCGGTGGTGGCACCAGAGTCGCGAAGGGTGGGATGTCTTCGAAGCTGGCCGGGGACGTTACGAGAGACCAAGTTGCCAAGCTCGAGGGTGACCGCGACACCATTGAGCAGAGCTTCCAGGAGTTCCAACAACAGCAAAGGGAGATGGAAACAATGTTGAGGAAACTCAATGACGAAATACCCAAGTTGGAGACTAAAGCGCAAAAGCTCGCTCTCGAGCTTGAAAGTTTTGATCGCAACATCGCGGACTTGAAGCGTCGTATCAAAGAAATTGCTGCTGAGCAGCAGCCCTCCAAGTCTGATAAGGCTCGTGCGGCTAGTTTGGAGAAGGACATTGCCGGTATGGAGAAACGCATCAAAAAGCTCCACTCTGAAACTGCTGGAGTTGAAGAGGAAATCAAAGAGCTGCAAGACCAGATCATGGAGGTTGGCGGTGTTAAGCTACGTCTTCAGAAAGCCAAGGTAGATGCTCTCAAAGAGCAAGTTGACACACTCACCGAAGAGATGTCGACCGCTGAGGTTTCCAAGGCAAAGGCCCAAAAGCAGAAGACCAAACATGAGAAGTCCTACCGAGAGGCAGAGGCTGAGCTAGAGAACTTGGCTGCAGAGCTTGAGAAGGTTGAGGAGGACGTGCAAAACCAGAAGAGCGGCACCAGTGGATGGAGGGAACAGGCAGAGCAAGCGCAAGATGCGCTTGAAGAAAAGAAAGAAGAGCTGCAGAGTTTGAAGGCTGAACTGGATGCCAAGGTTACGGAGCTCAACGAGACGCGCGGTATCGAGATCGAAATGCGCAACAAGTTGGAGGAACAACAGAAAGCCCTCAAGGAAAATGAAATGCGCCTACGCCATTGGGAGGACAAGCTCAGCAAGTTGACCATCCAGAACGTTGGCGAGTTTAGTGAGGAGCAGGAGGGCGATTCTCTGCCCACGTACACAAAGGATGAGCTGCAGGACATGGACAGGAATTCTCTCAAGCGCGAGATCGCCGCATTGGAAGAGAAAACTCAAAATGTTCAAGTCGAGCTGGGCGTCCTGGCAGAATATCGCCGCCGCTGCGAGGAGCACACAGCACGCAGCGCTGATCTGGCCACTGCAGTTGCCGAACGCGACGCAGCTAAGAAGCGCTGCGATGAACTGCGCCGTCTGCGTCTTGAGGGCTTCATGGAAGGCTTCAGTCAGATCTCATTGCGCCTCAAGGAGATGTACCAGATGATCACCATGGGCGGCAATGCTGAGCTGGAGCTGGTGGATTCCCTGGATCCTTTCTCCGAAGGCATCCTGTTCTCAGTCATGCCGCCAAAGAAGAGTTGGAAGAACATCAGCAACCTTTCTGGTGGTGAAAAGACGCTCTCGAGTCTGGCACTCGTGTTCGCCTTGCACCACTACAAGCCTACGCCTTTGTATGTCATGGACGAAATTGATGCGGCGTTGGATTTCAGAAACGTGAGTACTCCCTGCCTGCGCACTAAAGCTGCCACGTTAGCTAATCCTACGTTAGGTTTCGATTGTTGCAAGTTACATCAAGGAGCGCACCAAGAATGCGCAGTTCGTCGTCATCTCGTTGCGAAACAACATGTTTGAGCTGGCTTCGCGGTTGGTGGGTGTGTATAAGGTTAACCATATGGTAAGTCGCCTGTCTCAATCCTGCGAACAGTGAAAGCTAATGTTTCCAATGCAGACCAAGAGTGTAACGGTCGAGAACAGGGACTACATTATCCCCAGGGCATAAGGATTGGTTCCGGGTTTGGGTTTATGAGATCAACGTTCGGTTCGGTCAGGCTAGATACGGAATGATAACCCCGGGTGGCTTTGTTTTATTCGAAGGCGTTGACTGGGAAGGCTATGGTTGCACTGGAAGTTTTCTCTGAACGACAGCTGTGTCAAATCAAATTATTATTCTCTCCAATCACCCTCAACTACCAATGTAAAAAAAAAAAAAAAAGGGGGGGGGGGGGGGTATATCTACACTGAAACATCAATCAATCTTGGTGGTCGCCAGGGATGCAAGTTACTTCGCAGCACACGGCGCCGTCTCCATATGCTCATGGTAATGCTTGCACATGTTTCTCATCCAAGGCTTGCAGCTGGCCAATTTTGCTGCATCATCCCCACACAATGCCTTTCCCGCATTCACGCAAGTGTTGCAAAAGACGTAGCCGCAAGACTCGCACTTGTTGCCACTAAGTCCTGGCTGGATTACATCGCGGCAGACCCAGCACGCACGGGTCAGGTTCCAGCTGGCCGGCTTCCAAGGGTCAAGGCTGTGGCGACTCATGCCCTGAAGATCCGGGCGCTTGACTCGCACGATGAGCTCGCGCAGGAACTGTGGGTGCCACTCGTCTGGGTGGCTGGCCAGCAGGACGTCGGTCTTCTTGAATGCGAAGAGGTCAAGCACGAGTTTGCGCAGCAGGGCCGTGTCGCGGATTTCCTCGTAGAGCGTGAAAGTGTCGCTGGGCGTGAGGACGCTGTTGCTTTTCTCGGCCAGCTCGGCGACCTTGTCAACGGTCTGGTTCCGCAGGCGCTCCACGGTCAGGCGGTCCGCTAGGCCGTACAGGTTCAGCAGGAGATAAAATGCGACCTTGCCCTGGCGCTGGAACACGTCGTCGAGCGTCCCAGTGTAGGCCCAGTGCAGAAATATCTCAAAGGTCGAGACATCCTCGGCGGGCAACCTGACGGACTGGCTCAGGCCTTCGGCAAACGTGCCGTTGAGTGCGGCAGCGAAGAAGGGCGAGTGGTGTGTGAGTACCTCCCGATGGACGAGGAATGGCGTCGCCGTACGTCCGACCAGAATGGTGGAAACCGTTGTAAAGGTCCTGAACTGCGTCCTGGTGCTACCCTGTCAGCATGCATAATTTGCAACTTCAACCCCTTGCTTTGCTCACCGCAACGAAAAGGGCCGGTTCCTGGCGCGCGCCGACAGGGCCAGTGAGCCCCATGCTCGCGGTTTTTCAACCTCCGTTGCCATGTGAAGCGCTTGAAGCAGCTCTGTGATACGTTGTGACAAGCGCTCGGAGTTAGTAGATGGCTGGGTGGATGGCTTGTTGAAGTAGAGTTCACGACGAAGCCGTGGGGGCCCTGCTTTAGAAAGGGCGAAGGTACCAGGAGAGGATTTGGGGTTTTACAGGAGCCGTGAGTGTTGCGTTATCAATCAAGGAGCCGAGCAAGAACAGGAGCTCCGTCATTATAAGCAAGAACAGGAGCTCCGTCATTATAAGCAAGAACAGGAGCTCCGTCATTATAAGCAAGGATGCCTGCGTGAATGAAAACGTTCACGTCTTTCGAGCATGACTGCCTCATTAGCTTGGCGTGACGACCAACGTAGCAGTTGGCCTTTGTTCTGCTCCTCACCCATCGACCTCCGAATGCGGAAGTTTCAAACAAACGATGCGCCTGCGGTAAGCGACAACCCGTGTCCAACATTTGCTTTGGTGCCATACAGTGCGGCGTCACGGGTCGTCGCCAGGGTCCAACACTAACGCAAATTTCTCTCAACCCCGCTTTCTCTCACCTCCTACCACACAACATGGAGTCTTTCTTTGCAGACCACATCAATAGAAAATCACTAGTAAAAGCTACTCTTTCTCATAACTAGCGAGTTTTAATTCTTACCGCAAATTCTCTTAGCTATAGCTAGTCTAAAATCTCGAGACTTATATATTCTAGGAAAAACTATAGCAGATATAATCTACCGCTTTTTAAAAATATAATAAATAGACCTAGTACCTAGACTAGGGCCTAAAAAGAAACTTAATATCTATACCTAGCGTAGGATAATACGTTATATTAATAACTATCCTAAATACTCTTATAAAAGAGTAATAAAAGACCTATAATTAAATTATAGTAAATCTACTATTTATAAGGTTTTAAAAGAATACAATATAATAAAGTAGAAAGCTAAGAAAAGACCTTTTATTTCTAAAGAGGTTACTAGAAAGCGGTACCGTTTAGTAAAGAAATACTATAAAAAAAGAAAGTTTTAGGATAAATTTATCTTTATAGATAAATATTATATTAAGTAGGGTTCTAGAAAGAGACTATAGTAGGTTTTTTATAAACCTAGGAAAGAAAGTACTAGAGATAGAATATCTACTCGAAACTACTAGGGAAATATCCTCGCTATATAATATAGGCTAGCTTCTTAGTCCGGTACGGTCTAACTAAGTATATCTAATTATCTATAGAGAGAGATCCCGAGTCTAAAAATAACGGAGTTATAGCGAAAAGTTACTACGATATATTAGACTAGATACTTAATAGGTCGCTAGATCCCGATATAAGATTCGTATATAATAATTTATCGCTCTATACTACTAAGTTAACCTAGTAGTAGTTTATTAATAAAGCTATTCGGCTGTTCGAGCTGCTACCGTACTCGCTAGATCTTAATCCTTAGGAATACCTCTAGTTTCCTCTAAAAGAACGACTCTTTCAGCTACGACCCGACTTAGAATATATAAAAGGTAGCCAGGAAGTGATTAAAGCTGAGCTAGCTGAGTAGCTTCCGAAAGCGTAGGACCGGCTGGACAACGTGAGTCTAAAGAAGCTAGCTCGGTCTATAAGAGATAGGTGGCAGGCTGTGTACGAGGCGAAGGGATACTAGACCAGGTATTAATTAGAATTGAATGAAGAATCGAATTCTGCATGAATTGAGTGAGCTGCAGCTGCGTGGGTTGATGAGAAGGTTGTTGTTTCGTGGTGCGACCGTGTTTCGTGAGGAAGTTGGACCCTGGCGACGACCTGTGACGCCGCACTGTAGACCGTCCGCAAAGCATTGCCCTCTTCGCGTTTGCTTCCATGGGACAAAAGGAACCGTAACTAACGTGTTTGACTGCACGCAAGCCGCAATGATGAAAAACGACGCAAGCACAAAGAAAAGTCCAGGTAAGCTATCGATGCTCAATTGACCTATAACCGCCTAAGAAAAAATAGTACATAATTGGAAGGCAAGACCTCGAAGTAGGTAGACTTTTACCCCCCCTTTCCAATAATTCGCCGAAAGAAATGCGAGGCCGCTCAGATGCGGTGTTTCTCGCTTTCTTGATGGACGTTAGCAGGTACTACTTCTGAGGCGGGGTTTCAATGGCGGTTGCGGTCGCCGTGCTTGTCGAACTCACCAAGCCTAGAGTACAACATATATAGAGCCATCTGGTTGCATTCCTGGGTGCCGGTAATCGTGACAAGTCGTTCGTTGCTGTTATCCTGGGGTTCGTTGATCTTGATGACACTACCACTGAGCTGGCGAATTTCGTTGATCTTTGCGCCACCCTTGCCAATGATAGCTCCAACCATGTCGTTCGGAATGAAGATCTGCTGAGTCATCGGTTGTCCAGGCATCATGCCTTGGATAGGCTGGGCGGGTTGACCGGCATGTGCGGCCGGCTGGCCAACGTGAGGAGTGCCGTACTGCTGTGGTTGATGCGGACCGGCGCCGGTGTAAGCGTGGCGCGGCGAGCCAGCCCCGTAGTGGAGAGGCGCCTGGGGCTGCTGGGGGTATTGACCGTGCATGTTAGGGGTACCGTATGCGGCAGCGGGAGTCCTCGGTCCGTGAGCTCCCTTTCCGCCACGGAAAGTCTCGGGGTGGCCCCATTGGCCTCCCGCCGGCTGAGGAACGTACGGAACGACCTGCATGCCTCCAGGAACAACACCTGCAGGACCGCCGCTGCGCGTTGCGTACGCAGATGCCGCAGGACCACCAAAACGCTCCGTCAGCTGTTCGACCAAAGTACTTCCAACGTAGTACGTTGCGATGTGGACAGCATCGGCAACACCAAGGACAACGAGAGAACGCTCAGTGGACAGAGGAAGGCATGAGTCTGAAGCGTTCAAGCGAGCTCCGGATGCCTCTTGAATCTCACGGATGCGAACACCGGACTTGCCGATAATGGAACCGATCAGGATATGGGGAATGAGAAGCCGAAGAGGGTAAGTCTTTGACTGAGGTGTAGAGGGAGCTTCAAGCGGCTCATTGTTAAGCGTGCGAATGATTAAGCCGAAAGCCTACAATAGCAGTCAGTCCAGAGTCAGTGTTCACCACGGTCAACCTTCAACTCACTTTGGCAACTGCATCCACCAATCCACTGACGGTAAGGATGCGCTCGACTGCACCCCTAGAGTAGTCGCTAACCGTGCACTTAGCGCCTGACATGCGTCGAATCAATGTGACGTTTTCCCCACCCTTGCCGATGACTGTAGCGGCCTCGGCACTGGAGATGATCGCGCGAACGTGCAACCAGCCGCTCTCATCCTGGTGGTTCATAGCAGGAACTTGGGAAGTCGCGGGAACGCCACTCGCCGAAGTCGATTGGATGGGCTGTGTCTCAGTGGGAAGGGCCGCGGCAGCGGTGGGGGCATCAGGCACCACAGTGTCACCTTGACCATCCTGTGGAGCACCGTTCTGTGGGGCTGAGGGAGTGGACGCGTCGCCTGTGGGCTTGGTGTCTTCGGTGGCGGTAGGCGCGGAGGCCGACGCGGGTTCAGCGGTCTTGACATCTACGTCGTCTGATGCAGCTTCATCTTTAACAATCTTGTCCAGAGCAGGGCGCTTTGCGTCTGGCTGATCGCCGGGACCGGAAGGTGAAGAGGGCTCCTCCAGAGGCCGCTTCTGCGAGGGCGCAGCGGTGGTGGTAGGTGAGGCAGACATATCGCTGATGGCTATTTTGGCCCTGCTGTATCAAGTAAAGCTTTTTTCAGGTGTTGATCTTTTCTTCTTCTTCAGATGACTGCCAGTGACGACACAGATAGCCGGTCGCAAATGTCTTCGATTGATCGTTTATGTACAGCAGGGGCTGTCCAAGGAAAACTTGCTGGTGTAGGCGATCGGAGCAGGGGACGAAGCGGCTGGTGAAGTGTTGTGGTGAGAGGAAGGTGCTAGGAAGTCGCCGGGATTGAGACGGTGAAGTGCGGCGGATGGAGGAGAGGATCGGGCGAGAGTAGAGGTCTCGGAGAGCTTGAGTGAGGGTTCTGTCTGTGCAGATGTGCAGAAGTAAACGCGCCCGGCAAAAGCAAACCTTGCAGCGTCCCGCCGACGAGCGACGAGGGTGCGATGGAGGATCGATGGGGGCGGTGGTCGCGTCGAGGGAGAAAGGGCAGATGATGACGGGAGGAGGTCGGAAAGGAAAGAAGCAGCACAGAGGAAGCTACTAGTAGCCCGCCGTAGCTTGAAATGCGGAGCGCAGCAGTGCGTCGCTTGGCGCAGATCATCCGTCACGTGCCCTGGGCGACTCGGCCTGCCTCGACGCGCTGCCCGCGCGCTGGACGTCTTCGGTCACGGCGCCGTCATGGACGTCACGGCCAACATCCAGCAATATGCCGCCAACACCCGCCAGCAGGACGTGATGGATGTTGATGCCTCCGACTCGCCCCCGTTCGCCGCGCGCCTCGACCAGGCAGTCAAGGAGTTGGGAGAGCGCGTCGCCAGCCAACAACGCGCCTTGGACCAGGTAGACAGCGAAATGCTTCGGCAATCTCCCCCCGAACCATGCTCACACGCTCTAGCTTCGCGCGTCTTCGCGTGAGCCGCTGTCCCAGGCGCCTTCCTCGGATCCACGTGCTCGGCTGCAGCAACTCCGCTTGTTGAAGCAGGCATATGAGCGTCTCACGCCCCTTGAGCCTCATCTGCCTGGCCCTGTGTCTGTGTTTCCCGCTATTTTAGCGACGCGCCTAGTCCAGCAGACTGTAGCTGAAGCCAAGGATGCAATCAATTCCACTCGGCAAAAACTTAATGTTACAGAACGTCATCTCGAAAGCGAAGAGGGCTCTCTGCGCGATGCTGATGTTCTCACGGAAAGCTTAACGGGCCGCATCGAAAATCTGCAGGCTCGGGGCCAAGAGAATGCCAGAAGGTCGCCAACACAAGTAGCGACAGACATTATGAACAGTACGCGAGAACAAAAGCGACGTTATGATGCGGAGACAGGGCTACTTCAAGAGGCTCTCGACAGTTTCACAAAAGACCATCTTGCGGTAATGCTTGCTGCCGAAGAGTTAGGGGGCCCTGTTGTCGGAGACCTTATGGAAATCGACGAAGACATGCTGGCCGCTGGCTTTTCTCACCAGGGGAAGCCTAAGGCCTTGAAGCTTGGGAAGTCTCCTTCAGATTCGACGAGGCAAAGACGGATTGATGAGATATGGGGGCAAACAGACGCGGTTGATGGACAGCCACTGGATGAGAAAGAACTTGCAGGCGAAGAGTTACACAATCTGATCCGCAAGCTTTATGATGCACTAGTTGGCGACAGCGGTGAAGGGCCATACATTGAGTTGGACAGAGACTCCGCTGCTGCTCGGTTTCTCGTGCGAGCGAAAGTGGCCCAGTTCCACGTTAGAGATGCGCGGAAATTGCGCTTGATTGATTTTGGTCGCGAACTAGATGATTAGAATTCAATTGGGTATTATCAGTTTCACTATTCCGCCAAGGCAAAAATGCGAAGTAGGCACGCAGACATCTTGTGGTTGAAGATTTGTCTTGGCAATATGTGAGCTAGTGCCATTTCAGGTTTAGCGTGAGAAGCGACCGCACTTGGAATTTCGTGCGCTCCCAAGTACTCCGCTTCGGATAACGACGACATCGAAAGCCATAACCTTGACGCTGCAACAGAACATCAGTCGCCATGGCCAGTGAGTAACTCTTGATGGAGCAGCCTAATGATTTCGCATCGCTGACAGCTTGCGCGCACAGAGTCCAAGAACTCGTCTCAGCACAACCAGAGCAAGAAGGCTCACCGTAACGGGTACATTCCACCTCTTTCCTTCGAGCATTGCGCAGTCATGATACCGCCCAACGAAACGATTCGCATCTACGATGTCACCGCACGAACCTCGAACAGCCGCTAATTTTGATTCCGGAATCCAGTATCAAGAAGCCTAAGACCCACCGCTACCCGTCCCTCAAGGGCACCGACCCCAAGTTCAGGAGGAACCACAGGCACGCCCTTCACGGCACCATGAGGGCTCTGGTGCGTACTCGCCGGCATCTAAGCTAGCAGACAAGAAAAATGGAATACTGACGAGCACTCGCGTTTGCAGAAGGAGGTCAAGGAGGGCAAGAGGGAGGCGGCTTAAACGGACAATTCGATGTTTGCAATGGTATTCATGGCGCACGAAGGTCAATGTGACTGGCGTAATTGAGCTGGCACTGTCCGCTGCAGCCTCTATTTGAAAAAATGGAAATGGCTTTCGATTCCGAACCCGGAGTGCGAACGAGCGCGTCTCTTGGGATCCACCAACTCGTTCACCTTTGCAAAATTGTAGGTCTGATATTACGCTTTCGTTATACGGTTTGTGTGCTGTCGTCACTTCTCTTCAAATTTCCCATGGCATTAGTGTGTACAGCTCCGCGCTTATCCCATGCGCGACAGCTGAAGGATTATCTATCGTGCCAAGATGTACTTGCCCTTTCATTACCAATCATCCAACCTCGTCTTTGTGGGGTTTGGGTGCATGGAGAAAGGGAAACATGCGATCAACGAGTCTCAAGGTAGTTAAATGAATACAGATCAAAACAGCGTGGTTCAAGTCGATATAAAATGAGAAATGTTGTGAGAAGCTTCCCGCCTACACATGGCTTCTGGGTAATGCATTATTGGCAAGCCTTTCCACCGACATCAATTTGCTAGAGCAGGCGAGAGTAGTTAAGCCTCAAGCGCGTCCATGCAGGTAGGATTGCCGAACTGTTTACTTGGATACCGACCTCCTATCATACTTAGAGGGCTTCCTCATTGTATAGGCTGACAGCCGTGGTAGCACAAAGAGCAAGGACATATGGGTGCATGCTGCCGAGCATTACCAAGGCGATTGGGTACTGTGTCTATCAGGCCTAACATGCGTACAAATAACGTACAAACCTGTAAAGATTTGTGACCGCTCTGGCTTAAAGACGGTTGTCAGTTGGTGTACTGCTCATATTTCCGAGTGGAGGAAGATCGAAGCTACAGGTTGTTGGGGCAAAGGGCTTATCCACCTGCGATGTTGTTCCGCGGGGTTGCGGAGGGGTGGACTTTCTGACACCGTCCGTGACTTCCTTCTTTGGGGTTGCCCCCGTACAATCACCTTCCTTCTCAACGCGCTTCACCTCTCCGTATACCTTTGTTCCCAGTCAACCAATACTTTTAGAAACACGTTGAACCTTTCACATTGTCTGCTTTCGGATCAAGAAAAAGCTTATTGCAGAAGCAAAGCTACTATAACTCGCCATACCAGATGGCAGAACTACAGATCTGGATGCGCAAATCGCGCGGCAACAGCGATGCAAATTCTCCCTCTGCTGGAGATACGCCACCAAAACGCCCCAAGAAGAAGCTTTCAGCTTATCTTCCGCATCGTACAGGCAAGGCCGCAAATGATGACCTCGAGAAAGAACTCTGGGCAGGCAACATTATTTCTTCTGGCATTGAACCACCCCCAGACATCAACACTATGCTCAATGCAATCTTCGAGCAGCTTTGCAGAGAGCCTTTCAAGGGACTTCCACCGCAAATGAACAGCTCGCTCTTCGCTATTATCGAGGCATATCGCGGCATGACCTATGAGGTATCGGGTTTGGCAGAAAATATGCAATCGATGGTATTACAGCTGGAGCAACTCCATAAAAAGCACGACATCGAAAAGGCATCATTTAAGAATGAGATAAAGCGCCTTGAGCTTATAATAGCGAAGGGGAAAGGTGGTATGGCGAAGCTAATGGCCACACGTCAGGACAGTGTGATTCGCCAAAGGTCGAAGAAGAGCGAAATTGTTAACAAGACTGTTTTGAATGCTCACGATGGAACGCCAACAAGGTCACTGGAAGGTAAGACGGAACGGAATGATGCAGCAACTCTTGGCATTCCTGACGAACTCTACAGCAGCTTCTTGTCTGTCTCTCACGTCCCTTACCAGCAAGATGATCACCATGTCTAAGGAACTCGCTTACTCCCACGGAACCCTTAATGTGGGCACGCCGCCATCAGACACTTCCTATACGCTTGAGAGAGTCTCCTTATTCCCGAGCGGCTCGGGTGCGAAGGGAGGCCTACTAGCCACGAGCTGCGACGCGAGTACATTCAGCTCTAGTGGCGATCAGTTCCCTGACGAGATTGAGGAAGACCTTGAGGCGATCATCAAAAAGACGGATAAGGCGGGTGAGGAACTTGAGGCTATAAAGAAGATTGCGAGCATCATTGCGGCGAGACGTGGCTTGGGGATTGAGATTGTCCTTCCCAAGATCATTTCGCTTTTCGCCCTTCCTCATGAACCTGAAACTCAACAGGCCTCTTCGCCTGAATCACTGGATGTAAAAACAAGGGAGCAAGGCTTTTCGGCAATGTATCACCAACAGCAGGGCGCCAGTACGCCCTATCGGCCTTTTTCGTTTGTCCCCGGCGACGATGCTGACGATCTGCTAAACACACGGACCCCTTCGCCCGTAGTTGGGACATTTACGGCCTCATCTACAGTCACTAATCGAGCGCGTCGTGCTCTTACAAGCGATGTTTCGATCAGTACTCCTAGTTGCGAGAACGCCACTGTGGCCGGGCCTTCGCCGAGGCCCACGAGTATCCCCAGCCCCACCTGGATGGGCGGATTGGCCCAGTCACGGCAAGGGCGCAGTGTCTCATCCAGTGTCAGTTCTCGAAGGACTGTGAAGCGGTACAGCCACGACCAAGTCGATCCGACACAGGCTCCCGGTGCAGGTCGCAGACCAGGAGCGATGATGAACGCGGCCTCTCGATCTACATCGGGCGCCAGTGTCGCATCGGTCCGAGAAGCACGCTCACCGCCCGAAGATCCGGCCACACCGGAGAGATCTGAGGTGGCTCCCGGTCACGAGGCGCTCAAGCAAAAGGTCGAGGTGAGGGGAGCAGCGGTGGCCGCGGCAACGGAAGCGCTGCGGGCCAGCAGCAGCAGCAGCAGCAGCAGCAGCAGCAGCAGCAGCAGCCACAAAGGCTAGCTAGATAGAGAGAGAGGGAAAGCGGGAGTGGCGTGGTGAGAGTGGTTGGCTCGGAGATGAGGCCGTCGAGATGTACTACTACGTACTTCATGATGAGGGGTGGGGGGGGGATGTTGGTGGTTAGATGTTAAAAAGCAGAAAAAAGAATGAGGGCATTTGCCGGGGGCTAGTGCGTTTCCGATGGCAGGGCCAAGCGATACCCCGGGCGGCGGATTGCATCATACCTTACGCAGTTGTGCTCGCGCAGTTGCGCGTCCACGGCGGGATCAACGGGCAGGTGTGGCGCATGAGGACGAAAACGATGGTGCGAGGGCGGCGAAAGCCGGGGCGCCCGAGGCCGAGGACGAGCCGCCCGTTTCCGATGGGCGGCCTTCATTTCGGCTGGCCTCGTCGCGGGGGATCCATGGCGGCTATCCTTTCATCACGCAGGGGAAGCCATCTCATCTCCGCCGACAGGTGAGATTGGGTGATGCGCGCGCGCCGCCACAGCGCCGGCCTGGAACGTGTGACCTGGCCGGCGGCACATGGCACACGGCTGCACCGCCACGGCCTCAAGCCTTACCGCGCACTAGCCTCTGCCCGAATCATCGTCTCATCAGTGCGATCCCTCTACGCGGGCCCGAGCGTGAGTCCTGACCCCGGCACCTCGCTGCTCCACATGGCGCTCGATTAAACGGCCGTCGGCGTTGCACTTCATAAGCTGGCGCTGTCCGTCGCATGCATGCGCCAACCTCCTCCTGCTGTGGCTTGACCCTCCCTACGAGCTACCTCGCTCACCGACTGACTGCGCCCTCTACAAAGCTTCTCTATGCCCCTGGCATCCTGACTGCCTGCTCCACCGAGCTCTTCAGACATGTTCCGGAATCGGTATGCTGTTGCCCTCGCTGCCCTTCGCTGTTCGCTGACCCCGACAGGGCCACTTCGCAGAAGCCCAATGACGAGCTGATCGCGAGCTTCAAGGCCTCCTTTCCCCAGGTCAACGCTGTCTCGCGCCCGGCCGCCGTGCCCTCGCAGAACACGGCCTCGGCTTTGGATCTGGCTCTCCAGTACGTTGATCACCCGCCGATGTTCGTTGCGCTAGCCGAGCTTCGTGATGTGCGCATTCGCGCACGCGCGTGCGCGCAACCGCGTCGCCGGCGCCCTTTGTTTGTCGCTGAGCACCTGGTAGCTGACTGCGCTTTTTTCTCCTCTGCAGCGGTCACTTTGGGGACACGGACGATCTCAAAGACCAAGACCCAACCCCGCGAGGCTGCAACGAGCCATGGCGTTTCACGCCTTCGCTGATGGACCCCAACAGCTTCGCGTTCGCGTCGTTCGCGAACCAGCCGCCCGGCTACTACACGCCCACGCCTGGCGGTACCAACACGCTATACCATAGTCAGGCCGGCGATCTCCACACCCCCGGGTTCAGCATGGGGCTGGGCACGCCGCTCTCCATGCCCACTAGTGAGGGCCTGTCTGGCCAGACCTCGGGAGCCATGCATGGCTTTCAGCCTCATGCTATTGCATCCGTACAATTCCAGAATCCAAACCCCTTCGCCCTCCCGCCGCAGCTTGCCCAGCACCAGTCGTTTGCACCGCACCATTTCACCCACCAGCCGTCGACCTTTGAGCCAATGGCTCAGCCACAGGAAGAGCCTGCACTGGACAGCATGCCCGTGGATATCGAGATGCAAGAGCAATCTCCTGTCATGGGTTTCGCTCCATCCTACGGGGAACAGCATGTTCGCCCACCGCCGGTGCAGCAGAATGTCAAGTAAGTTCTCCTAAATCCTTCGTTATGAATTGCTGGGTGCTAATCGCGCACAGCTTCCGTTGGCTTGTCACGCTCAACGCGCCGACTGCAATGATCAAGCATGCAGACGAGGTTCCTGTAACCTACCTCAACAAGGGCCAGGCTTACTCTATTTCAATCGTGGACACATCCCCCGCTCCGCAAATTCCGGGTGCGCCCCTCAAGTATCGCACCTACATCCGCATTTCCTTTGAAGATGAACAGCAACGCCAACGGCCGGCAGCCTGCTGGCAACTTTGGAAAGAAGGACGTGGCACGAATGAGGCTCATCAACGCGGTGGCCGTCTTCAGGCCGTCGAGTTCGTTGACCCGACGCAAGTCGGGGGCGGCGATGGCTCTACGAGACCCAGGGTTGAGCTGGAGTCTGCGTCTTTTGACGGATTTGCCGTGACCTGGACACCGAGCGCCAACGGAGGACTCGAGTGCTCTCTCGCAGTCCGGTTCAACTTCCTTTCCACGGACTTTAGCCACTCCAAGGGTGTCAAAGGCATTCCAGTTAGGCTCTGCGCCAAGACCGAGGCCGTGAGTGGTGAGGCGCCAGCGCTGCCTGAAGCACCCAACCCGGAAATCTGTTACTGCAAGGTCAAACTTTTCCGCGACCACGGCGCCGAACGAAAGCTGTCGAATGATGTCACGCACGTCAAGAAAACCATTGATAAGCTGAAGCAACAGATTGCGCAGGCGGAGTCTGGTATGAAGGACTTTGGCAAGCGAAAGCGTGGCTCCGTTGCCAAACCCAGTGTTAACAACAACGACCGCCCTGGAAAGGTGCCCAAGCACAAGCGCACGTGGTCAATGTCTTCCGCCAGCTCAACGGGCAACCGGCCAGCGGCGGAAGAAGACCTGCACTTGAAGCTTGCCACGCTGCAGGACATGTTTACCTCCACCAGGCCCACCAGCGTGCTGTATCTCACAGGCGAGGAGATGGATGACCCGGACGCTCATCCCGTCCACCTTTCTGGCGAGCCTCAGGACCTTACCAAGATTGACACCAACGATACCACCATGTGGGAGAGGCAAAGTGTTCACACTAACCCTACGTCTTCGATTGTCTCGCCTACTCCAAGCTCGCAGTCACATCATTCAGGTGACCGCCGCGGCTCGACCTTCCAATCGTTTCCGCCTCCATCTCGCATGTCATCCAATGAATGGCGTAGCATGTCACAGACTGCGATGGGGGACTTGGCCGTCCAGCCCACTGCCGGCTCCAATGCTCCGGTAAAGGTGCAAAGGTCGTCTTCGGATCGGCAAGGTAGGCTCACGGGATGGATTGAAGCCCTCGGCGTCGATTATTCCTATCAGCCTCCTCCTGAGCGCACAATCAAGCCTAGTAAGTTCTTCGCCATCATCTCCAACCCCGAGCCTTAATGCTGACTAGACGACAGTCGCTTGCTTCTATGTTCAACCGAGGTTTGCTGGAAGGCCTTTTGAAGACGATTACTACCGAGCGGTGTACCTCATGCAACGCACGTTGAAGGATCTTGTCAACGCCATTTCCATGAAGTGCAACATCGAACCAACGCGCGTTGTTCGTACACTCAGGGTTAACACGAAAGGATTAAGCATCCTTTTGGATGATGAGGCCGTCCAAGAGCTTCCCGAAGGCCAAGACTTCATCGCTGAGTTCCAGGAGATCACTTCCCAATCGCCCATGAAACGCGAGTGGGATGCTGGACCAAGCGATATTCAAGTCGATGGGGAAGTGGGCGCCACTGAAACAACTTCCACCTCGGGTTACGAGCTCCGGTTGCTTTTCTGATCCGCACCTAAGTGCGCCTCCACTCGTTAAAACCGCTAATGACTGGTAATGACTTGTACTATTCGTCACCCGAGCGCTGGCAGGAGGCGCTTCAGGGACATGTCGCTGCACCCGCTGGCGTTTTTGGCTTAAGATACCATATGCCGGCATTGGCAGCTTTATCAACGATACCCCCCTTTGGTTAATTCTACAAACATCTGGCAACGACGGCAGCGGAGGTCAATTGCCTTTGGCAGAGATTGCGTCTTAGTATTTCTCACCCGCTCTGTCGCTTTGCTTGTTTTCTTCCTTTCTTTCACTGGCCTTTTATGCCACCGATCCCTCCGCGAGGAAATGGCGATACCCTTGGGCTAGCTTGGCGACTTTTTGTTATTTTTTCTCCTTTTTTATGCTTTTGATTCTGGCCTGAAGCAACACATACACACACATACACGCATGCACGCATACACACACACACACACACCTGTACCAAATCTTCTTCGTTCTATTCCGTTGTTTTCTCAATACCCATTATATCATGTGTGATGTTTTAGAGACAATAGGCCTCCTCGTAAAGGGGGCGCTTAATTATTCGCATTCGCGTTGGTACTTGGCCGCCTATTCGATGGTGAGATTGGTGCCACGGACATTGGGCGCGCACCGTCTGGCAACTGCACTATGCGCCGTTTCAACGGCCGGCCGTTCCAGGCGCGCGACTTGCAAGACGTAGGTCGTCGGCACGGCCGAGGGAGCATGCCGTGATCGCCATTTTTTGCTTCTGCGCCACATGGGCACTCGCCACAGATCGACGCATGCCAGCTCACTGAGCGGATCCGCCGCGGGTCGCATGACTTTTGGTCGGTCGCTCCAGCCTTATCCGTGGTTCGACGGCACGCGCGCGCAAGTTACACGATGCCGCGCGCCGCTGCAACCGTCGTCGCCACAGAGGCGCACGCGAGGCCGATCATTGCCAATCGATGCAGCCGGTGCTACACACCCCGGCTGCCGAGGAGCCGGGCAGAGGCGCAAAGGCGTTGCACGGCCACAGTCGGTGTGCCGTAAGAAGAGGGGGAGATTCCGCACGTATGGCAGTGACGCAATGGCATTGGGCCGTTGACCTAATCAGGCGCGGACAGCGCCCGAGCTGAAACGCCTAACGGCGCTCGAGGGGAGGTTGAGGGGTTACGCTGGCAGCCGGGGCGGGCCAATCGGGCGCGGGCACGAATGTCGGTGTCGCAGGAGGAATTTCATAATTGCAGTGTCATGTGTCAACGGGTGGAGGACATGGAGGGAAAAAGTAGAGCGGGTGCATGTGGCTGGTGGGGTCCGTGTCGGACATGCTTCCTGATGCGCCGCGGCAGCTACGTCATTCCTTCGTCCCTCGTTCCTTTTCCTTCACCTTCCCTCACCGCGACGGCACCACGGCCAAATTCGCTCGTTCGCGCCGTCAGCTCCGCGCGTCGGCGATCATCATGACGGCCAGCTGTCTCTTTTGCTTCTATTTTCGTCCTGTTTGCTTTTTTTCCGTCGTGTCCGTCAAGGGCGTGGGGCGCCTCGCACTTCCCAATCCGGCCGCGACAATCGATCTCACGCACTGGCCGGTATCCGTTCGGTCCTTAGTCCCGTCCGTCAATCTGTGGCGTCAGCCACATGCCGCGAGTAATGCCTTTTGATGCGTGGCCGTGCTTTTGGTACCTTCACACCGCATAGACATTGTTGCATCATCATCATGGCTTCCTTTGCGACAAGCTTCTCTACTACTCTGCGAGTACGAGTGACATTCCATCCCTGTACGAGTACGAGTGACATTCCATCCCTGTACGAGTACCTCGGGTGTCGCACATCATCTCAAATCAAACGTAGTATGCTCAGCCACCCCTAGTCTCTGTTCCTATGCTGGCCAAACCCCTTACAGGACCATCACCAGACTACTCGAGTACTACTTAAGTTTACGCCTTGCTAGCTATTGCCCAATTTGTACACGTAGGTAGGGGAACGCTAAAATCCTGCCGCTCCAGGGATAGCGTCTGTAACTACCTCCAGTCATTTCGCTCCCACGTCTTCCTCCCGTTCGCCCCCTTCATGGCCAGATTTAGAGTTTAGACTTAAATGGAACCTCCATCACAGCCCCATCCCCTAACAAGACCGAGACTCCCTCGGATCTCTCGCTAGCCTTCAATTCCACCTCCTGGCAATCCTCCAGTCCGACGCTGTTTGCGAATTGGACCACGACAAAGTCAATGTCGTCAGTCCCGAGTACGCACATTGGGGCGTGCCATGTTCCCGCGCCATAGGTCACGGCCTGGTGTCCCTTTGCGATAAAGGCCCTGATGTTGCTCAAGTCCGGAAGGCCTGCGCCTTTAGGCCCATGGGTGTCGGTAGCTTTGGAAGATCCGCTTGAAGGGGCCGAAACCTCATTGGTGAAAGGTGATGGTCTGGCCCGGGAGAAGATGTCACGGATAGAACGTCGTCTGCGAGGCTCGGGAGTTGGGTATGGCGCAGGACGGTTAGCGCCTTGACCAGATGCCGTTGGCAACGTCGGTGCAACTATGACAAGGTACTGGGTCGAAGGGTCTGATTGAGAGAGACCCATAGGTACGAATGTCTGGGATGTAAACGGATGGCGCTCGAGGATAGAAACATCGAAGACTTGGTCGCCATTGGCATTGCGTAGCTTCCGTGGCGAGCACACAAACATATTCATTACAGCCTTTGCCGGCTTCCCGCTCGGCGCTAGATCGTAGAAGTTTGTCATGTGCGTAACATCAAGATATTTCAGAGCGGTGCCTTGGTTTGCGGATACGACATCCGGGGCAGCAAGGGATGGTTGCCGGGGGTCATTTTGTGCTGCGGACCGCACAGGATTTTCCACAACGGTACCAAATGGTGCGAATGAAGACGCCGTTAGAGGCTCAATCTGGATATGACGTGAAGGCGCTGGAATTGATAGAGGCATTGTTGCTGTGACTATGGCGGGGATGTTGAAATGGAAAGGGAGATGAAGTTGAGGTTAAGTTGGCTTATCGATAAGATTGTCCATGGATGGAACGCTTAAATATTTCCAAGCTTTTGGCTTGTAACTGGCGGCGTACGGCGGGAGACCCGGTGTAGTAGTATTGCTGTCCGTGCTTCGCCTCTATAGCTACAAGGTTGGGTGTTCATCTGTAGCCGGTACCAACATAGTCGATTGCTAAAATTTCTCTCCGTTTTTCGGTGTCCTAATTTATCTAAAAACATAAAGAGATAAATTTAAATATGTCACAACCATAGTGAAAAGCACATGAAATCGGTCCTCTTAGGACATAATAAAAGCTATATATATAAATATGTTCTTATCTATTTTTAGTCTTTAGATCGAAGCGTAGTCAAATTAAAAATATCATGCTCTAGCACTTTGGATGTACTGAGTTGTTAAATATTAAAACTATAATTCTTCGAATGTAGACAGATTTATCTGTATGTATGTGCGTTTATATCTGGTCTATAACGAACGTCTACTCACTACTGTAAATCTAATTATCCATGACTGCAAGTTAAAAGCGGATATGACTAAATTGATAAACTATATAGACTCCTTAGTCGGTTGAAATCGGTTGTTGGAATGTGTAGCTGACGGTGAATTGTATTCCAACCTGGTATATTTCTGGTATGATGTACCGTTTAACGCTGATGACGCTGGCTGAATCCAGATTAGTGAGGTGCTACGGGATATTTTTAGACAACGGATCCCCCGATGGCACTATAGAAGATAAAATTGTATAGTATAGTGGTAAAGTCATTTAAACTTACTACTATCTGTCCAATTGTAAGTGATTTTTTGTGCGCTAAATAGTTAAAATAAGTTAGTAGTTAGTTATGCTTAAGAGTTTGGTACTGTATCAATCATGTATCCGGTATGGTATTATCACTAAACTTGACAACTATCATGGGTATTTGTGCTCGATTAGAAGATCTTCCCTAAAAAATCATGTACACTATCCGTTACCCAATAGACCAATTGTGAATTGTGACAGAACACATGTGTTATCAACAAGTGAACTTGATATTGCCCTCGAGCACAACCAACCGAGTCTATAGTTATTCAGAATTTGATGTTCCCGTACGATAACTGTACCGGAGACATGAAAGTCATTTAAAAGTCCGAGGATTCTCTGTCGACTCAATGCATGCATTCTTAGCCACACATATAGTTATTACGCCTCGTTTCGCATCTGTCGTGGGATCGAAAGTCCACCAGAGCATTCAAGAGTTGAAATCTGCACTAAAAGTTCAGTCCAGTACAACAATCTCCAGCGCCTTGGTGACATCATTGAGTTTGTTTGATGTTGTCACGGCTTCCTTTTCTGCCTTCCAATTCCTGTACTCCCGACCCATGATTTCCATGACAGTGCCGTGGCTCTTGTCGCTGTTTTCTCTTTTGATCCTTTGGAAGTTCTCTTTTACGAATAATTGATACTCGCTTGGGCCTTTGGTTGGATCCTTCTGTCTCACAGCCGGCTTTGTTTGTATGAGTTTTGATTTACAGCCGCCACAGCTGTGTTTATTTGGGTCAATGGATTTTGAGTGACGCTTGAATTCATGACCACAGCTCACACAAGTCCAAACGTACTTGTAGTCGATCTCGTAGGAGTGTTTCGTTGTCACGGTTATGTTGCGAGAGCTGAACTTGCTTGTCACCTTCCTGGCCCTGTATCATCCATTAGCACACTGAGTAATATCGAAATCATGGCGTAGGCATACCATTCTTTGAATTCTTTCCCGTGAGGATTGTCGCGTACGCCACTGATCATGAAATTGGCTAGGTGACAGTATTCATGCGCAATCACATTTACAAGGCGATCTGGATATGTGTAAACTTCCGTTTTACGTAAATAGTACGTCGAATTTCTTACCTTCATCGTCTATCACCTTCTCAGCCAACTCAATGCTAGCATGGTGTTTGAATCGCATCATTGTTGCGCCACTTTCTTGAACACGCACACTTTCTCGCTTCCAGTTGGCTCTTCCGGCTGTGGAGTTCAATTTCTTACTCCATATCAGCTTAACTCCTCCGCAGTCGGCGGCCATCTCGCTGATTTTGCCTCCCGATATCACCTCATCAAGCTCTTCCAAAAAGTCTTGGGCAATTTGGTGTTTGGCTTTTTCAAACGACTTGCGAGCCTGGACCGCACTCGGGTTTTTTTTAGTTGGGCTCAATTTCCCGGATAAACTCGATGGCTGTGGTTCGGTTCCCGTGGTTGCCTTTGGACGTGGAAATAAAGGTTTTTGAGGCGAGTGCTCATCGTTCCAGGAGTTGATGACTTCTTGTGACCAGAAGGCATCGGTATTCTGCTGATGCGGCGGGGTGGGTATCCGGTTCTTCTTAGAAGGAGACACTAACCGGGAATTTGAAAGGCTGGTAGATGGCGGTGGCGTACAAGGGCGCACAGGAGGTTGCAAGGTTTTTTGTGGCGATTTCCTTCGTGGAGGCGAACTATTTGAAGGTTAGCCAAGTATATCAAACGAGCCACGGTATTTGGGCCTTACTATCGCAGCACTGCATCGTCATCTGCAGACGAGGAGCTCGAGGGGCGTTCTTGAGTGGAGGATCCAGATGTTAGGCGTTGCGAATTATCGTTCGCGATGCTGTCAGCTCTCTGAATGAGAGCGTTTGTCTTATATTTTTCAGGAGGAAAAAGCTGTCTCACGGAACCATCGATACGTTGCGGGAAGTTTCGTGGGAGTGCTTCAACTTCCATGTACCGCTCTTTGGGTAGCCGCGTCAAGGAATATCGGCGCGGTGTCTCATTAATGGCCTCGTCATCATCAGAGTTATTCAAAGACGGTTCAGATCCGCACCATAGGCTCTCTTCGATATCGTCGGTTTGTTCAGAACTGCTTTCGTTCTCATCGGAGAAATCATCCTCCACGATGTACTTTATTGTCTTCTTTGCAGCTCGTCTGGGTGTGCTTTTGACTTCCGAAGAGATAACAGAGGCCACATTCTTATCTGTATTACTGTAGAGTTTGTAATCTCTTGAAGGTAGTGTTTCGGAATAGGCATTCAAGGGCCTGGGCTTCAAAACGCGCTGTTTTCTAGGGCTGTTTTCTGTCGCTTTCGACCAGGAATGCATTCGTGGTGGTAGTTCCACATCGCAGTGTTTCCTTGACGGCTCCCAAAACAAAGTTGTAGTTGGTTTGGGAGGAGACTCTCCGTTTTTAGACGTAGGGAGGGTAGGCTCCTTGGTCGAGGATTTAACGGGCTTCCTGGTTCGCGGTTTGAGAAGCTCAGAAAGCGCAGGGAGCTCATCGTCACTCTCTTCATGTAGCCTGGCCATATTGGACTTGTTGTTGCTTTCGTTCGATGACAATGGTCTTGGGAACTGTGATTTCAAGCTCGTGGCGGGAAATTCAACTCTTCGTTTACACTGAGCTTATCGATTGTTGACCAGGCAACGCTTACTTTTCCAAATTAGTAATGCTGATCATCATGCTGTGTTCCGCAACAACCAAGACCTGGGTAAACACTAAACAGCCTGTCGGAAGAAAGTACCGATGTCGCGCTTCCAGAATAGATAGATGCACAGGCAAGGAAACAGGATCAGCGTTACCGGCCCGGCGACCGTCTCGTAAACCTTCCAGAACCCATGCTTACTCAATCTGGCCCAATTACATTTGCTGGTATCCATTTCGAGGGACTATTCGGCTATACAGAACCTTCGGGGGTGGCTTTTGTGCCTCCGTATACCATCTGGCGTGTATCATTATCCATGCCCTTGCTTCGGAGGCCACATTGCTACTATTCGAGATATCATTGAACTCCCGTTTTTGTCCGTACGAGGTACTCTTTGGCGCCGTAGGGAATATAGTGTCTTGAACTATGCGTTGTGCCGCTCCGTCATGCGTCTCAAATCCAGCAAAAAGACAAATCCCAAAGTGTATTATTATCTGACGCGTCTCTTAGTCAAGCCGCATTACACGTGCTCGTCCCCCCTTTGCTCGCCTGACTATGGCCTCACCAAAGGTCCAAAAGAATTATTGTGTACGTACACCCATGCGTACGCAGATCAGGGGAGCTTAATTCTCTGGAAGATCAACATTCAACTTCGATGACATGGATGTCGCACTTTGTCGCTTGACCCTCTCCGACGGATAAGAATACGATCTCGCCAAGATTGCGGGTGATAAGGTAGGACCCGCCACACCCACAAGAACGGATCGACTGAAGGTTCTCTTGATGGAGCAACGTTAATGTGTCGAGCTATGATCGTCACTCCTTATCCGCGGATGTTTCAGCTAGGTCTTGCGGTCGTTTATCAGTAACGGGCCAAGCATCGTCGACAAGGATCACGGACACCCTGGATTTTCTCGCGTAGATACCCTGACACCCTGAGCCACGGAACTTTTGGCTGCATGTCGCGGAGGAGGATTGGTGGAGATACGGCTAGGGGACGACGACGACGACGACAACGACGCGCAAGCGATATCGGCGCGACGCTGTTGCCACAGGCGGGCAATACCACGCAGGCGCAAGGCTTGGCTCTTGGAAGGGTGGATCGCGCGAAGCTCGGAACCGTGCTCACTGCTCCCCCAGAGAGGACGAGGGGAAGCGGTCTGGAGAGGCGATCAGGCCAAAGAGGGATGAAACAGACGTGACGGGGCGCGGCGGTGGGAGGAGGTCCAGTGGACAAGCCGTCAGGAACGAGCGAGGGTTGCGTGAATTGGAACGTCTCCTGGCGATCGCTCTCCACACAGTCACAAAGCCCGGCCACGTTGCCGCGCGCGTTGCACGTAAGTTACAGCCGCTGCGCAGGGCTGCAGGTGATTGCACGGGGACCGCGCCGCGTAATCCGGTGTGCGTGCAGATTTCCTGACGCGACGCGGCCGATCCAAATGTCGACGGCCTGTCACCGACCCTGTCATCGAAACGTCGGGGCTTGCGCACAGCCCAGCCAGCACCGGCTCCATATATATCAATGCCGGCGCCCGGGGCTTGATTGCTGCCAAAACAGACGTCTGATCGTTTTTTGTACACATTCTCTCTTTCTGCTTCTGCTCACAAAGTCACTCCTTCTGCAACCATGACCTTCGCCGACCAGTACACCCCCAAGCCCATCACCGACCTCTTTACCCATGACACCGACATTGATCGCCGTCAATGCCGCCGCACCGTGCCTATGAGAGTCATGTGCCTGGGTCTGGGTAGGACTGGCACTGCCTGTAAGTTCTATGCCCACGTCCAACCTCGCCGCTGAAACTCACGCCATACCAGCCCTTCGCGATGCTCTCCGTGAGCTCGGCTTCAACGACACCTACCACATGATGTCCGCCAGTGTGGAGAACCCTCCGGACTGCCTGATGTGGCGCGACGCTCTTGCTGCCAAGTACGACGGCGTTGGCACTTTTGGCCGCGAGCAATGGGACCAGCTGCTGGGCCACTGCCAGGTACGAATAAAAAAAACTTTACTCAGTCGACGTAGTGCTCTCCCGCTAACCCTACATGTAGTCTCTTTGCGATTGGCCCGCCATTGCCTTTGCCAAGGAATTGATCGAGGCCTACCCTGATGCTAAGATCCTGCTGACTACCCGTGACGTCGACTCGTGGCATGCGTAAGTTTACCTATCTCGACAACCACGTCTGTAAGCTCGACTAACCCGTGGCTAGCTCTTGCTTGAAGACTGTCGACTGGCGCGCCAACGACCCGGAGTTGAAGATGGTCGCCAAGTGGGACTGGGGCGCGGGCCTGTACCAGCCCATGCTTGAGAAGTTCTGGACGTCTTTCTTCAAGGGCGACTTCAAGAAGTACGGCAAGCAGATCTACCAGGAGCACTATGCCGAGATCCGCAAGCTGGTGCCTCCGGAGAACCTGCTGGAGTACCGCATGGGACAGGGCTGGGAGCCGCTTTGCGAGTTCCTCGAGGTGCCCGTGCCCGACACCAAGTTCCCGCACACCAACGATACGGACGGCTTCGTCGACCGGTGCCGTGCGAGGAACCGGGCACAGATGTGCAATGCCGCCGTGCGCACGCTGGTCGTGGGCGGCAGTGTTGCGGCGGCCGTCCTGGCGTCGGCAATGACGGTGCACCGCTTCTGGGGCCACAAGCT
This sequence comes from Aplosporella prunicola CBS 121167, assembly GCF_010093885.1. NCBI lineage: Eukaryota > Fungi > Ascomycota > Dothideomycetes > Botryosphaeriales > Aplosporellaceae > Aplosporella > Aplosporella prunicola. The sequence goes on along the minus strand of NW_022983534.1, from coordinate 846,560 downwards.
CCTGGGCTAATGGGGGAAGGGGTTGAACGGTAGCAATGGGTACATAATTAAAACGGCGAAGCGGAGTATTGGTCGGTATAGACGGGTCTAGCTAGTGTAGTTTTGCAATATACCTCATCATGCGTGTTAATTCCACATTCCACCTACTTGACCATCGGCGGTGACTGTCTGACGTAGCGCGTGGAGCGGAGGGGCGCACTGGAGCGAGCGGCGCGCCTAATCTCCTTTCGGCTCTTGGGCGCGCTCGGCCCAGCCGCGTCGTGCGCGGCAGGAGGGTCCGAGTGGCCGAACCCTCGAGCGCGTGCTGCCCAGTGCCGTGCAGATGCGACGACGTGGGGACGTGCCGATTGCAATTCCTCCAGGGTGCAAGGCGACCGCCTCGCGTGTCCGCGTCATCTGCCTGCGTGCTCTTCTTTTGTTTCTTCGTCCCTTTGGCTGAGCCAAGGTTACTTGTTCTGTCCTGCATGTCTGCTGCTTTGTGCCCCCTAGCCCTCTTCCCAATGTCTCCCTTCTCAGTCCATCGTTCGTACCTTTCTGCCTTTCTCCATGCAGCCTTCATTCTCTCCTTCGCCGCCGGCGTGCTTGCCGACCTGAACAACGAAACCTCTCCTGTTTACCAGTTCTATTCGGTGTGCTCCTCCGCTCTCTCCCGCCCTATTGGCCGCACTGCTAACCGCCCGCCGCCAGCGACCTGAGCTCCAGGCGCCCATCTTACATTTCGACGTCTTGTGGTCCGACTTCCTTTCTCCGGGCTACATTTTTCTCGCTCCTTATCGCAACGCCGACCCAGGACCGTACATTTATGATAATCATGGGGTATGGCTACACCTCGCCACTCTGGCTGGAAGCTGGTGCTGATTGCCGCAGGAGCTTGTTTGGTCCGGAGCTGGTCTCATGGGCCCGCAAGTGGGACAAGCACCTCGAGTTTGTGACTACCAAGGTGCGGACCACTTGTGCTTCTACCAGGGAATGCAGTATCAGGGATTCGCGAGGGGCCACGGCATCATCATGGACAATCAGTACAAGATCGTCAAGGCCGTCGAGAGTGGAGGATCGACAGCGGTGGCTGACATGCACGAGTTCCGTGTGCTTCCCGGAGGAAAGACCGCTGTCATGACGGTCTACCAGACACGACAGTACGATTTGGCGCCGTTCGGAATAGACCGAGGCATGGGATGGATCGTCGACAGTATGTTCCAAGAGGTGGATGTTGAGACGGGCAAGGTCCTGTTCGAATGGCGCAGTCTGGACCATCTCTCCCCCAGCTTCAGCTATACCCAGGCTGGCACCACAGACACCAGCGGGCATGGAAGAACCGCAATGTCCCCATGGGACTATTTCCACATCAACTCTATCGACAAGAACGCCGAAGGTGATTATCTCATCTCCGCGCGTCACATGGCGGCCATCTACAAAATATCCGGCGAAGACGGCCATGTGATTTGGGAGCTCAATGGCGCCAATCCGACCTTCCACAACATTGACCTCCACTTCTCAAGCCAGCACCATGCTAGATGGAAGAAGGAAAATAGCACGCACACGGTGCTCACGCTTTTCGACAATGCGAGCAACGGTTTCAACATTACTAACCCGTCGTCGCGGGGAATGGAGGTGGCTATTAATCACGTTGCGCGGACGGCTGTCATGACGAAGGAGTGGGTGGCTCCAGATGGCGTCTTAGCGGCCTCGCAAGGCAACCTCCAGACTTTGAAGGACGGTCATGTTATGGTGGGTTGGGGCGATCACCCATTCTTTTCTGAGCATCTGCCGACTGGCGAAGCGGTCATGTATGGCAAGATTGCCGCGCCGGAATCTGGGGTCATGAACTACCGTGCGTACAAGTATGAGTGGTCAGCTACGCCAGCCGATAACCCCTCACTCTGGACTTTCTCACGAACCGGTACGAGCGTGGCAGGCATGGCGTTCTACGTTTCGTGGAACGGTGCAACAGAGGTGCGGTCTTGGAAGTTTTACGCAAGCAACACGGCAGATGGGCCATGGGAATTTGTGGGCAACGCGACGAAGACTGGATTCGAGACACGGCTCCGCATTGCCAGCGTGCGATTATTCGCCTTTGCAGAAGCTCTGGATAAAGACGGCAACGCCATCCGGCGATCATCAGTCACCAAGACATTTGTGCCGTCGGCTGGACTCATGCCGGCCTGCGACGACTGGGGTTGCCAGAGGCATCCGGACCTAGCCGAGGGCGAGGTGGTCGAGGCCAGGCCGCCGCAGGTGGCCAATGGAGGGGCCAATTGGAACACGGGTCTGAACAGCAGCAAGTACTACACGGGACTGCCCAAGTCAGTGGGGTCGTTTGTGGTGCGCATCGCTGGACCGGGGTCGGTGGCGCTGGCGCTCCTGGGCCTGTTGTCGCTGTGCCTCTGGAAGCGGCGAGCGATGCGGAGCGTGTCGGGGTGGCAGCGGTCGCTGCAGGAAGTGCTAGGAACGGGTAATAGTGGCAAGTACGCGCGCGTGGATGATGCCGAGGCGGCGCGGACTTAAGGGCCGTGAGCATGGCATGGATAATAAAAACCCATATAGATGGGTAGAGGATTAAGGAACAAAAAAAAAAGAATAAGACGATCGCACCGCGTACCGACCCAGCAGCACGCCGCCAGGTACCTAAGCCACCGCAACAGGCAACAAGCCCCTCCGGCAACGGCGTGCGGCGGACCTGCGCGTCCCGCCGCGCACGTCTCCGTGCGATCGGCCGACAGATGACGCGTAGCCCACCCCGCGCATCAGCCCCTGGTCTAATAAGCCCCAATCTCGGTGTGTGCCAAGCAGCTTGGCGCATACCCGCGGCTGCAAGCTCCGTGAGAGCTGCGTACGCACCTGCGACCCACTCTTGCTTCACCCGCCCAGACAAAAGCACCGCCTATCGTTTCTCTCCTTCCACCCCGGCCATGTCTGACAGCCACAAACTCCTTCCGTATCATGCGTAGCAGAACTTCCTCCCAGGCCGAGCCTGTTGACGCCTCCACCGGCGCCGCTATCCGTCAGTACAAGGCTCATCAACGCCATGGTTCCGACGTTCGATCGAGCAGCATGAACTTTCACCACGACTCCAACATGGTTCCCACCGCCCACGGGCGCTCCGTCAGTCTCGGCCGGCTCGAGCAGGTCGCGAGCCACGATAGCTCCGACGACACTCCCATCACGAAGCCTCCGCCGGCTTCGTGGGCCTCGCTGCCTCACAAGGACCAGCTTGCCATTCTCGCCTTTTCCCGCCTCGTCGACTTTTTCCAGATGGCTGCACTGCAGACATACATGGTCCACCAGCTCAAGTCCTTTGACCCCTCTCTGCCCGACTCTGCGATTTCGCATCAGGCCGGTGTGCTGCAGGGCAGCTTTACTGCCACGCAGATAGTGACGGCTGTGCTATGGGGTCGCGTCGCTGATGCTCCCTGGTGCGGAAGGAAACGGGTGTTGATGGTTGGCCTTATCGGAACAGCCGTTTCCTGCATTGGCGTTGGCTTCTCCCAAACCTTCCTCCAAGCTGCCACATGGAGAATGCTGGGAGGAGCCATCAATGGTACCATTGGTGCCGCGCGCACAATGGTTGCTGAGACGGTGGATAAGAGGTTCCATTCGCGTGCCTTCCTGTTGCTGCCCCTTGCCTTTAACGTCGCTAATATCCTCGGTCCAAGTAAGTCGACCTCTCGCTGTACAGTTCTGGTCTGTTGCTAATATGGTCTGTCTTAAGTTTTAAGTGGAATTCTCGTAGAACCGGTCGTGTCTTACCCGAATCTCTTCGGACCAGGTGGCATTTTCGGCGGTAGCGATGGCGTTCAGTGGATGGAAGACTATCCATATGCCATGCCCAACCTCCTCTGCGCCATCCTGCTCATTGTTGAGTCCGTCTTCGTTCACTTCTTCCTGCGGGAGACTTTGGCGAGCCTTCGCAACAATAGACTCCAACCGCCAAGCTTGATTGAACTCAGCAAGAGAGTAATCGCGCGCCTGACCTCTCAAAGTCCTCCCAAGTATACATTGATCGACAACTCGCAATCACACGGCCTGCTTTCCGGAATGGACGGAGATACAATGGAGATGTCGCCCGTGGTCAACTCCAATAAGGAGAAGCCCTTCACAGGCAAGCGCCAGCAAGTCTTGCCTTTCCATCGCATTTGGACTTCAAATGTTCTCTGGGTTCTCTTTTCAATCGCTGTATTCGACTTTCACATGGGGTATGTATAAGCTAGCTTTACTGTCAAGCTGCAAAACTAATGAAATACAACAGTGCGTTCTCCAGCTTATGGATCGTCTTCCTGTCAACGGATCGTCCCGAGCCTCAGGTCATGACTCGGTTCGCGAAGCGATCGAATCCTTTTTTGTTCAGCGGCGGTCTTGCTTTCGAGCCAGCTGCAATTGGTTTTGCCCTTGCCGTCTTGGGCATCGTGGGCCTTTTTCTCCAACTGTCGATATACCCCTGGGCCAACGGCCGATTCGGCCTCATGCGCTGTTTCCGGTACTCCCTCTTCTTGTTTCCCTTGGCTTATGTCCTGGCGCCATACCTTTCTCTCTTGCCGTCGCCGACGCCCGCTCCAAGCCCTGCCACCGGCTTCTGGGTGTGGTTGGGAATCAGCCTCATCCTTACCCTGCAAGTCTCGGCCCGTACCTTCGCCCTTCCGGCGAGTATCATCCTCCTGAACAACTCAAGTCCTCACCCCAGCGTCCTGGCCACCATTCACGGGGTTGGCCAGAGTGTTAGTTCTACCTTCCGGACGGTAGGACCTATCGCCGCCGGCTACTGGTATGGCGTGGGTTTGGAAAAGGGAATGGTTGGCGTGGCCTGGTGGGTTGTCGCAGCTGTCAGCTTGGTGGGCTGTTTCGCAAGCTTCTGGGTCAGAAATGGTACTGGCCATGAGATCTTGCTGCCAGGCGAGGAACCTCCGGAGACTTCTGAAAGATAAACGGTTCCACTGCTCTCAGTGCCAATAGTCCCTCAGCGGCGTGGCATCTTTTTGCATTTTCGAGGCGTTCCTGCATTACAAACGGCGTTATCCTTTCACATGGAGGGGGAAAAAAGGAAGGGGGATTTTTGGAGCTATTATTTGCGTTAGCTGTTTGACATACTAACATACCCTGTTTCCTTTGTTTCTAAAGCCTCGTTGTATTATTGTAAATCATGCACATACCATTACTTGCATTAGCTCCTTGTAGACATAACAATAAGGCTCTGAGCTTAAACTCTGCTCATACTATTTACAATTGTCGCCCCTGTAACCATTACTAAATACTAGCTAGCTATTCACGAGTAGCATTCACCTGGAACAAACTGTTGTATGCAACAACGCATAACATTTGCTTTTTAACTTTAGTACAAATAAGAAGACAGCAAGCATTTATCTACCCAGTATCCGGCCGGGTAACAATAGACTATGATTAGCCCAGACCTGCCTTTGTTGTCTTCACAATGTGTGTCACTGGCTGCAGAATTCCCTTGTTGTTGAGAGCACCAAGCGCGGTGCCTGAACTCCAGCCCATCTTCTCCAACATGGCACGTCCCTTGTTTTCAACTCCAAGCTCGGGAGCAGAGGCACCAACAACATCACCATCTCTGTAAGAAACAGCCGCGTTACGGCCTCCTCCACCTCCACCGCCTGCAGCGTTCCGTTTTCCCTTCGCAGCGGACTTGTCCATACGCGGCACGAAACGTCGCTCATAACGGGACGCGACCTGGGCAAATATAGCCTCTTCGTATTCAACGGTGCGGGATGTCTTGATGAGAGTAGTGAAACGCGACTTTCCTGCACCTACAGACTTCGACTTGAGGTTGAAAGCGTTTCCAAGCTGGTGAACAATAGCACGGTCGCGCGTATCCATGGGCGGGAAGGGACGGCTCTGGTTAGGAGAGTTCAGGAAAGTCCTTATCTCTTCTTTAATCTGATTGAAGGTCATGCCTTCATCGTACTTCGCCTTGAGGTCAGGCTTGAACTTGTTCTTCTTGCCGAGCAGTCCCTGTGCACGGAGTTCTTCGCGCTCCTGCTTCCTCAAACTCTTCTTCTTGCGATCAGTCTCCCAGGTAGACCGTAATTGGGCCGCCAAATCCTCATCGGAAAGCTCAAACAACATGTCGGCCGTAGCACCCTTCTTTTTCTTCTTTCGGAGGCTGGGTCTGTCAAAGTCCATAATGTCGAAACCATTGTAAGGATCTTGGTCGAGGACATCGGCCATCAAGCTTGCGGAAGGGAAGGAATCTCTGCCACGACCTGACTTTGGCTGGTTGCGACGTGATGATTGCATGGCGGATTTGCCATAACGCGTATCGTAATCATCAAAAGCGTCGTCGTCATCGTCATCGTCGTCATCATCGAAGAGCAAAAGTTCATCTGATCCCATACCAAGCTCTTCTTGCTTGGCGAGCAGTCGAGCGATAGATTCATCGCTCATACGATCGATCTTTCTTTGGATAAGGTCCTTTTCGTCTTCAAAACTTTCATCGTCATCGTCATCTTCTGAATCAGTATTGGCATCCTCTTCTCCATCATCTTCGCTCTCCTCAGACTCGCTGCTGCTCCTTTCATTGCCCAGAATGAGGTTCGCAATTGTTTCTTCAAAATCCGCAACCAGTTTTTGCTCACGCTCTTGAGTTAGACGAGTGATGGGAAGCCAGCGAGCCTCGTCCTCATCTGTGTTTTCGAAAACGACAAGATATTGTGTGACATTTTGCCGGTCCCTCTTCCGCAAAATACGATTGACCACGCCAGTCATTTTAGAAGAAGTACTGATTCCGTCAAAGTCCTCAAGTTGTCCAGGTTCCCAGTCGGTTTTGTACGGGTTCTCAACCTGATTTCCGAGCGGTTTCTGCTGAGGGACCTCATCCACCCATTCGTCACTGTCCGAAAGCCCAAGTGCTCTTTGAGTCAAGATAGAGGGATCGTACAGAGCTTCTCCACCATCCTCTTCCTCTTCTTGAGCTCTTATGTTCTCCAAGTAATCCGCAATTGCCTCATCATTGGGTTTTGAGCTGCGTCCCCCATAGGCACGCTTAAGCCCATGGCTCGTGTTTGAGTTTGGATTACGAGTTGGATGCAGAACTATCGATGTGGAGTGAGCAGTATTGGGGCGTTTAAAGCCTGTTCCAGCTCCCGCACGCTTGGCCTCCGGTGCCTGTTTCTTGCTCTCTCGAGGCTTGTTTGCGGACAAAGTTCCCCGATGACTGTTTGTGTGTGACAATGGAAGTGATTCCGTTACGGTCTTCACGGCGTTACGACCTCGAAATAGGACAACCTCTTCGCTTGAATCCGAAGGGGTCGGAGAAGTACTACGAAGTGTGGGTGGCGGCAGACCAGTATCGACAGATGCTTTGGAACCAGCGGTGTCTTCAAAGAAAAGCATTGCAGGCGGACTATCAGCTGTAATGGGCGTGGTTTCTGAGATAAGTTTCTCGGGGACATTGATTGGCTCTCTTTCCGCTGGATCCATGGGTGGGTCAGCGACAGCGGACTGAAGATTCATCTTGGCCATTGCATCTTCTGATTGCGAGATTGCTTCAGACAAATGCTCATCCCCAGAAGGTGGCGATGACTGCTCTTCAGGCTTGGTGCCAGCCATATTGCCCGCACTGACAAAAGCAACAGGAGCATTGCGTAGTTTTACATCGGAGGACCACATGCGGTGACGAGACTCAGTGTTACGAGCTTCATCGCGAAGGGAAAAAGGCGAAGCATGGTGGGCTGCAGAGGGCATGAGGATTAGCATCAAGGACACCGAGGGCGGGAAAACGAACCGTCAAGGTTCCTTGACTGCGGGACGAAAGAACTGCGCAGGTTGCCTCTCCCGGCGCGGGTTGCGCCTCGATGAGAGCCTCTGCCTCGGCGTCCATGAGCCATAGTGGTGGTGGGACGGGATCGGGTGGCAAGGAAAGGAAGGAGTGGAAGAAGCTCTTGCACCTTGGACTTGGTTGACGTTTCGAGCGCCACTCGTATCGATAAGGTGTGTGGCGCGTCGTGGCCCTAGCTCTCTGACCGCGTGCGGGGAGTGTCAGCTGCAGCTGCCTACCGCTTCCGTTCACCACTACATACCTACACCTGCAACTCGTACCTACCAGCGTCAACGACATCCTTCTATGCTGCCTCGCTGAAGGCGCCTTTCCTTCACCATGAGTAGCGTCGACTTCGGCCGCCTCAGCCAGCGTGTCATCAACATGATCTGGGATCCCGCGCTCCGCAACGACGACGCCTCGTCCATCTGGTGCCTGGGGAAGTGTTATGAGTCCAAGCCAGCCTCCGCCCAGGAACAGGGCACCGTGCCCGGCCTATCTGCATCACACGGCTCCACGGTGTCGTCCGGCTCGACTGGTGATGACACTGTCAGCCATAATAGCAGTGACGGGGGAAATGCAGACACCACTCTTCAGTCAGGCGCGGAAGGAGGCTGGCCGGCCCCGTTTCTGGATGATTTTGAGGCGCGCATCTGGATTACCTATCGCTCCAACTTCGTGGCTATCCCAAGGTCGCAGGACCCGAAGGCTGCGTCTGCTTTGAGCTTCGGGGTCCGCTGGAGGACTCAACTTACCGGCCAAACAGACTTCTCCAGCGATACTGGTTGGGGCTGTATGATTAGGTCGGGACAGAGTCTGCTTGCTAATGCGTTATTGATACTCAAGCTAGGCAGAGGTAAGCATCTTCCCTCTTAGACCAGTGGGTGCCTGGACTAAATGGTGTATGTAGACTGGCGGAGAGGCCAAAACCCGGAAGGAGAGCGTCGCTTGCTCTCGTGGTTCGCCGACGATCCAAAAGCCCCTTTGTCGATACATAGATTCGTTGAGCATGGAGCGTCGGCCTGCGGCAAACACCCCGGCGAATGGTTTGGCCCCTCTGCCACGGCAAGATGCATACAGTAGGTCCATGCTCCCCCCTTCCATGGACGGAGCACTAACTGCCCCCCAGAGCCCTCTCAAATGGCTATGAAGATGCTGGACTTAGAGTCTATATCACCGGAGATGGCTCTGACGTGTATGAGGATAGCCTTATGAAAGTCGCGAAAGATAGCGACGGCACATTCCGCCCCACACTAGTCTTGGTTGGGATCAGGCTCGGCATTGATAGGGTCACACCTGTATACTGGGAGGCTCTCAAAGCATCATTGCAGATGCCGCAGTCGATAGGAATTGCTGGGTAAGTTCCTGGGCCCCAACTACAGCATTTTTGACAGAGTATCGTAACTAACATTACGCAGTGGTCGCCCTACTCAATCCCACTATTTCGTCGGCACCCAAGGCTCCTACTTCTTCTATTTGGACCCACACACTACCCGAACTTATCTTCCACATCATTCTGATCCTTCGGCCTATACGTCTGAAGATGTCGATTCTTGCCATACCCGTCGTCTCCGCCGCCTGCACGTCACTGAAATGGATCCCTCGATGTTGATTGCTTTTTTGCTCAAGGATGAGACTGACTGGCGGACTTGGCGGAAATCAGTCAAGGAGGTGCACGGAAAGCCGATAATTCACGTTGCGGACTCCGAACCACCTATTCACGGCGGGCAAGAACGTGAAGGAGCAATTGACGAGGTGGAAGCGTTCGACGACGAAGACGAGGATGGTCTGCAATAGATGCATCGGATCCGGCGGTGGCGTTTAGGGGAGCTTTGGTATACCACGGAATAGAGCTTTGGCCTGAATCATGAACGCTTCTTCCCGCGATTTTTATCGCATTTCCGGTGCAGTTCTCGTCAGAAGAGATGTTCGTTTCGTCTGTAAGAGCAGCGTGAATCCCGGTCTGAATTTGACGTAGTTGGTCGATGGTCCGAGTTCGTGTTCTCTGGAAAACTCCCTCCGCAGCTTACTTTCGACTGGGATCCGCCTAGAAACCTGACCGGTAGCTTTACAAACTCGACACAAATCCGAGGCCCATGCGGAGCCTGGACCAAAACCAAAGACGCGGGAGAATTGAAGTACCGTTTCCTTTCGGACTGCTTGCCTCTGAGAGAGAAACGTTAATGTACAAGCTCGAGTGATATCTGAAAATCCATGAGTCCGTGAAGCCAATACCCGGCCTGAAAGTGTGAAGCAAGCCATCCCATGATCGCATTAAGAAAACCCATGAACACCGTCCCCGACCCAATCCGCCCTGATGTGAGCTAAATCAGGGAACATCGCCACCGAATCGACCCTCAAAAAACACCGGCCCAGAAAGTACGTCTATTTGGTAGAAGAAGAGTACTTGGTGACGGCCTTGGTGCCTTCCGACACGGCGTGCTTGGCAAGCTCACCAGGGAGGATCAGCCTGACACTGTAGAGGAGTCAGCATGCAGCCCAAAATGCGGGGTTTGAAATGCGGGGATGCGTACGAGGTCTGGATCTCGCGGGAGGAGATGGTGGACTTCTTGTTGTAGGCAGCGAGCTTGGAGGCCTCGGTAGCGACGCGCTCGAAAATGTCTGGATTCGAATCAGCTTTGAGCTCGGAAGGCGATGTGAGCGCGGATGTCACGTACCGTTGACGAAGGAGTTGAGAATGGACATGGCGCGGTTGGAGATACCAGTGTCGGGGTGGACCTGCTTGAGGACTGGCGGACGCGTTAGCTCGATTGCGGGGGTGAAATGGCACGCGGCTGCACTCACCCTTGTAGATGTAGGAGGAGTAGGTCTCCTTCCTGGACTTGGTGCGCTTCTTCTTGTCGCCAGAGGGAGCGGCCGTCTTCTTGCCGGCCTCCTTCTTCTCGGCGGGAGCCTTGCCGGCGGGGGCCTTGCCGCCGGTGGTGGGAGTCTTCTGAGCCTTGGGGGGCATTTTTGCGGATTAGATCGATGAGTTGAGCTGGTTAAGCGGGAGAGTGAGCTGCGGAAGCTGACGCGATGGAGCGGTATGGGTTCGTTGTTGGATGACGGAGAAATGAAGGTGCAAGAGTCGACGCGCGGGCGGGCGCGATACTTAAAGGTCGGCAGGTGATCGGGCCAAGGAAGGCGCGTCTGCCCGCCGCTTGTTGTGAGGCCCGTGCGTTACGCGGTACGCTAGTCCGCTTGCGAGCGTAATTCTTCGCTTATCCGCGACGCGCCCCTGCGCGACTGGCTCGCCCCGCCCCGCCCGACACGCCGTCACTGCTGGAATTGATCGCTTGCACGCGACGTCCGACAATACCGCCCATATAAGCTCTCCCCGCCGCCCGCCTCCCCAACCTTCGTCACCCACTTTCATCCCCACCAGCCCGACTTATTGCGCTCCACCAGCAGCTCATCCACCACCCCAAACTAACCCGTTAACCGAACAACCACCGCAAAAATGACCGGAGGCAAGTCTGGAGGCAAGGCCAGTGGCAGCAAGTCCAACGCGCAGTCGTAAGTTCACCCTCGAATTCGCGCGCTTTCTAGACGCGTCTTTCACATCTGACACGCCTCATCACAGCCGCTCGTCCAAGGCCGGTCTCGCTTTCCCCGTCGGTCGTGTCCACCGTCTGCTCAGGAAGGGCAACTACGCTCAGCGTGTCGGTGCCGGTGAGTTTTCCCCTAGATTTGCGTTTTCGAAGCGCAATTTCCTGACGTTCATCAGGTGCTCCCGTCTACCTCGCTGCCGTTCTTGAGTACCTCGCTGCCGAAATCCTCGAGTTGGCCGGTAACGCCGCCCGCGACAACAAGAAGACCCGTATCATTCCCCGTCACCTTCAGCTCGCTATCAGGAACGACGAGGAGCTGAACAAGCTGCTTGGTCACGTCACCATCGCCCAAGGTGGTGTTCTGCCCAACATCCACCAGAGTACGTTTTCGCTTGCAATCGGATTTCTAGGGCATGTCCGCTGACCAATTCCAGACCTTCTTCCCAAGAAGACTTCCAAGCCCGGCAAGGGCCCTAGCCAAGAGCTGTAGGCGCTTCTCGTGTTTCTGCTTTTTCCGGGCGTGGTTTGGCGGTTTTTCCTCTTTTGCTGCAATGATAATGGGGTTCTGGAACGGGTTCTGGGTTTACGGCTACGGCTTTTGAGTACTGCAATAGGGCAGTTGCTGTACATTACATCCATGGCGATGGATGAAATCTGATGAGTCGATTACTTCACTACTTTCCCTGGCCGTCTAGTGATTTGGTCGATTTCATCCTGCTGTCTTCCCCCTATTTCTCAGCGACACTGCGGCGCGAACCGTGGTTACAGCTTTCCAGTCGGTCAGCAGCACGGGACGGAATCGCGCCTCGAGGGGATAGGGGTTATCAGAATCGACATTCGAACGGACGCAGGCGAGCATCAACACATGAATCGGCCTTTAACGGAGTTACGAGAGTTGGAACGCCATCAATGTCGCAACTTTATGAACAGCAGCGCGCGGATTTCAAGAAGAGACGTCTGGGTGCATTTTCACGATATATGAGAATAGCACCCATAGGAATATAACGTGCATTATAGTCTAAATGTAAAGCACGAGCTATAATAGACGTCTCTTGTCATAATTGAGACAACCGTGATTAACTATCAAATCGAGGCGCGGAACGACCATTTCGCAGTGCGTAGATTTGGCATTTTTCTTTATAGTCATTTTTATCATTATCTGTTTGGCTGTAAGGCTGGATGTGTCTGACACTGCGCTACAACAAGGGGCATGACTAAATCGATCGCGCCTGGGATGCACAGATGGAAAATGACGCTGTTTTGCTATTCCTTTAAGCTAGCGTTTCGTCACTGCACCGCTGCCCGCGAGTGACAAATGCAATCAACACAATTGGACCAATCCTTAACTGACAGTTAATATACTGTGAATGCCTCCCAACTACCATTCTTCACCGAAGCTTCCACCACTTTCTCTTAGAGTGTCATATGGGGCGGGGCTGCAAGGGCGATTAGTGTTGCGAATAGCAAGGATGGGGGTTTATCTTACGGTCAATGATGGGCGCCGGCACATTGCGCTCATATTTCGAGCCTAGATACGTCAATATACTTGTGCGCTTCCAAGTGCTTGTCGACATACCGCCTGGAGCCGTCGGTGCCCTGTAAGGATCCGGGTGCTTCCACTTTTGAAGCAATTCTTCGGTCTCCTGGATGATCCTCTGTGCACATTGCATCAGCAATTGCTTAGTCTGCGGATCTGCCTCAGGCGCAGCATACCCTCTGTTGCCGGGGCTCCGACACGTTCCTGTTGGCCTCAAACAAAGATCGGATATAGAGGGCCTGGCCCCTCCAGAGGTGACGGTGGACCGCCCAGTCAAGGGCGAGCTTCAACGAGCGGCGGTAAAGGGAACTGAGCTGGGGTCAGTATTATCATCCGCGCAAGCACCCAGAAGGAAAAGAAACACACAGGACGGTATTCTTGGTTGCCATTGTCGCGTCTGCCGCAGCTACGGGCGTGGCAGAGGAATTGATTGTAGGTAGGTAGCTATGCTGGTGGTTTGTCGCGGCGTCACGTCGCTGGTCAAAGTGGAGCAATGTATTTCCGGGGGGGCAGCGTACTCCTCGGGGCCAATGGAAGTTGAGGATTATTGCCGGCTTCAACCGAGAGAAGGAACGGGCTTCGTCACTTCCGTCTTGACCGGCCAAACCCTTCTCCTTCCACATCACAGCTTCCTCCCTCTCCGTCCCTCGCGTCGCGCCCGCTCCCCCGCCTCTTGGGCCAATCACCATTGCCCTCATCATGTCCTTCCGCCGCGTTCTCGCTACCTCTGCGCGCTTTGCCGTCACCTACCCGCGCAGCTCGCAGCGCCTGCCTCAATTCCTGTTCTCGCAATATCGCACCTATGCCTCGAAGATTGTCAAAGTTCCCGAGATGGCTGAGTCCATCACCGAAGGCACCTTGAAGCAGTTCAGCAAGCAAGTTGGCGATTATGTCGAGCTCGACGAGGAGATTGCCACCATTGAGACGGATAAGATTGATGTCTCCGTCAATGCGCCTGAGGCCGGTACCATTAAAGAGCTGCTCGTTAAGGAAGAGGATACCGTCACCGTTGGCCAGGATCTGATCTCGATGGAGCTTGGCGGTGCTCCTTCCGGTGGAAAGAAGGAGCAGGGCAAGGAACAACCCAAGGAGCCCGCGTCAAAGGAGCAAGAGACTTCTTCCCAGCCTAAGGGTGGCCAAGAGCAGGAAAAGTCTCAGGACAAGCCAGCACCTCCCAAGGAGGAGAAAAAACCGGAACCTCCTAAGGAGGAGAAAAAATCTCAGCCTGCGCCATCCAAGCAGGCGAAGGAGGAACAGCCAAAGAAGAGCGACACACCTTTTGGCAGCCGGGAGGAGCGTCGCGTAAGTCAAAATGGAACTGGCAAAGCTTTGTTCTTTACTTCGGAGCTGACTATACACTTTGCAGGTCAAAATGAACCGCATGCGCCTCCGTATTGCCGAGCGCCTGAAGCAGTCTCAGAACACTGCGGCGTCCCTGACCACATTCAATGAAGTCGACATGTCTTCCTTGATGGAGCTCCGTAAGCTGTACAAGGACGATATTCTCAAGAAGTCTGGCGTCAAACTCGGCTTCATGAGTGCCTTTTCTCGCGCTTGCGTGCTCGCGATGAAGGAGCTTCCGGCAGTCAATGCCTCGATTGAGGGACCCAACGGCGGTGACACGATTGTTTACCGTGACTACGTTGACATCAGCGTTGCTGTCGCAACCGAGAAGGGCCTGGTTACTCCGGTGGTGCGGAATGCTGAGTCGATGGACATGGTTGGCATCGAGAAGGCTATTGCGGACTTGGGCAAGAAGGCTCGTGACAACAAGCTCACTATTGAGGACATGGCTGGTGGAAGCTTCACCATTAGCAACGTAAGTGAACCCCTCTTCCAAGTATGTCCCAGCTAACAGTTGCGATCAAGGGTGGTGTCTTTGGTTCTCTCATGGGTACTCCGATCATCAACTTGCCCCAAACTGGTAAGCTTACTCCGCGAATAAAATCGCCACTAGTGTTCTTCAATCGCTACAAATACTAATAATTTACAGCTGTTCTGGGTCTCCACGCTATCAAGGAGAAGCCTGTCGCCATCAATGGCAAGGTTGAGATCAGGCCGATGATGTATCTTGCTCTTACTTACGACCACCGCCTTCTGGATGGTAGGGAAGCTGTGACGTTCCTGGTCAAGGTATGTTTTAAGAGAGGTGCTGTCAGTTGACGATTACTAACAAGTTCCAACAGGTCAAGGAGTACATCGAGGACCCTCGCCGCATGCTCCTCGGCTAGACATCGCTCGATAATAGTTCCAGCGGTTATCATTGTTTCGTTGCATAGCTGTATACATTAAATAGAGCGCTGGTTAGCGCTTATCTCAGTAAAATGTATATGTACTTGTTCTCTATTGTGTCGTACACGTATAAACTTAAAAGTACTAAGGTAATTGGAATACCTATATCTACTACCTACTATTTAGTAGTTATAAGATATTTATATATTCTTAATATAATATAATAAATAACTTAGATTCTATAAATTTAATAATAACCTATTTCTATAATTATAAGTACTTACTAATTTACTAGAGTTATTTTTAATAAAATAATTATTTTTATATATAAATTCTTTTTATTATAATTTTCTTTTTTAAAAAAGAAATTATATTAAAAAATATATAGATTAGATTACTATAATCTATAAGTAAAAATTAAAAAAAGAGTAGTAAATTAAATAACTTATACTAGTAATATAAATTCTAGTTTAATAACTCTAACTATAAGAAAAGTATTTATTTAAAAATTTAATAATATAATTAAAGACTTTATATAACTTAGATAAATTTTATCCTTAGGCTTTTAAATTTAATATAAAGATATTAAATTTCTAAATTCTTAAACTTTTAGATTAGGTATTTACTAGAATAAAGTAAATATTTTTTAATAATTTCTAAAATATATATATTAATTAAGCTATATAGTATATACTAGTAACTTATTAGCTATTTACTAAGATATATATATATTTTTTTTTACATATTTTCTAGTAAAATATATATAATATTTCTAAAATATAAATTTAAAAAGTTTTTCTAAGATATATATACTTTTTTCTATATTTTACTTATAAATAAATATATTATAAAAAATATATAGATCTTAGAAAAAAAAAATTAAAAAGAAAAATAATATATTTTAGAAATATATTAAATATATATATATATATCTTAGTAAAAATTTTTAAGAAAATATACTTTTAAAAAACTTTAATATATTCTTTAAAATAAATCTCTTTTTTAAAAAAAAAACTAAAATATATTCTTAATATATATATATTAAAAAATAATTAAAATATACTTATAATAAATTCTAGAAAATCTTAAATCTATTCTTGAGAAAAATTTAAAATATATTCTTTTTAAAAAATATTTATATAAAATTATAAGTTTTATTAAGAAATAAACCTAATTTACTAGTATTTTCTATTAGAAATAGAGACTATCTAGTATTAGAACTATTTAAATAAGTTTATATTTTTTCTTTTTTTTTTTTAAAGAAAAAGCGAAAATAAGAGTATATTCTTTTGAATATATATATATAGAAGTATTTTTTTTTTTTTAAAAAAAAACTATAGAGAATAGAGGAATAGCCGATTCTAAGATATTTAATATAAATTAGCTAAATTAAGAATATATCTTTAGTACCTTAATTCTTAACTAAGTATCTAGAGAAATTTCGCGAATATAGTCTATAGCTAAAAGATTAATTTATGAAAATTTTAAAAAAATTCTATTAAATTCTTATTAAAAAGTTTTATAGTAAAGCTTTTTTTATTAGTATATCTCTAAAAAAAAATAAAAAAAAAATAAAAAAACTTAAAAAAAACTTAAACTTTTAGAAGAGAATAGATTTAAAAAATTTAAGTTTTTTAAAAATATATTTTCTTAAAAAAAAGCTTATATTATAAAACAGGCTAATTTTATAACTAAAACTAGTAGTAATATTTTTAATAATATACTACTAGTAAAAATAATACTAGGTATTTAGATAAATTTTAGCTAATATATAATCGAACTAGTCCTTTTCTTTAACCTAAAATAATAATAATTCTACTAGAATTTAGTATAACTAGTTAATTTCTATAGGAGAAAATTCGCTTTTTAGTAGAACTAAAAGACTTTTCTAGAAATCAAAGAAATTAAACCTAATTTTCTTTATTTTTAGTATCTATAGTGATTTTAAAAATATAATTATTCTAATATTATTACTATTAAGTAATAGTAAAATCCGTTTTCTAGTTAATCTCTTATATATATAGTATTAATTAAAATATACTTATATAAATTTAATATAGCTACCTTTAAAAATATATCTAGAGAAATAAATATATACCTATTTATAAGATATATTAGTTTTTTTTAAAAGAGAATATAGTTTTTTTTAAAAGAGAATATACTCTTTTTTTTTAATTTTTTTTAAAAAATATATTCTTAAATAATAATTTTTTCTTTAAAAAAAAAAAGCTTACTAGAATTCTTTTATCTCTAAATTTCTTTTAAATTCAGTAAGACTTCTTTTTTTCCTTATAGTTCTTTAAAATTTTTTTTAAAAAAAGGCTATAAAATAGTTAGTATATTTAAATAAAAATATACTTTTAATAAAAAGATACTAAATATCTTAAATTATTTCTTTTTAGTTACTTTAAATATTCGAAGAAATAGAATCTTTAGCTCTCTAAGCTACCTAGTAATATAGAATATTTTTCCATATAAAATTTACTTATTTAATCGACTCTATACTAGGCGAATTGCTAGGTTTTTTTATAGTAAACTTCTAGCAACAAGAAGTAAGATGTTTAGTTAAATTTAAATAGTTCTAATTTTTAGAGGTAGAATAAGAGTATATATAATTTATAGTCCGTTTCATAATAATAAAAAGATCTAATAAATATTAGTATAATATAGTTAAAAATAAAAATAAGAGAAATAAGAGTATATTTTCTTTACAAAAAAACGGCTATTTACTAAGATATATATATTTCTTCGAATAGTTTCTAAGATATATATATTTTTATATATCTCTATAAACTTTAATATACTATAATATATTATAAGAATATATATCTTAGAAATAAAATTAAAAAGTATATATATCTTAGAAATTCTTTCTTTAGAAATATATTCTTTTTTTAAGAATATATTTCGCTATTTTTTAACTATATTATTCTTTTTTGAAAAATATGTATCGCTTTTTTTTAAAGAATATATTTCGCTTTTTCTAAATAAAAAATTTTCTTTTTTTAAGAGTGTTTTTTTACAATTTTTAAAAATATATTCCTAAAAAGTAAAATATATTCTTTTTTTTTTTAAAAAAAAAAGCGAGGTATATTCTTAAAAAAGAAATATATATTTTAGAGAAAAGTTAAATATATATATATTTAAAAAAAAGAAAAAAAATATATTCTTAATAGAATAGAATATATATATATATTTTAAAGAAATTCTAAGATATATATATTTATATATCTTAGAGTTTTATACTTTATATATAGTATTTTAGTACTAAAAATATGTATTTTAGAAATAAATATTAAAAAAATACGTATCTTAGAAACATTTTTTTAAAAGTTTTATTTTAAATAAATTGAATCTATTTTTTAAAATTTATTAAGAGTATATTTCAATTTTTTTTTTTAGAATATATTAACTTTTATAATAGTATATATGTATATATTCTAGTAATAGATTTTTAACTTTTTTTTAGAATATATTTTAAGTTTTTTTTAAAGAGTATATTTATCTTTTTTTTTAGTAATATATTTTTTTAAATAAAAAAAATTACTAAGATATATAATTATTTTAAAATAATTACTAAAATACGTATATTTTCTCAAATGTATTTCTAAAATATATATTTTTTTTATAATATATTATAATATATTTATTTGTAAGCGAAATATATAAAATATATATATCTTAGAAATTATACGAAAAAAAGTATATATCTTAGTAAATAGCCGTATTATATATATCTTAGAAAACATATAAAGAAATATAGTTTTAGCTATTTTTCTAAAATATATTCATTTAATCTCAAGATAATTTAAAAGTATATAAATCTTAGTATTTTTTTTTTAGAAAAATATATATATATATATTTTATTAAAAACTAAATATTCGTTATCTTAGTAAATTTATATTATACTTTTATTTTAAAAATATTTCTTTTAAATATTTTTTTTTTAATTTTTCTACAATATATATCTTTACCTTTTTTTTTTAAGAAAAAAGACTAAATTTGTTTTAAGAATATATATATTTTTTTTAAAAAAATATATGTATATATAAATTCTTCTCTAGCTAAAAAATTTTATTCCCTTTTTCTAGAGAAAGTATTTTACTCTTTTTAAAAATTTATTCTCTTCTAAGAAAATATTATACTTTTTCTAAAATATATTCTTCTTTATAGGAATATATCTCGTTTTTATAAAAAAATATATCTACTATTTTTCTTAAAAAAAAAAGGCTAAGTATATTTTAGATTTTATTTTAAAAATAAATACGAAATATACTAAAAAGAGAATATATTATTAAAAAAAAGCAGAACTTATTTTTAATAAAAAAGTAAAGAATATATATTTAGAAAAAAAAAAATATAAAAAAATTAGAAAAAGTAAAAGAAATTATTTAAAAGAAAGAAAGAATTTTGTTTTTTAAATAATTTCTAGAATATATATATATTCTATAAAAAATTACTATATATATAGCGAAGAATTTAAAGATATATTTATCTTTAAAATAATATATATATCTTAGAGAGACCTTTTAGATATAATTATCTTAGAAAGAGTATGTTTATCTTAGAGAGACCTTTTAGATATAATTATCTTAGAAAGGGTATATTTATCTTAGAAAATACTTAAAAAAAATTTATCTCTTAGTAAATAGCCGCCTACATTATATTTAAAGTATTTTATAGTAAATATATCTTTACCTATTTACTAAAATTTATATATATTTTTTTTAAGTATTTTCTAAAATATATATAGTATTATTATACCGTAGGAATAGTATCTTAGGTAATTATATAGATCTAGGAAAAGTTATCTAGTAAGATAGTAAATAGGCGGAGGCGTGAGAGATAATTAAACTAATTTAGCTAGGAAAATTTATAAAACTCTAGTAAAATTATATAATATAATAATAATAACTAATTAGGTAGCGAACGCGATACTATAAATAATAGATATTTTTTTAGTCCTCTACCTATACGGCGGAGGTAGACTAGGAAGGTTAGTAGTTAGGCTAGTAACGACTTATAAAACTAATTAGCTATAGAAAACGTTAAGGCGGTTCTTATAGTCTAGGTAGTACTAGTAACTAGTAAGAGGTTAAGAGAATAAGATTCTATTTAAATTATAAAGTAACTAAATTATAAAGAAGCTAAATACGCGGCTAGGAATTATTATTATTATCTTCTAAATAAGAGAATACCGTTCTATAGGCTAACTACCTATAGAACCTAGGTATATTAAAGCTACCTAGTTATTCTTTATCTTTCTACCTACTAATTAGGCCGAATAGCTACTAAGTTAGCTAATTTATCTACCTAACTTATCTTACTAACGCTACTCTATTATAGTATTTTTAAGATAAGTAAATATATACGTTTTAAAATTTTACGCTATATATATAATATTTTAATATTAAAAAATATATCCTAGAAATATATATCTTAGAATTTTATTTAGAAAAATATTTATTTTAGAAATATTTTTTTAGAAAATATATTTGTAAAATATTAAATATTTTCTATAAAAAAAATTAACGACTATTTACTAAGATATATAATTTTTTACGTTTAATTTCTAAGATATATATATCGAAAAAGTCTCTCTAAGATATATATATTAAAAAAGTCTCTTTAAGATATATATATTTTTATATATTTCGCTTATAAATAAATATATTATAGTATATTATAAAATATATATATATCTTAGAAATTATTTTAAAAAAAATTATATATCTTAGTACTCTTTTTTAACGGAAATATGTTACTAAAAAAAAGATAAATACACTCTTAAAAAAACTAAATATATTCTAAAAAAAACCCTAAAATAATTAAATATACTTATAAAAATTCGAATATATTTCTTTAAAAAAAATATTACTAAAAAAGATAAATATACTCTTTAAAAAAAAACTAAATATATTCTAAAAAAAAAGTTAAAATTTACTCTTAAGAAATCAAATATATTTCTTAATACATACATATATATATTCTTTAAAAAAAAAGCTAATATATACTCTTAAAAAATTGAAGATATTTTCTAAAAAAAAAAAATCAAAAAAATCGAAATATACTCTTAAAAAAGTAAAATATATTTATAAAAAATTAAAGATATTCCTAAGAAAAATAATTTCTAAGATATATATATATATATCTTAGAGAGACTTTTTAAGTGTATATATCTTAGAAATTATGTAATAAAAATGTATATCTTAGTAAATAGCCGTAGAAATATTTAAAAAATATTTAGAAATATTTGAAAATCTAAGGACTTAAAAACCTAAAGATTTAAGAATCTAAGAATTTAAGAATCTAAGAGTTTTATTTATCTAAGCTACCTAATGATCTTTACTATAATTAAAGCGATTATATATATACTACTAAATTACTAGAATATATACTACTATAAATATAAGTAATCTAATTAAATACTCTACCCTACTCCTTATTTATAGATTAGAGCAAACTAATTTATATTATTTAATATAATCTCTTAAAAAAATCGTGATATATATAATACTAAGTTAAAAGAGTCTTAGGGATTAAAGAGTGTATTATAGAATAGTCCACTTAGTTATATTACAAGCCATTTCTCAGTAAGTCTTCGGGCGCTCTGAAACTCTTCGGATAAAGCCAGGATTGTCTGAATCGCAAACGCCGCATCTGCCGAGAAATCCTCCGATTTACTTAATTCTCCCTTGTGCTCAAGACGTACACGCTCTCTCAGAGACAAAACTTTTTCGTATGCAGGAAGTGCCAAATGCGTAAGACCTAGTGTATGCCACATTCGAGCCACGTTGAATTCTGCTTCCTGGACCAAAATGGCAATGTTCTCTCTTGTACGTATTTGATAGTAACGGTAGAGAAAGGCCAGCCCTTGTTCAATTTGATATTGGCGGTTCTCCGACTGTCGCTTCATAGCATGCTGAATGTAGGAAACTGCAATCGAGAAATTGATTATCGGATCGTCCGGAGCGAGACTGTAGGCGCGGAAGTAGTAGTTGAGAGCGTTGATGTCGGATCCACCAGTTGCCAGGACATGGGCGTACATGACAAGCAGAGCCACATTAAGCTCAGTGATTCCCTCTGGGTTTCCTTCGTGCAAACCGCCTCTTGTATAACCAGAACGTTCCTGATCACCAAAGTGGTACATTTTACGCCCCTCTGCATCGAGCAAAGCAAAGTCCATGGCTTTGATCAACCGTAACACGAATTTTTGAGATGGTCCACCGTTGTACCAGGACCGATGTCCTGCATACAGTCTGTTGATCATGCCATAGAGACGATATGCATCGTTCGCATAGGAATGTTGTTTGATTAAATAACGGCATGCATTGCAGAGGTGCTCCTCATCGCGGAGTAAGAGAGCACAGGCTAACCAGCACACATGAATATGGTGTTCGCGCTTAGCATCGTGATGAAAGATGTTCGCCCCGGCAGCCGCCTGGATAACGATCCAGCAGCGTCCGTTGATACCTCGCTTTGCTAAAAGCAAGGCGTATTGGCAGAATATATCTAGCCACTCGTCGAAAGGGATATCGTGGAAGTCTTCGGGTGCTTTCTCGCCGTTGTACATATGGCTCTCTGGGTCTGCTTCTGTTGCGCCCGCGCGATTTGAGAGTGTCGCGAGATAGGCCAGTGTTGATTCCCTCATCTTAGATGGACCGGTAGCGCGACCAACATAGCCGGTAAACTTGAGGGTTTTGTCATTCCTAGGATAGAATGCCTCCATCCTCCGAAATTCATCAACCATTTCACTTGCAGCATCCATGTATGCTGTTACTGCTTCTTCATCACCAGCGTCTACAGAGCTCTGAAGAGATACCAGCTCTTGATAGTATTCTCTTATGGCTCTGTCCCGAAGCTGCGCCTCTTCAAGCTTTTCTTTCTCTGTGTCCAACAAACCACGGAGTCTGCGCCTTCGTTCTTTAGGCTCTTTTGAAACTCTTGAAACTCTTGACCTAGTGACCGGCCTCTTGGCTTCCAGAGACTGCAAAGTAGTTGGCGCCGGGAGGAGGTCCTGGGTTGCAGCTTGCTTGGTTGACTTTAGTTTTCCAGCGGAGTCTTTTACTTGTAAGGCTTTATGCGCACTAGACATCTGCACATTGAGACGAGCTCTTTTGACAATATCCAAGCCTCCCTTTGCAATGACGTCTTGAGCTATATCTTCACATCTGGAGGTCATGCCCCAGTCTTGGAAAAATCGCGCAACTTGCACACGAGCGGAAAGGTTGGTGCCGGCAGCTCCCAATGCCGATTCTATGAATGCTTCAGCATCGTCCGGGCGTCGAAGCGCCCAGTAACATGCTGCGATTGAGATGCAAAGAGCTGTCTGGGGAACTTCCGGTATCTTCCGGAGAGCCATGTAATAACGAAGTGCTTCGCTATGGCTGCCTGAGATGGTGAGTGCATCGGCGACTTCCCTGAACAAATCGTCAAAGTCGAACACGTTGGCTAGTTCAGACTCGTCCTCGGGCTGCAGGTATTCAAAATGGGCCTACGGCAGACAATTAGTATTTTCCAGATGTCCAGACTGGTTTCAAAACTTACCAAAGCTTCTTCATAATGACCAGAGCCTAGCCCGAGACGGAACATGCCAAGTTTGACCCTGATCTCTAATGGCAAGCCGGCTCCATATGTCTCAGAGCTATGTCTCCCGGGCACGAACTGTTCCACTTGAACTCTTCTAGGCTCATCGTCCATGTCCCATTCACGGTCATCTAGCTGGGAATCCCAGAACGATTCATCCTCTCGACCAAGGATCCAGCGGGCACCAGCTCGAAGGTAAGGGATCGCTTCTTCATACCGCTTCAGAGTCTGCATCAACTCCAAATAGCTGTTGAGGATTTGCCAATCAAGCTGACTGTATTCAGACTTGGAAGTTTTCATGTGATGCTTCAAGGCTTTCTGGAAAGGTTCTACAGCCCTCTCCGGCTCGTGAGTAACCGCACATAGCTCAGCCAACTGCTGTAGTCTGTCAACATCATTCTCATGACCTTCGATCTTCAGCATCATCTCCAACTCGGACTTTGCTTGACCCTTGTGGTTGAATCTTAGCTGAAAATCGAGTCTTCTGCAGCGCGCTTCCCAATCATTGGTATCGATACGAATGACTTGACTAAAACATCGGTGAGCCCATTCAAGGCGGTCTTTTTCGTCGCCTTCCAACTCAAGTACTCTAGCAGCAATTTGATGCCAGAGATTTACGTCTCTCTGTAGGAGTGCACCCATAGAAAGTGCATGTACGGATGCCTCGTATTGGTGCTTCGCGTAAAGAATCTCGGAGAGAAGATTGTAAGCGGCGAAAACCTCGGGGTTGATCTTGATGGCCTCGCTCGCATATTTGAGAGCTGGATCAAGTTCTTCATTGAGCCATGATTGAGTCGCTTGGGCCATTATACGCTTGAATTCTGGACCGGGATCCTTGGGTTCACGGGGCCCTCTTTTCCCCCTTTGAGATCCTTGCGCCCTACCTTCGCCAGCATCTCTGTTACCACGACCTCTTCCACGGCCCCGGCCGCGACCGCGACTGCGACCTCGCCCTTCGCCCCTTGCTCGGCCCCGTGCTCTTCCTCGTCCTCGTCCTCGTCCTCGCCCAGCGCCGCGCTTTCCTTCGGGCTCCGACTCGTACTCAGAGTCGACGTCTTGGTCGGAAGCTTCATCAGGTACTGCATCTCCGTCTGACATGGAGAAGTCCGGATCAAAAGAAGGGTCGTTATTATCCGGCATTTCCGAGTTAAGAACAAGTTCCTCGTTCATCAGCAC
Source organism: Aplosporella prunicola CBS 121167 (assembly GCF_010093885.1). Classification (NCBI taxonomy): domain Eukaryota; kingdom Fungi; phylum Ascomycota; class Dothideomycetes; order Botryosphaeriales; family Aplosporellaceae; genus Aplosporella; species Aplosporella prunicola. Next base: position 821,706 of record NW_022983534.1, on the reverse strand, counting down.
ACCATCTTCGTCCCCTTCATCACTCCCATCCACACCCACATCATCCTCAGCTTGTGAGGACTCGAATCGTGTTGGACTAGGGTACCGGGAATAGCCCCGACCAAAGTGAAAATGGGAATCTTCGTTATACTGCGTATCTTCCTCGGCTGGGATAAACCCCTCGTGAACGATGGGTCCCTGGCCATAATACCCATGATCTGGCGGGTAGTGTGCATCATGGGGCTGATTGTCGTACCCAGTTAGGTCTGCAGAGCCAAAGCCTGGCGGAAGCAGAGCGGCAAACGGATTGTGATATTGCTCGTGCTGCGTCACGTAGTAATCATCATCGAAGCCGTCCATGATGGTGAAAACAACTTTCATCCGCTGGCAAGAGCCCTTAAGCGTGTCCTATTGCCGAGAGCAGGGGCGTGTGAGGCTAGAATAATAGCGGGAGAAGGTGCAGACAAAAGATCAAAGAGGTTAGTATTGCCGCGAAAGTCGAGCACGGCGATCTATGCACGGACCACAGTTTATTTATTGCCGAGTGGGAAGCTACTACGTAGGGCTTTCCCTCACTTTCGCAGCCGGCGCCACTAACGTTAAGCCCGGCCGGTTTTATACTACACTTGTGAAAAAGAGATCCATAATTTGGTGATAGATAAATTACAACCCTTTCACCCTCAACAGACAGTTGGTTCTGGTGGACCCGTGGTATCATCTTTCCGGTAGAACGCCAACTATGCACAGGAACGACCAAACTCTATACATTCTCTTCACTAGGCACAGTCGAGACCATTTCGTACTGGCCTCTGTCCCGGCCCCTACCCCTCCCATAGCTCGTTCCTTCATCCGCTTGCGCATCGTTCTCCGGAACGTCTCCCCTTTTCGCAGGGCGACTGGGTCCTCCGCCGCCACCGAAATTGATTGGCCTGAGCTCTCTCCACTGACAACTCCAAATCCCCAAGAATGTCATCAAAGCAGCACTAGCCAGCTGCACCGCCCACCAGAGCCAATGCGATGGGATCGAATGCGAGTAAAGTGAGGTTACGAGCAGGTGGAGGAAGTGGATGGTAAGAGCAAAGTCGGGGATCAGCTTAGAGCGAGCGACCAAGAGAAGGAGGTATATGACGCTGCGCGACAGATGGTGTTAGAGATCATCAGCAGGCGAACTTCAAAGAACATACCAGATCAGGCTGTTCAGCATCCAGATAAGGCCCAGCATCCAGCCGACGGTTACATCCCCGCGCAAACTGCGCCAACTAAGCAGCAAATCGAGGTTGACATCCTTCCCTGCGACCAAGGCCGTGAATAGAATCAGGATGGCAGCAGATAGGTAATAGGCAAGCTGGAGTAGAACGATCTGGGTGAAAATGCGAAGAGGCGCGACATCTGCGAGAGCGCCGGGACGGGGTGGTCGTCGGCGACGAGGCATCAACTCTGTGTGGAAGACCGAGGACTATGCAGAGGTGGACGACAGGTAGCCCCCGACGTTGCATGAAACCGGGGTTGCCTTGGCGTACCTACGCATGCTTGGACGGCACAACGTCGGAAGTAGTGTAATTACATAATCAAGAACTCATTCACATTGCCGTCAACACACGCAGAACTTGGAGAACTTTGCAACTCTTCCACTCACCTTGTCACCCTCGTTCAAAGACTATGGGTTGGTTTTCGTCCGAGTCGCCGAAGCCCGCCGGCCCAAAGCCCTCGTCCGACGGCGCCTTCGAAGCACCCGACCGCTCCCGTCGCGCGCAATGCTGGGAAGCTCGCGATGCTTACTTCCGATGCCTCGACCAACACAACATCATCGATAGCGTTACGAACAAGGACACGGCGGCGGCGCAATGCGGCAAGGAGGGACAAGTGTTTGAGCAAAACTGCGCCAGCAGCTGGGTAAGTCGGCGCAGGCGTCGTAGGTTGAGTGTTGCTGATGCCGGTCCTGGATTGATGCAGGTGCAATACTTCAAGAAACGCCGAATCGTGGACTACAAGAAGGAGCAGACGCTGAAACAGCTCGAGGCCGAAGGCGCACAGCCGCTCCCGCAGAGCCGGGCATAATTCCACCACAGGAGGCAGAGCGATGGCGAGTGTACGAATAACAGGGAATCGCAGGTGTCGGCGGTCTTGGTGTAGCATGTTTGTGATGTGGCGACCGGTGACTGCCTGCTTGAACGCGGGAAGCTGTCTCTTGGGCTGATTGACGTCGGATTGCGTGTAGCCAGTGCGTGCAGCCGATGCATCGCCAGCACGGGCTGCACATCCCCTGTGCGCTCGAGACACGGCTTCGATGCGTCATCTGGTCTTTGCCCGAGACCCCAAACGTGCACCGGCCGATTGTAGGCAGGGAAGCACGGAGTTACCTCCGCGCCGGCAATGTGCAACTGACGTCCGAATTTGTACATGAACTGGGCAGGCCCGATACTGCCGTCTCCCACCTCCCGACCCAACTTCTGTCTCCTATCCGTGAACCCTCGCGGGTGCATGATGCATCGGGGCGACATGCCGTTTCCTCGTGGTGGGGTGAGGTGAGCACCATTGGCTGCCTAGGCTTGGACGACCGGAACTGCCATCATGGCTGTTTCATGTCGACAGATGTACAAGAGCAAAGGAAATACAGCGTGGCTCAAAGTCATTCGTCCCTCGGGAATAGCAGATACGTTGCTACAGAATTGTTCGCATTCAACTTGCAAGGAATGATTCTGTCGGCTGCTCGTCCCAAACAACAAAGCAAGACCGAAAATTGGCATTGAACAATGAGGGGAACAAAGCGCCCGCGCCCGAAAAGAAGAGAAGATAGCCCTCCATGCACCGAACGAGCTCCTGGCTCGAGCTACTGCCGATACGTGGTTCTGAAGACGTTGGACGGGTCGAATTCCTGCTTGAAGATTTCATATTCCGAAGGGCCCCCTTTGTTTCCGGGTTGACTGGTCTCTATGGCAAAGACCACGTTGGCGAAGGCACCCTGAAACTCTTCTTCGTGAAACAACAAGCCTTTCCACATCTTGGCCACTTCCGCAGCAGGATTACGGAAACCCGGACCAACGCCGAATGCACCAAGGCAGAGATCTCTATGCCCGTACAAGACCGTCATACGCAGGACAGTGCGCATTTTGTCGAGCATCAGTTCTTTCTCCTGTTCAAATGAATACTGGCAGCCGGTCTCGTCGAGTTTCGGGCGCCGCACCGGTGCTACGGATATGACTGGCAGGACCCGAAACTCCCTCCAGACATGGTATGCTTCTGGGCCGTCGCGATAGACGACTGAATGGGGGATCAATGTCATGCTCACATTTACATGCTCGGAAACAATCACTCACCAACGTGTGGGGAATATATGCCGCCTCTTTGAGGTATGGGATAGTGAGGGTTTGCATACTGGGACCCCCAGGGGCACAACAAGGTTCGCACGAGGTTGCTCCTTCTAGCGAAGCATTCTTCAGGTGCAAGCAGGCCCGATTCCCAATCCCCACCGGCACGCCTCTCGTTGGCCATGTTGACAACGGGGATCCTGAGAGCGGACGGGGGAATGGTGCCATTCTGGCGGCCGTAGCGGTACCAATCCAAAGCCACGTCGACAGGATCCCCGTCGATGATGGCGACGCGGAGGCGCTCCTTGATCCTAGCATCGGGCTCGAGGGCGACGGGGGGAGGATTTGGCTGGAGAGCGGACCAGGCTGGATATTCGGGCATCTGCCGTTCGATGTAAGGAATGTAAGTCCTTTTTGCCTCTGCGGCAATCTCGGAGGGTCTGGGTCTAGATGGAGGCATGGTGAGGAAGCGGGAGGGTGGTGGTGAGACGGAAAGCAAGTAGGAGGCATGGCTATATGTTGGGCCAAATGGCATTGTAGCAGCACAAAGCAGCGAATGGGAACACGCGGGTCCTGACTAGGAAATGGTGTTTCGAAGATGCGGTTCAGGCGCAGGGCGCGATCTTGCTGTGTTCCAGGCGCTGCATGGCCGGTGGCAGCAAGGGAAGGCCGTCCTGACTCTGGCCCATTTCCAGATCGTCGGGCCCCGTGACGGATCTGAGATGTGGAGGTGGGTGGAGGGCGAGGCTGCTGCAGGATCGCGAATGCGCCGGTCCTGGCATTCGCGCTTCTGACACTGTGCGATGGTAGCACCAGCGATGAAGTGAAATCTGACATCGCCTCATCATCCATGCAGGAACAGCGCAACCTCGACCGCGCCGCGCCCGTCCTCCCACACCTCCCACACCCTCGCAATGCCGCTGCTGCGCCGGCCGCTGTGCGCTGCTTCCGTGCCGCCTGGCTGCTTCCGTGTGCAACGAGTGGCCGCCTCCTCCGTTGCTGCTCTCCTCCGCCGCCAGCGGCCCGCCACGACGACGTCGGGTGAAACGGTCACTGTCAATGGCTTTGTGCGCTCCGTCCGCAAACAGAAGCGCATTGCCTTTGCTGCCGTCGGCGATGGCTCCTCCCTCGAGTCGCTGCAGGTCGTCCTGAGCCCCGAGCAGGCCGCAGGGTGAGTGGGTGAGCCCGCCCTGCCAGATGCTGCCGCGGCTTTGCTGACGCTCAACGTCTGTAGCCTCTCGACTGGTGTCGGCGTCGCTGTATCCGGCCAATGGCAAACCTCGCCTTCGGGCAAGCAGCAAGCCCACGAGTTGCACGCCCACAACGTTCGCATCCTCGGCCACCATGACGCTGTCGTGAGAGCTGTCCACCCGTGCCACATGCGCCTTCTTCACTGACCTGCTCGCTAGTCTTATCCATTGCAAAAGAAGTACCACAGCCCCGAGTTCCTCCGTACTCTGCCTCATCTACGCACTCGCACACCCTTCAACTCCTTGATGCTACGCTTGCGCTCGCAAGTCATTGCCGACGTCACTGCATTCTTCTCCACGCGCGAATTTATCCAGACTCAGCCGCCCATTATAACTTCCTCGGACTGTGAAGGCGCCGGCGAGGTCTTTTGCGTGTCAACGGAAAAAGATAATCCTAAAGACCGCTTTTTTAGATCCCCTAAATACCTAACCGTTTCCTCGCAGTTGCACTTGGAAGCATTGGCGCAGTCGGTTGGCAAGGTTTGGACGCTTTCCCCGACGTTCCGTGCCGAGAAGAGCGACACGCCGCGCCACCTTAGCGAGTTCTACATGCTCGAGGCAGAAGTCAGCTTTGTGGAGAATCTCGACGGCATCATGGATATTGTCGAGGAGATGCTGCGAGACGTGGCGGACCACTTGACAAATTCAGCGGTGGGGAAAGAGCTCCTTCTTGCAAGGTCACCCGCGTGGGTCAAGGAGGACGAACACCTTAACATCACACCCGAAACGCTATCACAGAGGTGGGAAGCCCTGCGCAGGGGTCCATGGCCACGCATAACGTATGCCGAAGCTATTTCAAGATTAAAAGAAGCGGAGTCACAAGGCCAGGTAATCTTCGACTTCAAACCGTCATTCAATGAGGGGTTGCAAGCTGAGCACGAGAGATTTATTGCCGAACACATCGGGCAAGGAGGACCGGTCTTTGTAACTGACTATCCTCGCGCCGTGAAACCGTTCTATATGGCTCCTTCGACCTATGGTCCAGAAGTACCAAACGCCTCACCGACCGTAGCCTGCTTCGATCTTCTGGTGCCCGAGATCTGCGAACTAGTTGGTGGGTCCATGCGTGAGCATCGCCTGCCCGAGCTGCTTGCCGCCATGGATTTGCATGGCCTGCGGAGGCCAAGTGATCATGACGACGCAGCGCGCGGCACGAACTCTCATACAATTGCGGAACCGGAAGCTGATGTGGAACTTGGCTCCTCAAATAAACCCAGCGACCTGCAATGGTATGTGGATCTTCGACGATATGGCAGCGTCCCCCACGGCGGATTTGGCATAGGTTTCGACAGGCTTTTAGGATACCTGTCTGGTGTACCGAACATTCGAGATGTTGTCGGCTTCCCCAGGTGGCACCAGCGGTGCGATTGTTGAGGGTGATTTTGCCTGAACATGCGCAGTGGGCTTTTCACCAACAGGGTTGTGTGTACACTCCCGACAGTAGTCGGCAACACTGAGGACCTACCAGACGCAAGGCCATCTGGGAGCGGCGACCAAGACCTGGTACACCACGAAGCATGGGATAGACACGCCAGGGCTGACTCGCCTTGTGCTCTGTAGATTTGCCTGGCCTCCAATGAGACAGGTTGTAGAAGCGTGTACGTCGTTTGAATTTTACAATACCTGAGAGATACAAGAAGCCGAGGCATGAATGACACATTAGTGGCGGCCAACTCCATCGTTAGTCCAAACCCAACAATTGCCTTTAAATTTGTGAGGTTGCGGTCGAGGCTGACGGGATGACATAAACACGACTAGTGCATGGTTGGAGGTCCGCGGATGTACTTTACGTACATCCGACGGGCAGCTTTGACAAAAGTGACGGCGGTCGCCTCTTCGCTCCAGCTAATTTACCACCACCGGACCGCGAATGATTGCACGCTGACCACTTTCTTTCGCGCATTCTCTCTGGCCTGTCAATTGTCCAGCCCTCACATTCCCGCCCCCGGCCTTTCACCACCGCAACCATAGCTACCGAACGAGCACCGGGCGTGGTGGCTTATATGGCCGCCCACGACAGAGTACCAGCTCCTGTAGAAGAAGTTGAATACGAGTAGGCCTGGATTCAATGCGCACACCTTGGCAGGAGCTACGCTTACAATGTCTAGCTATGAATCTCTACCGCCCAACTACTCTCTCGCCGCGAACATGCTGGCAGGCGCGTTCGCTGGCATCGCCGTATGTTTTTGCCGCCTTGCCCGAGACAGTTGCGCGCATGCTCACATACTATAGGAACATTCGGTGATGTATCCGATTGACCTGCTCAAGGTGCGTTGGCCTGTCCTTGCCGCCGGGCTCGCGCTGACTGAATCCCGCAGACCCGCATGCAAGTTGCCAACCCTTCGCCGACTGCGATGTACACGGGAATTTCGAATGCCATGATCACAATCACAAGGCTGGAGGGGTTCCGGACATTGTGGCGAGGCGTGTCGAGCGTGGTGCTAGGGGCTGGTGAGTGGCCGAATCTGCGGAATTTTACACCAACGACTCTGACGGTTTCACAGGACCGGCGCACGCCGTTTACTTTGCAACATACGAAGCGGTCAAGCATGCAATGGGCGGAAATGAGGGAGGAAAGCATGAGCATCACCCTATTGCTGCTGGTACGCCGAAATCGCACCCTCGATGCGCCGGGGGCCGGTAGCTGACGAAAAGGTAGCTGTAAGCGGTGCATCTGCGACGATTGCCAGCGATGCGCTCATGAACCCCTTCGATGGTAAGAAGGCGCCCGCGAGTCGTTTGGTGCCTCTGGACTGACCCAAAGCAGTCATGAAGCAGCGGATGCAGCTTCACGGATCGACCTACAAATCCCTGCAACACTGCGCGAGCTCGGTGTTTCGCAACGAGGGCGTTGGTGCATTCTACGTGTCGTATCCTACGACGCTGTGCATGACGGTGCCGTTCACGGCGCTGCAATTTGTCGCGTACGAGTCATTATCCAAAACGATGAACCCGACAGGCCGCTGGGACCCTTACACGCACTGCACCGCGGGCGGTCTTGCCGGAGGCGTCGCTGCGGGCTTCACGACGCCGCTCGATGTCATCAAGACACTGCTGCAAACTAGAGGCACTGCCACCGACCCGGAGCTCCGCAATGTTCGGGGCTTGGTGCAGGCCGCGGCCATTATCAAGCGCCGGGACGGGTGGGGAGGTTTCTTCAGAGGACTCAAGCCTCGGATAGTGACGACGATGCCCAGCACGGCGATCTGCTGGTGAGTAGCTACGCCGGAACCGGCTTCGGGACACTGCTGACGGTATGACTACAGGACGGCCTACGAAATGGCAAAGGCATTCTTCATCGCGCAAGGCCAGGAGTAGGATATTTGTTTCACTACGAGGCATAGAAGGGTGTCCGGGCTGGCGTTTACGAATCAAAATATGTAGGATAGACGGATAGCTAGCTAGAGTAGTTACAGTAATGGACCAGCATCCTGGCGCCGCTAAAAGGCTTGGTTCACTAGCCACACATCCTACGTCAGCAACGTACGCTGACTGCACTCACGCGCCCAACCTAACTCGCTCTCCGCCGCGCCTCCATCCCCGATGATGCGCCAAAAGCCTTCTTCTTCTGCCATGCAGAAGACTTACGACGACTGCTATCTCGTCTGCTCGACGGCCGTCTACTTCGAGACCCAGGTAACGCCCCCACTGCGCCCCCGCACCTCAGCCCTCTGACCGGCCAGGGCAACGAGGCCGAAGCGCTGCGCTCGTGGCGCAGTGCCCTCGACCAGATTTACTACTTCAATGCCCATCGCCGCCCTGCCAACTATGCTCCCAAGACCGAGACGGAAAAGGCACTGCAGGCTTCGCTGCGTGAACTCGAGCTACAATGCAAGGAGCGCGTCGACTTGCTCGAAGCCTTGGAAGAGAGCCGCAAAGAGACCAAAAAGGGAAAGGAGCATGGGACTTTGGGAGAACCTGCCGGTCCTGTGCTGCACGCCACCAGCGCGACCCCGAAGTCAGAGGCAGACCGAGATAGAGCTGGCTGGCTCGCTCAAGGCACCATCCCCCCGGTCAACTATCCAGACCTTTCTAGACCAGCTCTCCCAAAGAGGCCATCCCTACTGTCCAACAGAAGCAGTGATGGTCTTAGGTCACGCGTCTCACCACGTCTCGGAACCTCTGCACCAGCCCTGTCAGTACCGCCTCTCAAAAAGTCGTCGCGAACGCCTAGTCCGGAGAAGAAAGTTGGTATGCTCAGGACACTACGTCCTGGGAACAAGGATGGCAGGAAGTCTTCATCGTCGCGTCTTACAAGCGGTCTGAAAGGCCGGCCTCCCGCTGCTGCCAAGGCCGCAACACAGGCTTGGGGCTCCATGTCCAGTCCTGGCTCTCGTATGCCCATGTTAGCTGCCGAGAACGCCAGTAAAGAAGCGCTCACAGCTGCGGCAATGTCCAAAGAGGCGAGCAGTCGAACGCCAATGGAAGCACCAAGACAAACCACTACTACAACAATGGAGCCTTTCGCAAGCACATCCCCCGGTCAAAATACAGGAAATGGAATCGGTGAGGGAATCGGGGGTTCACGTTCCTTACCCTCAACGGCGTCAAATCGTGGTTCCGCCTCACTGATTGTAAATGCACCGTTAGGGACAACCCTAGGGCATGAGCGCAAGAAAACACCAAGCCCTCCAAATGATTACCCTCCAACTAGGAATTGGCCAAACCTTAAAGCACCCGAAAACCAACCAATACCCAAGCCTGGTTCCCTTCGCCTTAGAACCACTGAATACCCTCCTGGGCTGTTGAATGCGAGGAAAGTCAAGCCGAGAGTAGCCCCAAAGCCACCAGAGGCCCGATGCAGCCGAGAAGGTATGAATCTGGCAGCAGAAAATAGAGTTCAGCGCCTAGAAACGACGCTGGCTGTTCACCGCAAAGCTGTTGCCGCTGATCAGTCTTCGCGGGCAATTCACATGAATAATCTATCAATCAGAGACGAAGAAGACGGCACGAGCAGTGGATTAGAGCAGAAAGCCAAGCCGATGCAAAATGACAAAGCCATAGCCGCACCCACAAAAGCCGACACGCCACCGAGTCCGATGTCGGATGTCTCCACAAATGCTTCTTCCGAGCTGTCTCCTGAAGAAAAGGCCTGGAAAGAGCGCGTTGAGCGCCTGATGAAACGCCTTCCAAAAGGCGTTGACGAAGCTGCAGCCAAGCAGATATTCAATGAGATTGTCATTCAAGGCGACGAAGTGCACTGGAATGACGTTGCCGGCCTTGAAGCGGCCAAGTCTGCACTCAAGGAAACTGTCGTGTACCCTTTCTTGCGGCCTGACCTTTTCATGGGCCTGCGGGAACCGGCTCGGGGCATGCTATTGTTTGGTCCACCGGGCACAGGTAAGACAATGCTGGCACGAGCTGTTGCAACAGAGTCCAAGTCGACGTTTTTCGCTATTTCCGCAAGCAGTCTTACTAGCAAGTATCTGGGAGAGTCCGAGAAGCTTGTGCGTGCCCTCTTCCAGCTTGCAAAAGCGCTCTCTCCTTCCATCATATTTGTCGATGAAATCGATTCCTTGCTCTCCTCGCGCTCTGGTTCAAACGAACATGAAGCGACCCGCCGAATCAAGACGGAGTTTTTGATACAGTGGTCCGACCTGGCAAAAGCAGCTGCAGGTCGAGAACAAACAGAAAAAGACAAGGAAAAGGGTGATGCTAGTCGAGTGCTTGTACTTGCCGCCACTAATCTGCCCTGGGCCATTGATGAAGCGGCAAGAAGGCGGTTCGTCAGAAGGCAATATATTCCTCTTCCGGAGGATCATGTCCGGAAGCTGCAACTAAAGACGCTCCTGAGCCACCAAAAGCACAGTGTAACCGACGAGGACTTGGATGAACTAGTAACACTAACAGAAGGTAAGTTGGGCGGCAATTTCTTACTGTCCTCTCTCTCTCGCAGACTAACTTTTCCATCAAGGCTTCTCTGGCTCCGACATCACGGCGCTCGCAAAAGACGCTGCAATGGGGCCGTTGCGTGTGCTCGGTGAGAAGCTGCTCCACATGACAATGGACGAGATTAGGCCGATACAGCTCTCCGACTTCCAGGCCAGCTTAACGAGCATCAGGCCCAGCGTGAGCAAGCAGGGATTGAAGGAGTTTGAGGATTGGGCCAAGGAGTTTGGAGAACGGGGCGGCTAAGCCGGGCACTGATGACCTGCACCCCGATTGGATGACATGACGAACAACACTCACCTATATGTATAAAGAAGTCATGGTCCCAGGCGTTGTGCTTTTTAGATGGCGTTGGTCCGGACAGCGGAATGGATCCAATTGATTGATGGGGGATTCGGCGGTATGCATGTTTAGAATCGCAGGCTATGTAAATATTTGGTCAAGTGTGACTTGGGAATCATAAAACAGCTTTGATTATTTGGTACAAGAGACAAGAGGCCGTTTAATTCTACAGACGAAAGGGTATGTACGTATGTCAAGTCGCTAAAAGGGGTTGCTCCAACGTAAGAATTCCAATAAAGCGCCATTGTCAACCAAACCAAACCAACCAGCCAACCAACGCCAAAGTCCCAAACCCTAACCCACATGACCAATAACAAAAGGTGTGTGTATCAACAAACGCACTCACTCACCAACCTCCTCTGATCCTCCCTCCGCGCCTCCCAGCGGCGCCTCCCTTCTTCCCCGCAGCCAACGCACCATTAACCCTCCTCCGCGCCGCCCACCCCCTCGCCACCGCCTGGAAGCCCAGCACGTCGCCGATGAGGCGCTCGATCCTGGCGTCCAGAACGCGGCGCCACGCACGCTGCAGCACCGTGGCGGCGCCGACGACATGCTCCCTGGCGCGCACCACCGTCGCGCAGTGCGCGGCCAGGCGTAGTAGGACGACGCGGCGCGAGGCGTGCTGGCGGGCGAGGCGGGCGCGGTAGCTGCGCTGCAGGGTTGTGGCGGCGCGGTGGGCGCGCGAGGCGGGCAGCAGGCGCGCGGCGAGGAACGCGAGCGTCGTGGTGGTGAAGTCGCTGGAGGGGATGGGTTTGGAGTGGTGTGCGGTTGTGGGGGCGGCGAAGAGAGAGACAAAGGCCGCGCTGCACCCGATTGAGCGCAGTTTTGCGGGCAGCGTGCTTGTGGTTGTGTCGGTGTTTGCGACAGCAGGGATGCAGCCGATGTAGGCGTCGACGACAGCTTCGAGGACGCGGTTGTCGGCAAAGGACGTCGTGAGGTTAGCGACGCGCAGGCTGCGTCCGCGCGCAATGCCCCGCGCCCAGCGGCGCAGGAGAGAGGTGTGCTTCTCGAGGCCCTCGAGCTCCTCGGGGTCAGCCTCCTCGTCGCTGTCGGGGTCGGCGTTTTCGTCGGCATCGTGCTGCTGACGGTGGCGCTGGATCTCACGCTCCACTTCCTTCCAGTCGACGAGCGCTTCCAGACCCCATTTTCCAACAAGGCCCCATAGGAGGCCGAGAGTCTTCTCGCGGTGCCCGTCTACGATGTCCTCGGCTGTGACTTCTGCAGCGACGCGGCTGGCGATGCCTTTGACACCTTCCAGAGCGCTCAGCGCAATCTGGATGTTGTATGTTTTCTGTGCTCGGCCTATGCAGGGGTATTTGAGGTGTTGGGACAGCACAAAAGCTTCCTTATCGCTAGCGTTGATGGAGCTTGTGAGCAGCTCGCCGGTGGGCATTGTGACGGTAATGTTGTCCTTTTGGAGTGCGAGAGTAGCAGGAGTGTACAGCAGGAGCTCGACAAGCCGTGTCAGAAGGACACCATCTCTCAAGTCTGTTGCTAGGTTTCGGATGTGATAGTCGTATTCCTGCAGAGGGTACTGAATGCAGTGCAGATGGTAGTCGAGGTGGCCCAGGGGTCGTGATAGGTCACCCAGAGAAGGCAAGAGAAGACTTGCCAGCCCCTGAAGGACCGAAGTGGATGATTTGTGGTTAGAGGTTGTCTGGAATAGAGGAGTTGGGATAATGTCACGCTTCTTGCTCAAGTCCAGAAGAAGGACCAGCATCAAGCTGCGGAGAACGGTACGTCGCCATGACCAGCCTTGGGATCCAAAGTCATCGCCTGCTTGCTCTCGTCCTCGCGCAATGCTAGCTATGCTGCCAATGCCAGCCTTGACACGAACAGCATCCTCATTACGAATGAAGAAAATGTCCAGGAAGCCCTCGATCGCCTTTCTCTCTGCGCGCTTGTGCCGCGAGTCACTCTCAGATGATGTTGAGCCAGAGGAAAGCCTCGAGGATACAGGGATCTGCCGCCCAATGACCACCTCTGCCGCTGCTTTGAGAAGCGAAAGGTCATATGTCTTGACAAAGAGATCGAGGAACTTTCGGCGTTGTCCAACGTCATCTTTGAGGCGCAGCGCCTTGTCTAACAGGTCCTTCGGAATGCTCAAAGCACCGTATAGGAGAGACGCTTGCAATCGCTTATGCAACAACGGAATTGCAGGCTCTTGATATACTGCCAGAAGCTGCCTTCTTAAATCGCCTTCCTTGGCCTCCTGGTCAATGGAACATGGGTCCGCAGAATGGAACAGGTTGTTGACCAGCTGCGTGATAGCAACTTCTTGGTAGCTGAGCCAGCTGTCCTCGTAGAGCTCTGGCCTCTGGAGATCCTCCAAGAGGACCGGGTACTTCTCCTCTTGTTTCTCCGCTTGCTGAGCCAGCATAGGCACGCTGAGCTTAGAGGGCGCCTTTTCCAGCCTCTGGCGGCGCAACGCGCGTGGAGGCGTCCTTGAGTTATGGAAGGGCGAAGAAGAGGCTGAAGAAGAGAGGGGCTTTCTCAGATGTTTCGGTGTCTTTTCCTTGAGCGGTGCTCTTGCCGTGGGGGTATACCGAGCAGATTTGAGCACCTTGGATGGAGTTTCTTTTTGCAAGCTCACAGAGCTCGTACGTTTGCGAGTCGTCTCGCCTTTGACCAGCGAAGAGCTCGTAGGTCCCGTTGCACTGGTTCTTACTCTGCGAATCGCGTCTGGCTTGGTAGGCTGTTTCGAATGGTCCTTCTTCTCCGGGAACTGGGCGGAAGCCTTTTTCGATTCTTTTCCTCCCGCTTTAAATGACCTTCCTGGTGGTATGTTTTCTTTCCCGACACCCTTTCCAACCCTATCTTCCACGAACGAAACAGCCTGAAATGGGCGCGTACTCTGCTGGAGGGGAGCGCGCTTGGGGGCGGCCACCAGCGGCTTCCTTGGTTTTTGGCTCTGCTTGAGTGCTGACTTGAGTTGGCCTGGCTCCTCTTCCGATACGGTTACCAGGTCGAAACCAAGATCGGGAGATTTGGCGCGGGGATTTCTGCTACCGGACGCGAATGCTCCAGGGTGGATGGTCATGATGGTGGTATCATCGGAAGGGATATAGATGGTCCTGCGGCGGGGTTCTTTTTGGATTTCGGATTTCTTCGTCCGTGGTGGCATTGCGGCGTTTTCGTCGTTTGCGCTTGCGCGCGGGGTGTTGTTAAGGCCCTTTTCTGCTAGAAGAGCGGATACTCTTCGCCTCCTGGGGCGCGCGCTTTCCATGTCGGTGGGCAGCTTGCGGCGGGTTGATTGCGATGGCGTGGCGCTCCATCTGCCATCCTGGGCTTGTGCGATGTTGCCGGCGGTTAACCTCTTGGCTGGCCTCTTTTGCGGCGAATCATCTACCCAGATGTCGAGGGCAGGGATTTTGTTCGATGCGCGCAGGCTGGAGGGGCGGGCTTTCTTCTGCATGATTGATGCCGGATATTCGAGGTGGGTGGTCGTGTTGTCCGAGTATGCGGCGGACATGTTTGCGATGGAGAGTCGGGATGAAGTCGTGAGTAGAGCAGAGTAGAGTAGAGCAAAAAGCAAGAAGAAACGAATTAAGGGTATCTATTCATTCCGCAGTGGTAGGCATGCATGCTCTGATGGTTGGTGGTGAACGTGCTCGAGCTAGCGACCAGGACGTTTACTCTCGCCCTATCGATTGTTGGCCGGGCAACACTTTTGCGGCACCACAGCAATGCGCACACGTTGTAGATTTGTATTGTATTATAGGTAGTTCTCAAGGATTGCGCCATATCCTCAGGATCTGCAGCTTTTCCCAGCCTGCCTGCTTGCCGCTTGAACCAACGCTGGCCGCCGACCATTCCGGGCCCCACGCCTTGACCCGCTGCTCGACTTCGCGCGGCTTGTTTTGAGCGCAGAGCAGAATGTACGCTACGCCGCGCTCTGCCTGCAAAATATGCGGCAGCTCCTCCAATAGCCTGTTGGTCGTCTCCATGCCATCGACGCCTCCTGCGTACGTGAGAGACAGTAGATACGAATCCTGCTCAAACGTCGTCTTTTGCGTCCCAGAGGCGTACTGGTTGTAGCGCTCGTGTTGCGCCAGGTCGGGCATCTCGGCCGGGACGTAGGGAGGATTGAAAATGAGGACATCTACAGCTCCCGGACGGAGCGGCGCGGACAGATCGGCGTTGAGGGCGTCGAGATAAATGCTATGTGGGGCCGCAGCCTCTTTGATGGCGGAGCGGACAGTCTTGTCGGTGGCATGGCAGGCAAAGGCGCTGATGTCGAGACCCAGGGTCAGCACGTCGCTGCGGCCGAATATGGTGCGCGCATTCTGGGCGACAAAGGCCAGCACGACGCCGGAGCCAGGGCCGACCTCAGCGACTAGAGGCGAGGCGGCAGCGCCAAAGCGGTCATGCAGAAAGGCCGTCTCGCCGGCGGCTGACAGCGTGTCGAGCAGCAAGAATGAGTCCTCGGCCGGCTCGTAGACACGGTCGAAATCGACGTGGGCGGTATTGGGCGTCGGCAGCATGGTGCAGCAGCGGGCGAGCGAGAAGCGGGAGTATAAAAATCGCTGAGTGACGTCGGCCAAATGGCGTCCGTCGTCCATCATCACCGCCGCCGCCGCTTTCGCCGCCCCGCGCCGCATCCATCTTGTTGATAGCACAATGAGGCCCTCAATTGCCTTGCGTCTGGCTGAAGCAACGGCTGCCGGCGCCGCCAAACCGCTGCGGCCCGCCCCGCTTGCCCTGCTGCCTCCCATCCCGCTGTATCGTCGCATCCTGCGCACCCATCGCCAAAAGCTGGACCCGCAGATGCGCCTGCTCGGCGACGAATACGTCAAGTCGGAATTCCGCGCGCACAAGGACGTCGAGAACCCAATCCACATTGTGCGCTTGCCCACCTACAACCCCCCGCGCGCGCACCGCTGACTGCCGCCGCCCAGATTGGCTTCCTCACCGAGTGGCAGATGTACGCGCAGCAGATTGAAGGCGACTCGTGGCGCGGCGAAAAGTTGGACAAGAGCAAACTGGACAAAATGAGCGGTCAGTCGCCTGTCGGGAGCCGTCGCGATTGCTCCTTTTCTTTCTAACCGCTTCCCAGATCAACAAATCGGCCAGCTTTACGAGCTCATGCAAGCCATTCGCAAGCAAGAACTTGAAGACGACGATCCCGGTCACGAGGGAAAACAATAAAAGAACTATCCTTTTCCCACGCGTGACGTGGTCCCTAACATAAAGAAGTGCTTGGTTGTTTATAAACCTGTTCGCCCAGCCCCCTCCACAGCACACGCGAGAATCAATACAGACTACCAACAAGAGCACTTGCAAGGAACAATCGCCTCACCACCATGTGCACCACGACATACTACAGGTCGCTCGAATGCGGCCACGCCTGGCTGATGCTCCGGATGCCCTGCTCGCCATGGATGAACCTCACCAACTGCCCCATGTACCAAGACCGGGCCATGACGCACGTTTCCACGCTGCCACAGCCCAACCGCCGCCGCATAGCTCCCCGGTACTCTTGCCCCTGCTGCGACTACAGAGGCCACTACAACCCCAGAATCGTCAGAGTCATCAGGAGCGAACGGTACGGCGTCAAGATCGGGAGCGGGCCGAGCCGACGTGATCCTGGCTGTGCATTTTTCTGCGCTGTCATGTAGAGGCGTGAGGCGACTGCAATTGTCAATCGGAGTTTGGGACTTGGGCGGCAGCAAACTACTATGGATGCATATGCATAGCGGGAGGCTACAGGGGCTGCGTGTTCGCACCCGTTTGTGGACACAAACTTTCATGGCCTCCCTTCTTCTCCATTCACCCTTGATTCACCACACATCCAACACGGCTTTCAACACAATAATGCAAGCTGACAGCAGTTCGATGCGAGCGGGCACGTTTACGGTTCCTGCATACTTTCTTTCACGCCCTCCGTGTCCAATTAGTTGAAATCCATTCTCAACTGGAACAACAACAACACTGCTTTAGATCAAGTCACACAGCAAGACATACAAGGCTGTTCCCCGGAATACTCACCAGAGCTTGGTATCTGTTTTCTCTAGGCCACCAATACTCTAAGCTCATCACGCGACTGATCAGTACCTATCCAGCGACATCGGAGGCGGGGGTTGCCAGGCCTTTTCTCATCATAAGCGCTGCGGCGAAGAGTCGGTCAGTTCTTTGGATGGAGCCGCGTTATCTGTGCTAGAGCACATGCAACCGAAAATGTTAGGTGCTGTCATAGGCTTCCCAGGTAGTAAGGATTTAAGAATCTCTCAATGTATGCATGCATTTTGGTATCGTGACAGCAGCAAAAGGTCCGCATCATCCGCCATATCACCCCATAAGATCAAGACATAAACCCCTACAATACAGAATACGCCAACCCCTCCATCCGCCGGCCAACCACCCTACTCAGCATCATCGGGTGCGCGTGGAGGCGTATCGTCAACCTGGATACCGCCCCTCTTCTTCTCGTGCGAGTCATGGAACGGCAAGCGCCAGCCGCCCTCGTCCTCGGGCGTGCTGAGCCACAGGCGCAGCAGGTGGCGGCGAGGCGCGGGGGGCGGGTGGTCGCGGTACTCGGTGCGCGCGTGCAGCACGTGCTCGTTGGAGAGGAACTGGATGTCGCCCACCTCGAGGATCATGTGCAGCGCGAGGCGCAGGCAGGTTTCCTCGAGCACGCGCGCCGCTTCTTCCTGCGCGGCCGAGAGGGGCGGGATCAGCCCCGCGTCCGAGTAGCGCGTTAGCGAGCGCACGTAGTAGGGGTCCCATCTGTGTGTGTTGTGTGTTAGCTTGTCTGCGCCTTGTAGGTACGGTTGTGGGTTTGGGGAGAGATGGGGACATGGGGGTTGACAGGGCAGGAGGGACCAAGGTGCTGTACTTGGAGTACACGCGCGGGCTCTCGCCCGTCTCGAGGTAGAAGATGCTGGTGCGGATCCAGCCGTCCTGGCCCTGGCTCGTCTCGCCCTTGCGGTCAAAGTACCAGATGGGCTGCGTCAGCGTCTCGGCCACGTCCGGGCGCTCGCGCTGCAGCGTGTTCCACACGTGGTGCGAGGAGACTATGTCTGACTCGCCGCCCTCCAGCGCGCGCGCGATGCAGAGCAGGCCGACAATGTCCGAGTCGTCGGCGTGGAAGAATTGGCTTTTTATGCTCGTGTTAGCTTGATGCTACGTGTCTCGACTGCAAGAGGCTGTGTTATGCTTACCGCGCGTTTGTCCTGTAGATGCGGACGGAGTCGATCTGCGTGGGGTCATCACCAACGTCCTTGACGTGGCCCAAGATATGACCGCGGCCGTTTTGGGATACAAAGTACCCCAAGTAAGTCCCAAGGCCCATGTATGCAACCGCGCTCTTGTGGACGCCCCATTTCTCTACAGGGAATCCCTTGAATAAGATGAATCCTTTGCCATTGAGCAGTTCATTGCGCAGTGCTGTCATAGTCCTCGAGAGCTTCGGAATTTGGAAGTTGCCCTGGGTGGAGACGTCAGCTACACATTATCGAACCAATCAGATGCTTGGGGTTCTTTACCTGGGAAATGCCAGTCAATGGAGTGCCAGCCTCAATGAAGCGATCAGCTGCTTCGCCCAACTCGGCAACCTCCTCTTCACTTAAGGGATGCGTCCAGCGCTCCGGGTTGTTCTTGTAGTCCTCGGCCTTCCACACTGTAGGGCCTGTTATCTCCTTGGGAAATTCAGAGTAAGGTCGGAGCTTGTCGTAGAGGGGGGCATGCTGTCCCGAGGTCTTGAGGCCGTCAGGGAAGACATCTGTGTTGATCGTGGCCTTGGAGGGCACAGTATACGGGGGTGGAGGGATTGAGTCTGTGAGGGCAGGTGCCATTGTGTAAAAATGAGAGAGTAGATAGGCAGGTAAGACTAAGCAGTGTGGAGGGGAAAAGCGGCGCAGGAAATAAAATGGTCTAGGAGGGGTAGAGTCTTAAACCATTCACGCCCGAGGACGACGACAGGCCTTGAGAGGCTCGGAAATGGCGTGACGACCAGGCATTGCGTGCTCGGCGCTGTAGTGCACCTCATATCGAGGAGTGTCTTGCGTGCTCGGCGGGCCTCAATGGCGGCGATCGTTGCGGGGTCCCCTAGCCGGAACCCGTCAACCGTTGACTGCGCGCGCACTGACGCAACCTGCCCAAACGCGCCAAGATTCCGCGCTGCTGTTCACGTCATGTGAAGCTGGAAAATCTAATCAATCGTCTTCTTTCGCGCCTTCGCTGTGCACAAGAACATTGAGGTTAGTTGCTGGGTGAACCGTGTCGTGGGCCGCAATCGCGCTGCTCTTTCAACCACAAGAGTCGCTTGCTCTTCAAAACGTGCGCAATGGTGTTACTTTTCGCTGTCATTCCTGCAATATCCAGTTACGCCAAACAGGCAACGTAATTGCCTCAAGCACTCTCGCAGAATAGCCCATATCCCCCACCAGGCTCCGAAGCGCAGACCTCTTTTCCGCGCCATTATACGTGAGAGCGCGGGTTATCTTCAGTGTCGAACCAGCCATGATTCGGGATCGCCTTCACCACTTTTTCTTCATATCGTGAAACCCAGCTCAAAGCCGCTGCTCTTTCCGTGTCGATCCAAGCCTCAAACTGTTTAGAAGCCCCTGCCACCACCACGTCCCCTGCCGCCACGGCCACGGCCCCTACCCCTCGGGCCTCCGCGGCCGCCACGTCCGCCACGGTCAGCCTGCTCCTTCCTGGCCTTGTTCTTGGGCTTAGGCGCGTCGTCAATGAGGAGAGTGTCCAGCGGCAGGCTGTCGGGGAGGATGTAGTAGCGGATGTTTGATCCGCGGATGTTGATCGACTCCAACGAGAGAGTTTCGCGGCCCTTCGGGGTCATCTTGACGGTACGGAGAGCCGTGTTCATCTGGGGAGAAACAGAGGCAATTGTGCCATGGATAATGGTGCCTGGTTAGGTGACGCTGTCAGAGTCCGCGCGGCGCGTAAAGATGTCTTGCGCCTCGCATAACGAGCACGTATCGCAGATGACTAACCGTTCTTGAGCTCGATCGTGACCGTCTCATTCTGGCATTTCATAAGGAACCTGTCCCAGAAGCCGTCAGCCTGGTTCGCGGTCGACGAGCCTTGATGGAGAAAAGCTTAGCCCGCGCTACGCTCCGCGAAATTGGCGGGAAGCTAGCTTACCTGACGAGCTTCATTTTGGCGACTCCGGATTGTGCTTGTCAAGCGGGTGTGATTCCTGCGCAGGTGGTTTGGGCGCGTCAAAAGTGCTTGACGAAGTGATGTCGAAGGTGGTGGAGTTTGAGCGTGACGGGCCAAGCCAAGGTGCCCGAGCTTGCCCGTCACGTAACTTACCGACAAGTCACTCAAAAATTACGTCGTTTTCAATCCCGACGCCGTGCAGCAACCCATGAGGAAATACTCTAGAATGCAAGCAGTTTACTATTTATTGAATGTCTCCAGAACCCCTCTGCGGGAGTACTGGTTCCTGAAAGTTACCCGACACGCTTGATCCCACCCAAACGGCCATATCCTTCACCTTCTTCCTCAACCTTCTCCCACTCGCTGTCTGTGCTGCTCTCCGCGCCCTCCGCCGAGGCCTTTCTCCTCGTCAAAGCATCGTCGCTCGTGGGTGCAAGGCTGGGCTGTGCGCCCGTCGTCGTGCCCGCGCCTGCACTTGCGATGTTCGTTTGCGCCGGCGACGCATCGGCGCTAGCACTGCTATGAATGCTCTTCTTGAGATCCTCCGTCTCCGTCTCCGTGTCGTCGCCGGTGTCCATGCCCTCTCCCTCGCCGCCTTCCCTGCCCTCGGCGGCGCTAACCTTGGTGGCCACCGAGCTCTCGCCGTCCTTGCTCCGGCCGCTCTCTTTGCCTCGTCTTTCCCTGATCCTCTTCGCGGCCTCCTCCTTCTCGTTGGCGAGCCGGAGCTCGTTGGCAAACCAGTTGATAGCCCACCATAATCCGCCGCACAGGAATGAAAGTATGACGAAATGTATGCTGTACGTTGCGACCAAGAGGCCGAAGAGGGTGATCTGAAGGGCCGCGAAGCTGGCGTTTGTGGCGACGAGGAGGGTGGGGGTGGGCCCGGGGGTGAAGATGGAGTTCCAAAGATTCTCAAAGAATTGCGACATGGTGGGCGGTGATGCGGTCGCCGAACAAGGGTTGGTTCGCTGGCGCGTCTAAAAAGACGGTAAGGGATAGCGGGGAGGAGGTCCTGAGGCCGGGCTGCAGTATGTTGTGCTCGTTGCTGGTCCTTTCAGAGGGGGAGGAATGAGGGGCTTTGAGCTGGCTGTGACGACGATGCGCTGTTCGGCAACCTTGTCACCGTTGGTCCTTAGGGCTAGCGCAACACGACCTGCGCACACTCCGCAAGCAGTGTTCCTGCGCCGACTGGCGAAGGGGCGGCAGGCTGGAGCAGGACCAAGTCACAAGGTCAAGCAAGGATGGGCACGCGGCGGGGAATGGAGCTGATCTTTAATAAGCGAACGCGCTGCCTGCCGCGTGCCACTGCAACGACGCGTGCTGTGGTGAATTTATAGATCATGGGAGGCCGAAATCAGTCTGTCTCTCTCTCTCCCTTAATACAACTCGAATGAACTCCTGTCCGTCCGCCCGATATTCGGCGTTTGCTGTTCCATGGACATGGACTTTGTTACCCCGCACATGGACCTGAACGTTCATGGCCCCGGATAATTTGCTCACCCCTTCTGAATGTTTCTGCCCAACCCACGTGATAGCACCTGTAAACGTATATAAATCATTATGAAAGCACGGAGATATCTTATTTCTCCTGCACATTGTGAGATGCTTTTTATGTATTTTTCAATACCTTGTATCTTTTTCTTCTTCTTCCCTTTATATATTTGATAGCTACCAAGTATTTACTAGCTATAGAGTTATATGTAGCTAATTATAACTACCCCGGGGATGCTCGGCGGGCACAGTAGATTCCATGTCAAATACAATTGAGGGGTAGGCAGATCATCCGGGACCAACGTTCATTTGCAAGTTACTTACCAAACACTCAGCCCGCCCTTGTAAGGCACTTCACCACTATGCTTGATTTTAATTTTGACTTGTGATAATTATTCATTAAGAGCGTGTGTACATATATAGGCGTTACGTAGAAAATAGAAAGTCGTTCCAAGCGCATGCGTGAGACAATCATAGTCATCCGCGTCATCACTGTCATCTCGTTTCTCATCCCTCATCACACGGCCACCATCTTCTCCTCGTCGTCCGAGTTGTTGTCAAGGGGAACGCTCCTAATGATCTCGGCCTCGATCCTTAATCTTCTCGCTTCCTCCTCTTCGTTGCTGAAGTCCTTGAACACATGGTCCATCTGCTCGAGGGAGCGTCCGTTGGTCTCGGGGACAAAGAAGCTGGAGCTGAGTTAGAAAGCGTCGGTTTATACTGCTAAGCGACAACACTTACTATGTCCAAACAAGCGACAACAAACAGAACACGGCGAAGAACGTGTAAGCACCATATCCCGTGTTCTCAACGAGCGGAGGCGTAATGAGACCAATGATGAAGTTGTTGAGCCAGTTGGAGCACGTCGACAAAGAAACACCCTTGGCGCGGAGAGAGGACGGGAAAATTTCCGCAGGCATCGCCCAAGGCACGGGACCCCAGGAAGCGCCGAAAGCTGCAGTAAATGTAAGAACAAGACCCAAAAGCCCAATGGGAACTAAGAAGAACTTACCGAGCATGTAAACAAAGAGGAAGGCCACGCTGGCCCAACCCTCCGGCTTGTGAGCTGGCCAGTCCTTGTCAAATTTGCCCACGAGCACCGCAATGATCAAGTGAGCAATAAACATGACCAAGCTTCCTCCCAGCAAAAGGGGACGCCTGCCAACCTTGTCCATTGTCCAGATGGAAGAGGCTACGCCGACCAGCTGAGCAACGTTCAAAACGCCAGCGAGCACCAGCTGCATATCGTAATCCTGGCCCATGGTCTTGAACAGCGTCGGCGCGTAGTAAATCAGGGCGTTTATGCCAACGAACTGTTGGAAGAACATAAGACCCATTCCAACGTGGGTCCTCCTCCAGCATCCGCGCTTGAAGCAGTCTGCCCATGCAGCCAATTCGAGCTTAATACGGTCGAGCTTCGCCCTGCTACCGAACAGCTTCGGGTGCCTCTCCTGCTGGATCTCCTTCTGGAAGGCAACCTCGGCCCGAATGTCATACCACTCCTGCAAGACCCGGGAGTCGGAGGCAGGCAATTGTCGGAGCTTGGCCAGGTTCTTCAACGAATCCTCGTCGCGGCCCTTGGAGGCAAGCCATCTAGGAGAAAACGGCAGGAAGAGGATGCCAACGCCAAGAACAAGGCCGGGAACAATCTGAAGCAGAAACGGCAGGCGCCATGACCACTCTGAGCTGATAAACCGCGTGCCATATGTGATCCAGTATGCGATAACGATGCCGGTAACGATGCTGAACTCTTCCAGGACAAGAAGCGCGCCGCGGATTTCGGGGGGAGAGATTTCGGAGATGAACAGAGGCGCAACCATGGAAAGCCTGTACAGGGGATCAGTATGGAGCAAATAGAGAAGGCCATGGGGAGACAAACATGCCAATGCCAACACCGCCTATCAAGCGCGCCACCACAAGCATCGCATAATCTACGGCAGCAACCTGAAGCGCAGAGCCAACAGTAAAAACGCAGACGGCCATGACAATGCTGTACTTCCGGGAAAACTTGTCTGCGATCCATCCTTGGTTGAAAGCGCCTATCATAATCAGCTTCATCCACTTGTCGTGCCTAAATTGGCCATCATACCGATCAATGCCCCGAGTTCAATCATTGCGGTGAGCAATCCTTTCCAGAAACCTGCACCAGCCGCGCCATCCGCAACGCGAGAGAATCGGTCGAGGAATTGGGGCATGACGAGGATAACCGACACAACGCCCTGGCTGTAAGGAAGGAGATGTTATTATACGGGATTCGTTGAGTTGAGGGCCATTGGAATATTTACTCGTATCCGAAGAGCAAGCCGCCCAAGGCGGAGAAGGCGGCGCAAAGGGCGACATAATAGCAGGTGAAGAGGCCACGGAAACCTGCGAATAGAGGCGTTAGAGTACGGATTCGTCGAAAGAGAGCACAATTGCTCACCTGGCGGACCGTAGGCTTCCCTCCTCTCGAGGACGGGCCGATCGGTGTGGACAGCAATCTCCTTGTGAGGATGAGCCATGTTGTGCTGTTGCTGCTGTTGTTCCTCGGTCTTAGGGACGTCGTCAATCTTGTCCATAGTTCAAGGGGAGAAAACTTGGGCGCGATGGAAGAGAAAGGCGAGAGAGGGACCGGACACGCGGGCGACTGGGCTTCCGTGGCATCCTGCAGAAGAGCGGTCGTTTAAATTCTCGGGCGGGGCGTCGCGTGGCATAAGCTCCCCTGGCAGAGGCTAACGTCGGGTTCGGCACGAGGGCTAGAAGATTCTGGGTCAAGAGACTCAGGTTGAGATCTTTGCTGGAGGTGTCGAGCGACTCTGCGTGGTGCATTTCCCCGCGTTTTGAGTAATGTTGCACGCAGCGCTATGTTTCCCTGCCTGTTCGCGTCCCTTGAGCGCGTCCATTGGGCCACACTGGGGCTACCGGAAACCATATCGCGAGAGAGGCCTTGACCCTATCCGGCCACGTGGGCCGTGCTCGGGCTCACGCTCGGGCTCACCCTGGCCCACCTCGGGCCACTCGGGCGAAGAATGCGCCGTGGAATTAGGAAAGACTAGGTAGGTATTCAGCAATCCACCCAAGCTCCAATGCCCGCCTAACGCCTCCCGAAAAAACGAAAAATATATACCGTGCACAATATTCCGATATCGCCAATCGAAAGCAAACCCAAGGTACCTAGGTAATCATATCGGCATCATACCAATGCCCCCCGTTGCACCACCACCGCCGCCACCACCCCTCTTGGGCTTGAACTTGAATCCGTTGCCAGATTCGCGCTTCTTGCTCGTCGTCTTCTTCGTCACTCCACTATTGCTCCGTCCCTTACTGAACCCGCCCGAAGACCTGCGCGAATGTTTGCGAGAGAAGTTTTTGCTCGAGTTCCCAAACTTGCCCCGTTGATTCTTCGGAGATACTGCGCGAGCTTTTTGGGATGTGTGTGCGGCATCTTGCCATTGCTCAAACTTCGCGTTGAATGCCGTGACATCCGGATCATCTTCCTGTTGGAAGTATGAGCTACGCACATCCTGCGGCGATAGATCGAGGTCGAAATCATCGCCACCATCATTGCCGTCGTCATCATCGCTGATTTCGACAATCTCGCGATTCGGGTCCATTGGTGCCCTTTGACCGTCTTGTTCTTCCATCATGCTTGCGTAAAAGACCGAGGCTTTCTCAATCAACTTTAGGAAACGTTTGCCGTAATGCTTTACCATTTCCGCGTTGATGTTTGGGATGGCCAGCATGTCGTCAAGGCTCGCGGGGAAACTGATCGCCATCTCTCGCAGCATTGTGTCCGTGAATGGATGAGCACGAAGGTTTTTGGCCATCATGACATTTTCACACTCCCGTCTGGCCTCCCGCACGAAGTTCTCGACGACTTCCCGGTGTAACTCGGTAAGACCGTCCATCTTTTCGTCTATGGTGATTGGAGGGCCGAGCTTTTGGACCGTCGCCCTCTTTCGTTTGGACGTCGTTCGGATAGGCTCGAAGTCATCCGAGTCGTCGTCGGAGTTTTCCTCGCCATTGGCCACAAACTCATCGCTCTCATAGCCATTGGCGTGGAGAGCATCCTGATTGTCGAGCCTGTAGCTTTGAATCTTGCGTCTGCGTGCTGCAGCTTGTATCGGCGAGGAGACGTTGGTAGAAAGAGGAAGGCCACCGCAGGCGGCAGCCACACCGGTTTGAGCTTTCTTTTTCGGTGCAGCTTTGCCCTTTGTGCTTTTGCTATTAGGGGAGGCACGGACATGGATTATAAGTCGCCGTCTCCCAGAGCCAAACTCGTCGGCATATTTACCAGGCTGAAATGTGTCAGAGCTGTGAACAAGGTTTGACAATGAGGCACACTTACTTTAATATATTGAGATGCAAATCCGGCTCCGTTGAGGACGTTGTATTCTTTGAGAGCATCCTCGCTCACCAAGCGGTTGAATAGTCGTTCGGCCTCGCCGCGTTCTAGGTGAGACCCTGCCCTGTACTCATCTAGCGAATTATGATGGAGGTCCGTAATCTTTTTCGATTTGCCGCCTCGAAAGACATCAGCACAGTGCAGTATCGTGACCTGTTGCTCATGGATTTTTCGCACTAAGCTGATGGCTGCAATGGCATCCTCCGTGAAATCTCGAGGCTCGAAAGTGCTACTTGAATTGCAATTGTCGCAAGTGTTATTGCAATCCTCGGGCTTGAATTGCTCGTTGAAGTATGCAAGGACTTGAGCTCTTCTACAGTCGCTTTTGTTTTCGCAGTACTGGACCACGTTCCGAAGCATGGCGTATTGTCGATCTTTTTGCAGCTTCTCACCTTCTCCCTTGTCAATCATCCATTTGAGTGTGTTCGTGTCCTGGTAACCATAATAGAGAAAGCATCCGGACCGTTTTCCATCGCGTCCTGCGCGGCCAGTTTCCTGGTAATAGCCTTCCAGGCTCTTCGGAATGCTATGGTGGATGACAAAACGCACATCAGGCTTGTCGATACCCATGCCAAATGCAATTGTAGCAACGATGACATCGCATTTACCTGTTTGCCAAGACCTCTGGGTTTCTGAGCGCTCAGAAGGACTCATTCCAGCGTGGTAATGTTGAGCCTTGACGTTGAATCGTTGTTTCAGATTTTTCGCGATGAGCTCACATTTTTTACGAGAAAGACAGTACACGATGCCTGACTGTCCCGCATACTGACTGTTGATCGTCATGGCGATATCCTCAAGGACGTCGGTGCCTTTGCTTTTTTGTCGAATTTCGTAATAAAGATTTGGCCGGTTGAAGCTTTGAGCGAACACTTCGCAGCCTCTGATACCCAGATTGTGAATGGTGTCGACTTTGACGTTCTCAGTAGCCGTAGCAGTCAATGCCATGACAGGAACACCGACAAACTGCCTTCGGAGATTTCCCAGGAGCTTGTAGTCAGGTCGGAAATCATGACCCCATTGACTAACACAGTGTGCCTCGTCGATCACGATCCTGGCGAGGCGTTGACGTTGATGAAGCGCTTGCAATGCGCTGACCATAGTTGCGCTTTTGCTGAGCATTTCTGGGGCCACATAAAGCAACTGGATGAACTTCTCGACGTGTGATTCCCGCAATCCGTCCATGATGCAACGACGCTCAGTGGCGCTAGTTTCTCCATTGAATGACATAGCCTGAATCCTGAGATTCTTCATATGTGCGACCTGGTCTGTCATTAAACTCAAAAGCGGCGATATTACAACCGTCACGCCCCGAGTCTTGCCGGAGTATATGACAGATGGCAGTTGATAACATAGAGATTTCCCACCTCCCGTAGGCATGAGCACAAAGCAATCTTTGCCAGCCAGGGTGGCGTTGATGGCTTCGAGCTGGTTTGGACGAAAGCCTCGCAAGTGAAACCTATCTTTGAGGACCGCTTTGACGTCTCGGGACCATTGATACTGAGGATGAGCACTTGAAGCTGGTAGTCCTGATGCGATTGATGTTGCTGTCTTTTTGGGAACAGGTCTTTGCCGTTGCGCTAACCGGTTCCCAGTAGTTTCTTGGAAAACGTCGCGGGGTCCCTGGTTCCAGTTGAGTGTGTTGGTCTTTTCAAAGTTTTCAATGTCTTCGGCCACGTCCAACATCTCTTCGTCGTCGATATCGGAGTCATCAAAATCATCATCATCGGCTGCTTGCATGGGGGGTGTACCCATGTTCGTGCCGTACATTAGGGCTTGGTCATCTTCAAAGTCGACATCAAAATCGACTTCATCCAAACCAAAGTTTTCTTCTTTAGGAGGCTCAATAGAAAATGGCGGTGTTGGTATGCTTTGGGACTTTTTATTGTCCCGGGAGTTGAAGTATTGAGGGCTTGGAGCAGGTAGATCTGCGGCGTCCGTGTACGGAATCTTACGAATAGAGGGCTGCGATATGGCAATATGGTTTGGCACCGTGTTAGGGCTTTTTGATCGAATTTGAGTCTGTTGCACATATTGCGTCTGGTCCGTAGCATCCAAATCCGGTATTCGTAGTTTGGAGTCAACGTTCGTCGTGGATGTTGTCTGTGTTGAACGAACAACAACATCCGATCCGGCTGATTTTGGCTCCAACAACCGTGCAGATTGCCCAGAATCTACCAGTAACCCAACGATGCGGAGTAGTCGGACAATATCAACCTCTAGCTCTTTTTTCTCCTTGGTGGCGGCTCTTCCAAGGGCGCGGCACCGATCTTTGTCGGACTTGTCGAGGGCTACCATACTATCCTCGTAACTCATGATCAACCTCTTTCTTATCTCCGCCTGTTGTTGGCTGACTTTGTGAAATCTGATTTTTGTGTCGAGAAGTTCTTGAAGGGCTCGTGCATTCCGTTTGTGCTCATCTACACGTTCTTGAAGTTCAACCGAGTCTTCCTCGTACTCTAGTTCGTAGCTCACTAACATTGCAATGGACTCCTCGCGCTCTGCCATTGCAACATTAAGTAAACTTTCGATTGTATCATCCGGCCACTCCGAGAAGGCGGAAACGGCTTCTTGTTCGGAAGTACTGACAAGGGATGGCGATGCTTGCTGCGAGCCAGGGGTAGAGACAGTTAAGCTGCCATTAGTTTTCACAAGGCCAACATCTCGGGATGACGAGCCTAGGCGACCATGCACGATGGCATAGTTTAAACGACCGTCAGAGTTTTGCAGTGGTGGTGGTGGTGGTGGTGGTGCTGCTGCTGCTGGTGGCAAATCTTCCTTACACCCGTGCCATCGAAAGTCTTTAAACCCTTCCACGCGAGTTGTCGATGTTGCGCGTATGGGGCTCATATTCTGGGCTTGGTTTGGTGACTCGATAAATGGGTCGTCTAAAGGCGGACTACAGGCCTTCGGGCTGCCCAGGTCCTCTTCTT
Source organism: Aplosporella prunicola CBS 121167 (assembly GCF_010093885.1). Classification (NCBI taxonomy): domain Eukaryota; kingdom Fungi; phylum Ascomycota; class Dothideomycetes; order Botryosphaeriales; family Aplosporellaceae; genus Aplosporella; species Aplosporella prunicola. Next base: position 793,010 of record NW_022983534.1, on the reverse strand, counting down.
CGTCTTCGGAGTCCGCAACGAAGCGCATTTTGCTTGCAGGTGCCTTCACCGGGCTGCGCTTCCTTTCCCCGTACGAAACCCCGAAATTGTCCCAACGGACTTTCCTTGGCGAACGGTGCACGAGAGCAATTTCTGGTCCATCTGAAATCTCGGAGAGGACTCGGTTTAAAGGCTTTCGCTTCCCAGTAACTGGCCTGACCGGGCTCTCCAAGACGCGCTGCTGCTCTTCTCTTGCGGGTGTGCCAGTTATAGCAGACTGAGTACTGGACTCTCCTGACGTATGGCGAACGGTACTTCGGGAGGGGGAACCCCTACCTGCAACTGAGGAATACGGTGGGGGCGGGTCCTCGGGAGGCGGGCCCTCAAGGTCTTCAATTGGCACAAAATCGTTCACAGGTACCTCTGCGCGCCTTGACTGGATAGTGCGCCGTTGTTGTACTTGGTTGGCCTGAAGGTCGTCTCCAGATTCCGCGCTCTTTCGTTTCCTCGAGGTTGGTGCACGCGCATTTATGACAGGGCTAGAGTCAGTGCGGTCATCAGAATCACCCGTCATGTCTATAGCATCGACATCCGAATCATCTATGGATATGCCATTCAGTCGCGCATATTTGTCTTTGGCGCTGAACGTGGCGCGCGGGACGGGTGTCCTTGAAAATTCAGGTTGACGTATACCAGGCCTTGACAGAGGAGTTGGCGCTTCTGTCTTCTGCGGTGATCGGGGCGTCCTTGACGCACTACGAGACTGCTCCTGTACAACAAGCCGTGGTTTGGCAGCCGAACTAGGCGCCACCCTAAGTCTAGCCATATCCGCTGTCCCTAAGCCCGCAACACTGCTCGGGTTCCTCGATCCCGGAAGATTTGATGTATCTAGAGTCTGGAGAGGTGTGATTTTGGGAACGGCGGCAGGTAATGGAGTGTCCTGGTCTTGATTGGCATTTCGCGCGCGGGTATTGCGATGGAGATCAAGTTCGCCAGAGCTACCGAAGCCTGAGTCCGGCGGTTCGTCGTTAATGGGTAGCGCACTGTGTTGTGGCGGTGGCGGAACGAACGGTTTCGTAGTTAGCAGCCAAGAAATATGCGCTCTGAGATTGTTGTTGGTCATTTCAGCGGAGTGCCGCCAGGTGGATGGTTGATCATTCTTCGTCCATGGGTGAAGGGCGAGATGCGGTTGGCGTTTGGTGTGTTGTTTCTTAACCGGGCAGGCAGCGCTTGCTCCCCGTTGTCGCGTCTCGACGCGGTTGACAAGTACGCAGATCAGGGTGATATCCGTGCGTAAACACGGTCACGTGCGCGTTTAGCGCATTAGACTCATAAGCATAGCGGAAGGCGGGGAAGGACAACGACTCATCTTCTACCTTTGTCCTTTGTAGGACTCCTTCAGCTTGCGTGACTCTCCACGAAGTGAGCCTATCCGTTTTATCTTGCTGAAAGTGGACGGTACGTCGCAGGAACCGGTTGCCCGGCCAAACGACCAAAACTTTGTTTGATTCGCCATGACGATTGGAGATCACGACCCACCAGCGGGCGCCGTGGTGCCTTTCGGCTACGACGAAACTATTCCAGAAGCCGTTCTTCCTACTCAACAGGCATTAAGGCATGCGAGGACAGCACTACTGGAATCACTGCCCGATAAAGGACTTGGCTACGTGAAAACCTCCCACCACCTTTTCGAAGACATTGTTCCAGGTGTCAATGCTGCCAGCAGATCTCCGAACTTTTATGGATTTGTCACTGGTGGTTCTACACCAGCAGCCTCTCTTGCAGATAACCTCGTTACTTTGCACGATCAGAACGTACAAGTCCACCTACCAAATGAGACGGTCGCTACCGACGTGGAAGACCATGCGCACAAGCTTCTTTGTGACTTACTCCACCTCGATCCATCTGCATGGCTTCACCGAACATTTACGACCGGCGCGACGGCTAGTAACGTTTTAGGACTGGCCTGCGGAAGAGAGCATGTAATTGCGGATGCTGCCCGCAGGAGATTCTCGGCAGCCGTGAGTGTTGGCGAATTAGGACTATTACGTGCTATGCGTGCAGCTGGACTTGAGGATGTTCAAATCTTGACCACAGTACCGCATTCCTCTCTCAGTAAAGCAGCCAGCATACTCGGACTTGGTCGAGCGTGTGTGAAACTCGTGGGTGACGACCACAAGCCCCATGACTTCGATATGGCCAAACTGGAAGAGGCCTTGAAAGACCAAAAACTCGCATCAATCGTGGCAATTTCTTGTGCCGAGGTCAACACTGGATTTTTCGCGACCGAAAGTTTTGAAGAAATGAAAAAGATAAGGGAGCTGTGTGATAGATACGGTGCCTGGATACATGTTGATGCAGGTGAGCATTTCAATCCACTATGTCCATGGACTTTCATTAAATGCACATGTTTCCGGATGTTTTTGGTTTTCTCATTGGTCTCACTCCGTCTGATTTCTCCTTATGTCTGCATCGTATTCTTTCTTAACCGCGTGCCGCTAACGACAGCTAGCGTTCGGACTCCTTGGCCGAGTATTGACGAAACCCGAGTTTTCAAAGCTCAAGAATTGTACAGAAGGAATTGAACTTGCTGATTCAATTACTGGAGATGGCCACAAACTCCTCAATGTTGTTCGTATCTCCATTGCGACATTTACTGTTGATTGACTAACAAACCCAGCCATATGATTGCGGCTTCTTTCTCAGCCGACATCTGCCACTTGGACAACAAGTATTCCAAAACCCCAATGCAGCATACCTCAATGTTGCCGGATCCGACGCGAGCTCCATACCGTCTCCTTTGAATATCGGTATCGAGAATTCGCGTCGTTTCCGCGCACTGCCCGTATACGCCACCCTTGCAGCGTATGGCCGGGATGGCTATCGCGACATGCTCGAGCGACAGATCACCTTGGCCCGAGGCATTGCGAGTCTAATATTGGCTCATGATGCCTACGAACTTCTCCCAAAGTCATCTAAGCCACACGATGATATCCTGGAGGACATATATATTATTGTTCTTTTCAGAGCGAATGACGAGCAAATCAACAATGACCTTGTCCGCCGAATCAATACAACAAGGAAAATATACGTCTCTGGAACCTCCTGGGACGGCGCACCTGCTTGTCGCTTCGCCATTTCGAACTGGGGAGTTGACGTTCAAAGAGACCTGCGAATCATCCACGAAGTCCTGGACCTTGTCAGACAGGGCTAGCAGAATCCTTGTATGATACCCACAAGTTCGTCCGGCTCACATGTTTCGTGTTTATCTCACATCACACATCACAAACAAAAGTGGGTATGACAAGTAGAGACAATGTCTTATATTGCACTTTTTCATGTAACTAGCGCCGTCTAGAACAGCTCCGAAAGTCAACCATGTCTTTTCATCTCCCTATTCCCATTCCCATTTCCCTCCTATTCATACAAGCAATATTTTACAAACCCCACTTAGTTCTTAGCAGGAGGCGTGCCAGCGGCATCAGGAGCGTCGCCGCCGCCCATGCTGGGGCTGTCAGGGTTGGTGTAGCCACCGCCAGAGGCGTAGATGGCAGCGGGGGTGACGGTTTGGTTGGCGGTGCTGTCAATGCCGACGGAGATCCAGGAGAAGATGCCGTCAGCGACCGAGTCGCCGAGCAGGACGTACTCGACGACGGGGTCGATGGTGTCGGCCTCACCGGAGAGGATCGAGTCCTCGGAGTTCTTGGTCCAGTCCTGGGTGTTGGTGCTGTAGGGCTCGAACTGCTCAACCTCTTCGAGCAGGTCCTGGTCGAAGAAGAGCTGGCCGACGTGGGCGGCGGTGGTGCCGCCGGTGATGGTGCCGTTGGGGAGGTGCGACCAGGTGCCCTTGCTGTGGGCGACGATGTGGATGTGGTTGGCACGGGAGACGTAGTGGCTGTTGTGTGCGGGTTAGCAGGAGCTTCAAGAGTCAGGGTGTTATGAAGGAGAGACGTACCCAGGAACGATGGAGATGAACTGCAGGACACCGTCGTCGTCGGTAGCTTGGATGCCGCGCAGGAACGTCCTGTCGAGGTTCGCGGTGTCGGAAGAGTCGCCGTTACCGTTGGCGTTGATGCCCGAGTAGACGCCGGTGGCGTTGCAGTGCCAGAAGTCCATGGCGACCTGGGGGAGGGGCTCGCAGGTGTTGGTGTCGATGACCTGGATGTCGAGGTAGAGGGGCACGCCCAACTGCGTCTCGGTGATGTTCTGACGGAAGTACTCGCCCGTGACGTAGTAGGGGCCCTGGGTGGCCTCGGGGGCGAGGATGCAAGAGCTGTTGCCGGAGAAGAGGACGCTGGGGTCGACGTTGGGCGTGATGCCCTCCTGCTCCGAGTGGTGCGTCGTGTTGAGGACGGTGTCGAGGTCACGCTGGACCAGCGTGCGCTTGCGCAGCTGCTGATGCATGGCGTGGCGGCGGGCAATCATCTTCTCCTCGGTGCCGCGGGCCTTGAGCTTCTCCGAGCAGTGCTCGAGAGAGCGCCTCTCGGCCTTGGAGAAGTAGGCGGCGCGCTCCATGGCCTCAGCCTTGTGGTCATGGCCGGGGTGGGCGACGACCGTGGAGGCCGCGAGAAGGGAGAGCACAGTGGCGCCCAAGGTCTGGAAGTTAACCATGGTGAATGAACGACTTTGAAGGTTGGTTCAAGAGAAGGCAGAAGGCAATGAGAAGCAAGAAGACTGTTGTTTTGGGGGAACTCAGAATGACGGCCAATCGAAGGACTATTATTTATATGAACAGCGGTTCGCAGCTACTACCAGCCTGGACTAACTATATTGCAGTATTTATCATCACAGCGATGATCTTTCCAACTTGCAAATGATCGGGGAGCTGGACAGGGGACCACGTCAGCTTGGTCCATGTTTGCGGCGAAAAGCATAGTGAGTAGGCCATGGCCGTTGGGTATGGGGAGGGAGCCCTGTGGGTAGTTGGACGCAAAGCCGTCTGGCCCCGGCGGAGCGGAACTCAAACGGGATATTGAAACAAGAGTTTAGCACCACGCGGAGACACCTTATGGCCTTGTGCTTGCATCAACGCCAAGAGTTTACTATCGATGGCAACGCGGGGGGCTCCTTGACCTGCTAACAGTGAGTAATCCATGTCTCTGATAGGTCCATGCAAGCAGGGACGATGGCAATCGTCCACGCGGCTCCTAGACGTTTCTAGATGCTGCGCAGGGCTCTGCCCAGCTCACCTAGAAGGGCGTCGTCATCCTGTCTTGGTCTGATGCTCTACAGGCATTGCCAAGACAAGAAGTTGCTAGAGGAGTGAAACACGCGTAGGTGTTGAGGCGTCGTCATGGCCATTGAGAGGGCAGCAATTGGATGAAGATTGCTGGGATAGTGTGCTCTGACGCTCATCCGGCACTTCGGCAGCAGTTTGGCTTCGTCCTGCGAGACACGGCCCAACGCAAGCTCGATGCGTGTCGAAGAGGCGTAGCTCGAGGCCGGTCGAGGCGAGTGGGGATGACGAGGCGAAGTGGCTTTAAACACCGAGCTCCGGATGCCAAGCGACAGAGCGTCGTCGCAATGGGTGGAGACGGGTTAAGGGCCACTTAGTATCGACGCTGCGAGATTGCAGTCGTCGCAGAGGTACCTATGTACAATATCGTAGTAAAGAGTCGACAGAGGTGAGGTTGGAATACGTTGGACGGGTTCGTACTCGGCTCGCGTTTCCACCAACACGTGGTACGTACCTAGCGCCGACTTCATGTGGTCCCTCTGCTTCTTCTCAGTTCCCTTGCTCATGCCAGCAGGAGAAGAAGAAAAAAAAGGGGAAAGGAGTTCAGACTAGCTCCTGCGAGCTACCATACTCTAGGCCAGGCAATGCCCATCTTTACTGACCGCCCTCCACAATACCGCCGTGCACCCGGGTGTCCTTCTTAGGTAAGAATCGTAGCAACTTCGAACGTCTAAAGGAGATCGTTCCGCCATAAGCTCCGAGGTTAAATGGGTTGCGGTGACGCTTTGGCCGTCATGATCGTTCAGGCCGAGTGTCGTGTTTTCGTTTGTGTCCGATTCATTGTTCTTCACTTTGGTCACGGAGACGACTTCGCCCTCTCCTCATGCCCCATTTCACGAACTAGCAGCAACTTCAAACGTCTACAGGAGTCAATTCCGTTGCACGTTCAACGTTCATCGATTCCCCGCGACGTGTGTTAACGGATGGTCACCTGCAGTGTCATCACGATATCATTTTCCGCACAACACGCTCGACATCGTGGATCACCAAGAACGCTTGTTACCTGAAGGAGATGGATCCATCGTTATGCTGGCCTTTCATAGGCTGGAACAGTGTTCCCTTGACCCTGAACCCTTTATTGTTGCATCGTGCACACTGGATATGCAAATGCTGGCAATCCTTGCGCATACTCACGTTGCTCAAAAGTTCCGGGCCTCGAGTGGTCATATTTACAATCAAAGCGGAATCACAAGTATCAACAGAGTACAAGAAGATCAATGGCATATGTTGTGAGCCATCCAGCGTTATGCACTTCATTCGGTCTACCTAACATAGGAACTTTTGCGATTACGAGCACAGACAGGTCCAATATGAACATTTGATAGGAGTACTCTAGGAGAAAAGCACATCTTGTTTACGACTAAAGGTAAATCAGGTTCTACGGTACGCCAGTGGTAAAGGGTTCAACAAATCAGATTGCGAGGCAGCATCACAATTGTCTACTATTTCATCTTATTGGAGGACCATAAACATTCCGTCGACAAGAGGACCTCCACTAACAGAATAGCTACAACAACGCAAAAGAAACATCGAACGTCTGAAGGAGGCGGCTCCGCGGCATCGTCTGTATTTTCAAGCTAATTTTTTTAACTCGAGAGCTGTGTGGGAAATAGATTACCACATGACTCACCTCAAAGGTCAAGGCCTACCTACTATGTCTACTTATGTAACGTCCTAAACCCACATGCCGAAAATACAAGGGCATTACCACATTTTTAATGCTGATTTGTTGCCATGGTCAGGCTAACGGCTCTAGAGAACACGCTTAATCACTCTATGTTGACCTGTGGTAAACGTATCAAATAGTCATTGACGGAAACTGACAGAACACTACACATGTAAATGTGCCATGTCTGCCACGAAATACATCCTCGGTGGTGAGAAATGCACATCTTTTTGCTCGGAAGCTCAGCCATCATTCTGACAGAGGGTAGGGCCATGGCATACCATGAATCCAGACGCACAGACAGCCCAATACATGAACAGGCAGCAACATCGAACGTCTGAAGGAGCAGTCTCCGCACACGGGATAACCATGTAGGCCTATGGGACAAGATGCCGAAACCCGAAACAACGAAGGATTGGACGGCCACAGTGGCCGTTGATCTTCAGATTTGTTACAGCATTAGCTCTCAAGCATAGCTACGCTTTGAGTGCAGCGCTAAAGGCAACATTGAACGTCTGAAAGGAGGAGTCTCCGTTGTGTCGATCTTTTTGTCGAAGCCGGGTAATTGTCCCGTCCTCTCAGGATGCGTGCCAGTTGCAATATCCGTTGACAAAGGCCCGGGACTTGCTCAACGGCGGCCCAGCCGTCTGGTGCAGTCCAATTGCGGAAGCATTCATACACCACCATCCAGCGTTTGCAGGGAGACGGCTGTGACGGGCAGCGGATATTGGGGGGGGCAGCACAAGGGTGCGAGGTTAACATGTCATCCTGACCAGGCTGGGACAGGGGGTGTTCATCGGAGACCAGGCCGTATGTACGAGTACGGCGTGGGACCAGGACGATATCTGCATGCATACGGTGAGGAACAGCGGCATGGCCCGTTTGAAGGAACGGACTCCGGCCCGCGTGGGTCCTATCTGTCCATGTCGCGTCGACGGCGCAAGTGATTGGCTCTCGTCGCCGGGGTTGATAACAACATCGAACGTCTGAAGGAGCGGTCTCCGCGAGGAGGAAGGGGGCGCGCATGGAATTGCCTGGTCTGAGCGTGCGGAGTGCGCTCCGTCGTCGTGTATGTGGCTCGATTGAACGAGTAGACGTTGCTAGCGGCAGGCCTCGGGATCCAACTCCGAAAAGTGTCTCCTGGCCGGGGAACGACGCCGCACGCAGGGCGCAATTCCCGATGCAGACTTCAATGGCAGTAAGGAATCCCTCCTACTCTACGTAATTTTCGCACAAAGTTAGGACGACAGCAGGGGTCCATGGATTCGGTTGTGGACTGTGTGGCATTCTGATGGCTCTGAAGGAGATGACTCCGGCTGCGTTGGTGTTGCTTTTGCACGCATGCTACGGATCCGTAATATGTTTGCATAGGCTCGCATGCAGGCTCGGAGGTAGTTCCGATACAAATTGGCCGTCAAAGCGCCAAATGCTGCTGTTCCGACGACCCGGTTATACATATACCGGCTTCTCGTCTGCAACCGCTCCGCATCGCGAGTACAAAAGGACGCGACGCTGCTCCTGTCACTCCGGAAGAGCATGTGGAGAACCAATCCCTGAGAAACCAGCCACCAAACAACCATCTACCTCCTATCATTCCGCGTCCTTGTCTACCTCGTCCGCCTCTGTTGCCTCCTTCTCCCTCGCTGGCGCCCTAGCTTCCTGCTTCCTCCACAGATCGGCCAGAAAATCGCTTGTGCTTGCCTCTTCCAGCCCCTTGTCCTCTCTGACCCTCAAAAACCTGGGGAACCGCAGACTCAGGCCGCGATCCTCACTCACCAACCCGATGGCCGCCGTGTACGTGGGACTGAGTGTGATGTCTGCGAAGGCGCATTCCCACACCTCCTGCGGTTCAAACCATACGGCGGGAGTACCCGCGTATTCGACAAACGCGGGCTTGGTCGTGCGTGTGTTACCCACCCCGGCGTCATTGTCATCATCTTCATTATCGTCTCCGACCTCGGCGTCCGGGTCGTACTTGGCACGGTTGGCTGCGTAAAATTTGTCCGTGAATCCAGACATGCATTTCGTGACGGCTTCGAGCATCCCGGTTTCAGGATTGCGCACTGCGAGCAGAATCGGCGACCACCACTTGTTTTTGCGTCCTTGACCGTGCCAGCCTCCTACTGGGATCAGATCGATTGTATCGGCCGAAGTGTTGTAGTCTTTCTTCACCTTAAGCCAGCTATCGACGCGTTTGTCAGGCTCATAGGTAGATAGCAGTGCTTTGCGGCGACCGCTGGTCCTTTTATCCTTCTCTCCCTCGTTACCATTGGACTCGGCATTTGATTTGTTCTTAGTCCCTTTTCCTTTCTTTTTCTTGGGGGTGGGGGGTAACGACGGCGGCTTCTCGTCCACGGTTTCGTCCAGTAAATCTGGATTTGGCAGGTTGTCCAGCACCTTTACCATAATCCCCTCGCATTTGTTTGCCGTGGCGCCCTTGAAAAACTCGCTCACAGTTTCCTGGTCCGCAGAAGTCGCATCTAGACTTTTTACCCATGTAAAATGATGGGGTATTTCTGTAAAGAGGCTTCTTAGAAGTTCTCTGCGCTCTCTGAACGTCCTGCCTAGCAGTTCTTCACCGTTCAAATACATCAAGTCGAATGCAAAGAGACATACATCAATCTTGACGCTACCGATGACCACGTCTTTTCTTGCTCGATTGGCAAGCGTCTGAAATGTTTTCAGCTCGCCAGTCTCGCGATCAATGGCCACGACCTCGCCCTCCATGATGAAGCTGCTAACGCCGTCACCGCGCATCTGCGGTACCAACGCAACAAGGTCTGGGTACTTATCTGTCATTACTTCCAGATGTCGCGAGAATATAGTAACTTTGCCCTTCTCATCGCAATGCACTTGGGCGCGTTGTCCATCGTATTTGTACTCGCACGAGAAATCCCGTCCCTGTAATTTAGTGAGCATCTCACCCATGTCTCTGGTGATGCTGCCAAGCATGGGGCGGAGCGGTATATGCAGTGCGAGCCCACAACGTAGTAGTAGCTCGTCACATACGCCAATCTCCAGAAGTGCGGGTACAAGGTCATTGTAGTTTGGTCGACGAGCGAAGCATGCCTTTACTGTCTCCTCGTTCCGGGAGTAGATCTCAGTTAATTCTTCTTTCTTCAGCTTAGCTAAAGAAGATAGCGAGTGTATGGGAAACTCCGCACCCATTGGCCGCGACATAAGGAATGCGCGCGAAAGAGCTATGAGCATGGTAGTCTTGACGGCACCGATGCGTAGATGTTGCACCAGTGTCCGCACAATATACCTCGACTCTTCAGCACCTCGAGAGTCTTGCAAGAGGCGCTCTACTAGGCGCTGCTTGGCTTCCACACTGCCAGTCCCTTTGCTTCTTGCAATTTTAACCAACGAGTCAAATACGAAGGCGATGGTCAATGGCTTCGGCTTTCTCAGTGTAAAGCTCTGACGCTTTTTGGCCTCGAAAGCTACGTCTCCCGCATCGCCGTATTTGTTATATAGCGTCTTGAGTGAAGCATTGTCAAGACCGCACACCTTCTTGAGGGCCTTTGAAATAGCAGAACCACCCAGGCCGAGCTCGAGGTCGATATAAGGAGGGGAAATGGAGTTCGTAGCTAGCCATACCTTTGTATTAATCAGCACTAATCCACCAGCCGCCATGAGATGAAAGTGTACTGGCTTACGGCTGGAAGCAAACTTTGAGGGTCTCCTTCTATTATTGTTCGCAGCAAATTGACCAATGTATCCACGATCTTAATGCGACTTGTCGTGCTGTTAACCAGAATGAAACACCGAGTCAGCAGCGCGTACGTCGCGCGTCCACCATCTGCTGCCCAGTGCCCTTGCAATTTGGAAATATATTTTGAAGGATCGAAAGTCAACGGATTCTCATCGAACGGTATATTGGTGGTGATAGTATCCTCGGCGGTGGCAGTCGACTGCAACGTCAATGTCGCGAACGGATTTTTGGGCACAGATTTTTCCTCTGGTATGGGCTTTGGAGGACTGAGATCGGTTGGAACTTGATCCGGACCATTGTTCTCTTGGTCAATCTGCGATTCGCTAGGTCGCTCGCTCTGCGCTGTTGTACCTGCGACGTTCACCTCGTTGTTCCACTCTTCTTGGAGCTTTCGTGCGAGCTCCTCGTCAGTCAGTTGACTGTCCGCTAGGGTACTCGAGGTGACATTCGTAGAATCTTTATTTTGCTCGGGTGGAGTTGCATTCTTGGAGGCGTCCTTCTGTTTGGCAAAGAAGTAGTCCAAGCTCCGGACGGGGCGGTCGGAGCCCTTGAAGTCGTTCTTTTTGCGTCGCTTCGCGGGACTGACCATGGTGGAGTGACAAAACGGCAAGGGATGTGCGTGTTATGTTGTTGTCAAGCTGAGTGACAAGAAAGTAGATGAGTAGCTGCGGTTCAACAGCGTCATAGCCGCGGCGATCTCCCGGTGCTAGTCCAAATATGTCATTGTTTCTAGAAGCATTCCCCACGCGAGATTCATGCAACTTCAATGATGATGATCGAGAAAATTGTAAATCCGGATACTAGAATGCTGACCTATTCAGGCATTAATTTTCATTTGCGACGTGACACTTGTCACCCTAGTACTATAATACTGATCTTAATTGGACCAGTCTCCATAACCGTATTCCCGAGGCTATTTTAACGTTAACGTCCCTGACCCATGAGCGAGATTGACTGCTCAGCGAGATAGCCAATCAGATATTCTTCTTGGGCTTCATCGGATGCTCTCTTGGCAAACGGATTTGGTAGTGATTATCCGGGTCCTGATTAACAATGCCTTGCTAACCTTTATGCTTCGACTCCAAGTAAAACAAAATAAGGTTATATGCGAAAAATAAAGTCCAATAATAGATAATAACTGTACTAAAGCTGTATACTTATTAGTAGTTATTGTGCTTGTATAGGACTTTTCATCTTGATATCGAGAGCCTCTGATTGGCTATCTCGCTGAGCAGTCATTCTCGTTTAACCGTCAGGTACGTTACCGTGCTCTGACCTTACGTCTATTTTTACATATCGGCAACGGGAGGTGCTGTATGAGAATTCTACACGAGTTGCTTAGTATATTATAAAAGTATCTATATGACATAGCGTATAGAAGCCTTTCTAGGATGTCTCCAAATGGATCTAGGGTTAAAAATATACATTGCTTGTGATTATGCATTTACGGAATAGGGTAGTATTAGTCCCTACACGTACTAAAGGCCTACACCAAGAGGACTGATACTATGACATATAGACCGTGGTGAGGTATAATGAAATCGACGATAAAATCAGGCAACTCTTACCACTTGGAACTTTGCTGGACGTGGGATCTCTTATTAGTCTATACTTTTTAACGAGCTTTCTTTTTAGATAGAAAAAGGCTCTGTGTTATGTTTTGACTGGTTTTATAGGATGTCAATCAATACTTGTCTTGCCCTATCGATGTTGATGAGTTGTGGTTTCAATGATGGCTTTGGATAATAGGCTTTTGGTAGTAGGCGTTCGAGTTACAGCATTCGTGGCGATCAAGAAGGTGTCACGTTTGGATGTAGGAGTCTCACTTGTTTACGTTAGAATGACAGTAATTACTTGTTTATGATGCAGAGGGAGTCCTTACACAGTTTGTAAATTTGATCCATTTGTCTGCATACGCATTGCCTGTTCGTCGTATTTCGAATCGCAGGCTGTCCGTCCACATCGAGAGTGTCATCACCTCGTTCGTATTGTCCGGGGAGAGGACGGAACAGGGTCATCTGAGTCACATCGTCGCAGGGTGACAGACTGTCACCGCTCCTTGTGGATGTGGATCAAATCAGCCTACTCATCAACAAACAGGTTCCAGTCCTTGACTTCAAAAGTCTCAAGAATCTGCTGTCTCATTGCAGCAGCATGATCCATGAGTGGACCTTGCTTCGCCGCAGCGAAGTCGACCTCATCCTTTGGATACTCTCCAGGAACGTGAGGTACGTTAATAGTAATAACAATGTCGGTTTTCTTCTGTTCCAGGCGCAACAGGATCAGCAAGATAGCTGTGAAATCCGGCTGCGGCCTACGGGATGCGGTGGTTGGGTGTTGAGTGGCGATGAGTGTGTACGCCGGGAAGGTCCTATAGAAATATTAGTAGCTCCAGAGAGATCAAAGAAAGTTGAAGTTGCTTACGGCATTTTTGTAAAAGTCGCAGTACCGGACTGCCAGAAGTTCGTCGCATCAGTCGTGTCGCCAGCGATGTCGTGGAAATGGAATTTCAACGCTTCTTCATCATTTCCCGCCTGAGACTGGTCGAGGCACTCAGTGATGTCGAAGATGATGCTCGCGAAGCCGTTGGCATCGAGGTAAACTTCCTGGTTGTCAGGGACCTGACGAATGTCGCTAACGTCACCGAACCCTGCGGGGAGCTCTGCGGTCAAGGCGCCGCCGTAAAGTTGTGTGGGAATGAATGCGGCCATAGTTGCTGTTCTCCAGAATGAGGTAGAATGCTTGACGTTAGGTGGGAGACAACTTGTGGAAGGTTAGTCGCTGGTTGCTCTGTCACTCGGCCTCATTTTATGCGGAACATCAGGCAGAAGCAGACAAATGGAAGACCTTTAACACTGCTGCCTGGTGGACGCCTAGAGTTGCCTGGAGCAACCTTGTAGAGAGATTCTATAACAAAAATTCAATCGACAATGATTACGGTCATATTCAACTGCTAGGAGTATTATTGTTCTGTTGTCTTCAGGGCGCGTCGGCCTGTCGGCCAGTACCGAGATCAGAGATAAGATTACAACATCGGCTATGCCAATCACAGGTGGGTTGTTCTGGATCCATCAGGGCCTCGGGAGTCGGCGCGAGTGTTTTTATCCGGCCGCAGGCCCATGCAAGGGCTAGACATGTGTATCATTTCCGCTAGGAGAACAGCATCGCGATCGCTGGCAACGGCGACAGGGGGGCGTGGCGCAGTACGGGATTCTGGAAGAGCAACGATGCGTATTGAGCAATGTCCAAAAGCACTCCGCAACGCCCGTGGCTTTTGTTCCGTAATCTCCTTTCATCCTTTTAAAAACCTATCCCGATCTCCGACCAAATCCCGTGAGAACGCCGCCCGATGCTTGAATGACTCGTCTATCATGAATCCGCTGGACCATCCATTGTCGCGTCCAGTGTGCGCTCTTCAATGTACCTCCTCAACAGCCATGTTCTCGACGGCGCTCGAGAGGCCGGTGTTGTCCTGGCGCGCAGCAGACGTAGTGCGAGAACCGTTGTCGGTAGTCAGGCCAACAGCTGCCTCCGCTTCTTTTTGGCTGTATGGTTCCTCGCGCAGTTGGCGGACCCTACAAGACACGTCAGATTGCGCTCGTCCAGCTGTGCGCGCGCTGAACCCACCTGCGCTTGTGAGGCTTGCCGCGTCGATGCGCGACGAGGTTGTAATCGCTCTCAAACCATTTGGCGCACTCCTTGCAGTAGAATTTTCCCAGGCCCGGCAGGTCTTCCTCGACCTTTGTTTCGGTGTACTGCTGCAGGTGGCGGTCGGAGCGCAGGTCGGCGTGGATCTGGTCGAGGTCGCGCGTGTGGCGACGCGTCTTCTTCTTAGAGTCTGCGCCTCTGATAGCGGGCATGGTGTCGTTGTGGGTGGGAGGTTCAGGTGGCAGTAGGTCAGCAATGCAATGCACACAAACACCAGGTCCGTATCGCACGGAGCCTAGGCCTCGGAGCAGCGGACGGAAAAGCGTTAGTGGAGCAGCGGGCCCTGGCTGGACGACCTGCAGATGCGCAGAGATTTCATCGCGGGACCCGGGCAGCCCGCACACCCGCGCCGCTCGGATTTGTCGCGGGCTGTATGTCACGTGCCGGCCACATTTCCGGACGGCCGTCCCAGCTGTGACGTTCGCCCGCAAAGCACCGAGGTTAGGCTCGCTTTATCATAGCCATCCTCATTGGCCAGCCGCTGACGCTCGAGGTCCGCGCGCAGATCAACTCTTCCTTCACAAGCTCTCCGCTTCCCCTCCACGTTTCTTTCTCTCCAACACCCATTCTCTCTCCCCCTTCCCTTTCCATCGCCGCCCACCATGCAGAGGTTCTCGCGGCTGGCCCGCCGTGGCCTGGCTACCGTCAGCGATGCTCCCCTCAGCAGGAAGGTTTCCCAGAACATCCATGAGCAGGGCAACTACATCAACTACGCCAAGATGGCGGAGAACCTCTCCATCGTCCGTAACCGCCTGAACAGGCCCCTTACGTACGCCGAGAAGATTCTCTACTCCCATCTCGATGACCCGCACGGCCAGGAGATTGAGCGTGGCACGTCATATCTGAAGCTGAGGCCGGATCGTGTTGCTTGCCAGGATGCCACCGCCCAGATGGCTATCCTGCAGTTCATGTCCGCCGGCATGCCCTCCGTGGCTACGCCCACCACCGTCCACTGCGACCACTTGATTGAGGCCCAGGTTGGCGGCGAGAAGGATCTTGAGCGTGCTCAGAGCATCAACAAGGAGGTCTACGACTTCTTGTCCACCTCCTGCGCCAAGTACAACATCGGTTTCTGGAGACCCGGCTCTGGTATCATTCACCAGATCGTCCTCGAGAACTACGCTTTCCCCGGTGGTTTGATGATCGGCACTGACTCTCACACTCCCAACGCCGGTGGTCTTGGTATGGCTGCTATTGGTGTTGGTGGAGCTGACGCCGTTGATGTCATGGCCAACCTGCCCTGGGAACTGAAGGCTCCTAAGGTCATTGGTGTTCGCCTCACTGGCCAGATGTCTGGCTGGACTGCTCCTAAGGGTAAGTTTGATAAAACCTCTCGAAATCCGCTCCGCTCAAACAGCCGCGTCGCCTCAATGGGTACCCACATTTTGGGGGCCCAACGAGCGACACAGCTTTGGAAAGCTTAGAGATGCCATTGAGCGAATAATTCATGCTGATTATCATCATTTTACAGACATCATCCTGAAGGTCGCTGGCATTCTCACCGTCAAGGGTGGTACCGGTGCCATCATTGAGTACCACGGCCCTGGTACCGAGTCTCTCTCCTGCACTGGTATGGGTACCATTTGCAACATGGGTGCTGAGATCGGTGCTACCACCTCCCTGTTCCCCTTCAACGACCGCATGTACGACTACCTGGCGGCTACCAAGCGCAAGGACATTGGTGACTTCTCTCGCGAGTACGCCAAGGAGCTCAAGGAGGACCAGGGTGCGGAGTACGACCAGCTCATCGAGATCAACCTCTCCGAGCTCGAGCCCCACATCAACGGTCCTTTCACTCCCGACCTTGCCACCCCCATCAGCAAGTTCAAGGATGCCGTCAAGGAGAACAAGTGGCCCGAGGACCTCAAGGTCGGTCTCATCGGCTCTTGCACCAACTCCTCCTACGAGGACATGAGCCGTGCTGCCAACATCGCCCGCGATGCCATGGACCACGGTATCAAGGCCAAGTCCCTCTTCACCGTCACTCCCGGTTCCGAGCAGGTCCGCGCTACCATCGAGCGTGATGGTCAACTCAAGACCTTCGAGGAGTTCGGCGGTATGGTCCTCGCCAACGCCTGCGGACCTTGCATAGGCAAGTTTCCCTCTCGATCTGCTCTTTTTTACTATTTTTGCTAACTGAAAAAAGGCCAGTGGGACCGTAAGGATGTCAAGAAGGGCGAGCCCAACTCGATCATCTCCTCCTACAACCGTAACTTCACCGGCCGTAACGACGCCAACCCTGCGACCCACGCTTTCGTCACCTCCCCCGACCTCGTCGTTGCTCTGACCATCGCTGGTACCCTCAACTTCAACCCTCTCACCGACACCCTCAAGGGCGCCGATGGCAAGGAGTTCAAGCTGAAGGAGCCCACCGGTGAGGCTCTCCCTGCCTCTGGCTTCGACCCTGGACGCAACACCTACCAGGCTCCCCCCAAGAACCGTGACAACGTCAACGTCGCCGTCTCTCCCTCTTCCGACCGTCTCCAGATCCTCCAGCCCTTCAACGCCTGGGACGGCAAGGATGCTCTTGACCTGCCCATCCTCATCAAGGCTCAGGGCAAGACCACCACCGACCACATCTCCATGGCCGGTCCCTGGTTGAAGTACCGTGGCCACCTTGACAACATCTCCAACAACATGCTTATCGGTGCCATCAACTCCGCCAACGGTGAGGCCAACAAGATCAGGAACTTCACCACCGACCAGTGGGACGCCGTCCCCGCTGTTGCCCGTGACTACAAGTCCAAGGGCATCAGGTGGGTCGTCATCGGTGACTGGAACTACGGTGAGGGCTCTTCCCGTGAGCACGCCGCTCTCGAGCCCCGCCACCTGGGTGGTCTTGCCATCATCACCAGGTCTTTCGCCAGAATTGTAAGTTAACCCCCTTTTTGGTTCAATCAGTGGCAATAGCTAACAATCTTCGCAGCACGAGACCAACTTGAAGAAGCAGGGTATGCTTCCTCTGACCTTCTCCAAGCCCGAGGACTACGACAGGATCCAGCCCGACGACAAGGTCGACCTTCTGTGCACCCAGATCGCCGTCGGCAAGCCCATGACCCTCCGCGTCCACCCCGCCAACGGTGACAAGACGTTCGACGTTGAGCTCTCCCACACCTTCAACGAGGGCCAGATTGAGTGGTTCAAGAACGGTAGCGCGCTGAACACCATGGCCAAGCAGGCCTCGTAGAGTTTTTGAGAGCAGCGAGCGGCACTTTCTCCTTAATTGTAACTTTGTATGTCTTGTCCTACAGGCGATATGGGAATCGGAACTATTTGCTAGTATATCATGGTGGGCGGCAGAGATGAATGAGACTTGCATTATGAATTCACGTTGTGCGCCTGTCACTGTGAAGCGCGATCATTGCCCACTGAGATGACTGCTCTCCGTACGGAGTAGAAGTAAAATCCAAGTCCTGAGGATTGGAAATCGCATACATTCTATGGGCGCCTCAGCTATACCCAGAGTTCAAGCCCGCAGCTGGATAAGGAGTGATATATGGGGAATGGTGCCATCCTTCTTTATGGTTATTGAGGTCTTGCGTGCGATTTGAATCGCTTTATCGTTTTACGGTGAATCTCATCTCATATTGACAGACATCACCTATCTCTGGTCGATGATTTCATGCAGCGTAGGCGGTGAGAGATAGCGCCAAGAAAGTGCTCTAGAACAGCTAGGTACTCCGCCGTGTCCGCGCCCAGGTTCAACTCTGATCTGCGTGCCCGCGTCTTGAGAAGTGACACAATCCCAATTGACACCGAAGCGGCTGCGAAAACGCCTCCAGTTGGAAATGGCTGACAACGAACCGTCCTATATCGACTACGAGACATTTCTCGATCCCTCTTTTTCCACGACATCGTTTGCGAACAGCTTGGTGCTTGCTACCAACAACCCCTCCGACACACCCCTTGATCTCTCGACACCCTTATCGCGTGTATTGTTCGACGTCCAAGAAATCGACACGCACATAGATACCCTTACGACCAAATCCGCGCTTCCTTTGCTTGAGTACACCAAAGACCATGCTGAGTCCAGCAACCGCATACTGCAGGAGGTGGAGGCTCAAGTCACGAGCTTGACAGAAGGATACAAAACGCTTGAGAAGGAGGTCGTCGAGCGCTATGAGGCTGCTGAACAGGTACGCGTAGCCGCTGAGCGGCTTTGCCAGACTGTCAAGATCGGACGTGCCGTCGCCCGATGTCTCATGCTGGGCCGACAGCTGGAGGTACAGATGGCCGAGATAGGTGGATCGGGTGCAATCTTGGCGAAGAAGGAGGACCATAGGGCTATGATCAGATCCTCGAATACCTTGGTCTCACTGCGGCAAGTTCTGCTAGCTTCCAAGCCTGGTGAAGAGGGAGAAGGGCTAGACCGAGTCGATGTCATTACTACATTGAAGGATGACCTCGTGGCGCCTGCAGAACGCACTCTCATCTCTCGGTCACAGCAAATTGTCAAAGAATTCTCAATGTCTTCGTTGCTAGCGTCGGGCCAGCAGCCCAGCGCTGCTTCCACGTATGCGCAAACCGAGGATACAAGGTCCCGCACGACATCGGCACTTTTTACTTTGTATCTACTGTCGCTGACATCGCCGGGCACCACGACGGGCACTTTCGAGCCCGCGCTCCTCATTGTAGCGCTGCAAGACTACCTCCAAACGGCTCTCAAATCGTCTCTCGCGGCTCTCGCTCGGGCGTTGGCAACATTGCCTACGTTAGAACGGACGTTGCTAGAGATATCGGCACGGTGCCAGAACATAGTCGCTCTGGAGACGCTGCTCGAGTCCGTCAAGGCGCCGCCGCACGCGCTGGTTGGAAACACGGCAACAACGGCAGACTCGCTCACAAGCAAACAAAGAAGTGGGTCACCTCAGAATTTCCTTCAGCCTCTGTTGAATTCGCTGGACACGTCGTCGTTGGCGTCGTACTTCTGGCGGTCTCTGGCTTCGGCGCTGTCGCCGCGAGTGCAAGAGATTCTGAACCGCGGAGGAGTGTCGGCTCGGACGCTCCGCACGAACAAGGACAGAGTGCGGGAGGCCGTGAGAGAGAGCGTGAATCGGGGCTCGCAGCTGCCGACCAGCACGCTAAGCAGGGGTAATGGTGCGGCGGGCGGAAATTGGGAGCGCGAGGCGGCAGTCATGGTGGGCTCGATAGTCGGGGTGCTGGGGCGCTGAGGCATTTGGGGCAGACAGACCGGTATTAGATAGCTGGGAAGGCGCCCAAAGCGGTATCCTTGTCGTTCCCAAAGGGGCGTGTACGGGTCAAGGCGATCCACCGCCCCCGGCGCATTGATGCATATGGTCATTGTTCTCCAGCGGCGGCCACCACCACTCGTCACTGCGTAAGCCCGAGTACCTACGCTAGAGCAAGCGGGCAGACTTAACGCCGTCCCGGCGCCCTTCCCAGACCATCGGCTTTCCCTCGAGCACCACCATTCGCCATTCCTTCTTGTAGCTTGCTCTTTTTTCTTCCCGCTGCCGTTGTTTCCTGCGCCTTCTCCCGCGCCCCTCTGCGCTCTCGCCGCCCGCCACTCCCGTCGCCGTCAGACGACAGAGCGCACGCCTTCGCTGTCGCGACCTCCTGAAAGCCACTCTCGAAGCTCCCTTGAGGCCAGTTGATCTGCGGGCGTTTTCGAAGGCAATCTGAGCGCATCCTCTCATTGCATTCCCTGTACGTCACCCGCCCGCATCGCCCGCTCAAGTTTTGCCTGGCCCGGAACTGACAGCCCTCGCGCAGAATCCTTTGCAAAACCAACACTTTGACTCGATCCGACAGCCATAATGTCTGTCAGCCAGCTCGCGGGAAACCGCAACAGCACCCCCGAAGCGGGGAGCTCCTCCCTTCGCCCTCCGTCGTCCCGCGCCATCGGCGCGAACCATCATCTCAGAGCTTCCGCTGACATGGGTGTCTTCGCCTCCTCGCCTCTGTCGAGCCGCGGCATCCGCCCTTCGTCCGAGGTCTACTTCAACAAAGCCGGAAACCAGGATGAGGACAACATGGACAAGGCCGCGCAACAGTGGATTGCCGACATCGACCAGTATGAAACCACGCTGGAGGAAATGGCCGCTGCTACTTTGGACCAAGATTTCAAGGACGAGCTGAGCGCCATCGAGCAGTGGTTCCGCGTTCTGAGCGAGCCGGAAAGAACTGCTGCTCTGTATCAACTCCTGCAGCAAACCACCGGCGTTCAGCAGCGTTTCTTCATCCAGGTCTTGCAGCAGATGGCCAAGAGCCACCCCATGTCTGGCGTTCTCTCCCCGGCCAACTTTGGCGAGAAGGGTAAGCTGGATTTTTCGCCTCCATTTTTTAAACATACTAACTGAAAAAGACCCCATGTCTCAGAAGCTCAGTGACGCTATGAGCAAGCTCAACGTCGAAGGATCTCGCAACTCTATGGGACTTGGCCGTCCGCCACCATCCCCCGGCGCAAAGCGCAATTCTGGCCTCGACCCCAACACTATCAATTCCATGTTCCCTGATGCGGCTGCAGCTATTGCGAAGCAAAAGGCCGAGTTCACTCAACACACTGGTGCAGTGCCTCCTTCTAACCGCAACAGCGCTGTAGGCGACAGGTCTTCTCTCATGGCGCCGACCATTTCCGCTCCGGATGACTCCAAAAGGGACAACCAGCAACAACCCCCCGCTTCCCCCTGGGGTCCGCGTAGCTCCGAAAACCAGCCGCCCGTCTCTCGCCCGAAGTCCTCTTCTGGTCAGCAGCCCATGGGCCAATTTTCTCAGCCGCCTCCCTCGGCTGGCGGATTGCGTTCCCCGCGTCCTATGATTTCCGGCGACACCAACATCCAGAGCACAACTCTTGCCGCTCCCGATAACGGTGGAGCAGGCATGCCTATGCTTTCGCCTTATGGTGGACCAAGCGGCGGCAGCTGGGCTTCTATGGTGAACACGCCAATGGTCGGGAACTTCCCGCAGAGCAACACGCAGGCGGACATGGTTGCCAATGCTACTGCGATGAAGCTGGCAGCTCTTTCCACCGTCAACAACCGGATACAGCTGGATGATGTTCGCAAGTACCGCCGCGCCCGCTCGTCCGAAGGACAAGGAAATGGACAGCAGCAGCACAACAACCAGAACCAGGGCATTCCTGCCAACCTCGTGATGACAAACGAATATGGCCAAGTTCTGTCTCCTCAGCAAGCAGCTGCTTTGCAAGCTCAGCAGCTCGCAGCAATGAACGGTCGCCGGTCTCGCCCCAACTCTCCTGGTATTGCTATGCAGGGCGGTGGTCCTCTTAGTGCTATGAATTTCGCGTCACCCCAGAACAATGGCTTCCTGGCCGCTTATGATGGTGGTATGGGTGGAATGGGCGGCATGGGCGGTATGAACAACCTGCCTAATATGAACCTTGGACAATTTGGCGTCAATCTTAGCCCTGGTTCGCACCACGAAGGATACCTCTCGGACCACTCCGAGATTAACCGTGGCCGTTCTCCGCGTGGACGGAGGGGCAGCTCCAAGCCGCCAGAGGATCCTACGGACCCCAACCTTTTGCAAGACATCCCTGCCTGGCTCAGGAGTCTGCGCCTACACAAATATACGGATAACCTGAAGGATCTGCAGTGGCAGGAGCTGGTTGAGTTGGACGACGAGGGTCTGGAGAAGAGGGGCGTCAATGCGCTGGGTGCTAGGCGTAAGATGTTGAAGGTGAGTTTCACAGCTTCTGTGATTTCTGGATCTATTGCTGATGTGTGTCAATCCAGGTCTTCGAGCAGGTCAGGGAGGCCAAGACGGGGGGAAAGCTGTAGATTCAGGGAACATCCTCTCCAATTTATCTCAACACACAGCAACACATACGACAAACAAAAAAGTCACGGATGCGTGCATTCTCTAGTTTGGTTCCGCGAACCAAAAGGAAAGAGAAGCGAATTTGCGTTCATCGACATGGAAGCACATGTTATCTTTCTCAATCTGCTTAATGTTCCTTTCTTCTCTTTTCCCTCCTGGTTTCTCTTTCTTTTACCGCCGAAGACGGAGGATCTGTACGCCGCGCAAGGCCCGGGCGGCAGTTGAGCCGAGATAAAAAACATGGGGGCTGTGAGGGGCATTTTTCTGTTGGCCCTCTCGCACGGAAAACGGACAACGATATCATGCCAGTGGTGAAATTGGGCTTGTGCTTTTGCGCGGTAATTCAGCTTACTAGTTGAGTGGGCCTTGTTCTGGGCTCTGGTAATAATCAAAGATGTGTAGCACCTTGGTTATGCGAGTTGATGAGGGGTGATGTGACGGTGTTGTTACTGGTAGCCAGTCATAGGTAGGGGAGTAGAAGAGCGGGTTTTCCGGTGCTCGGGAATATTTATTGGGTACCCAAGATCTTGGTACGTATACGGGCTAGTAGATATGGTTCCGTGGTGGTTCGGTAGAGAGGTCGTCACGTGTAGCAGTTTCCCCGGATTTCTGCGAGCGGGTCCGGGGAACTTCACCGCCCCTCACCTCACCTCAACTTCGAATCTTTCACGAAGCCCACGCAATGATGCCAACAGACAGTGTATGCACCGGTTGCGATGTCAAATGCTTGTTGGTATTGCTTGTGGTTGGTATAGTATTTACTGGATTCATAACGCTGCGCGTGTGTTGCTCACAATACCACCTGCGCGGGCGCCACGCGAGGATATATGGGCGTCGAGGCGGGCGCAAATTCATTTGCTACGAGTTTGGGGGAATTAGTGGTGCAACGCAGTAAAGAGCAAGGGATTCGTGGAGCAGAAGGTTGCGTGAGGCAGATTCAACACCACGCTTGGTTGAGATGCGCAAGTGGGCAGCGTCTACAACACCAAGTTTATTTATTGAAGCAGTGTGGCGGGCGCAGCGACGTGGCTAAATGTAGGTGTCCTGTCGTGGGTGACGGCGTCGGGCAGCGTCAGAACATCAACACCATGAGATGACTGTCAGTGGCGAGCAGCTGCCTCACGATCGCGACACTCGTTGAGTGACGTTGCGCCTCACGGGCTTGCGGCCGCATTGCAACACCAAGGTAAGAGCTATAGGGTGGGCATTGTTGGCGCGCAAAGCGATAGCTGCAGGAGGGGCCGCTAGAGCGAGGGCACCACCATATAAACGCAACAGCGAACGTTTCTTTCATCCTCCGGGGGATTGGGCCTCTGGCCCAGTGGTTTCGGTTTCTAATTACCCTTATAAGGTGACGACCTTGGGGGTATGTTCGAATCCGAGTGACGGCGACGGCTGTTAACCACAGTGGGGAACCCGACGTGACTGAAGCCAACTCAGGTGCGACTATCTTGTAAGGCCCTGACCCGTTTTAGAGTGGACTTGATCAGCCGCCTATAAGGTCTCTGCGCCCGTTTCAATTTCTGCCTAGTGAGCGCGAGTGAATACAGCGTCGGTCTGGGGGTTGGGTTCTAGATATCCTTGTAAGCTCTTCGGTGTTCCGTTCCAAGATTGCTAGGCCATCAAAGGCGCAGTCGTGCGTCGGACCACAGCGGTGACTCGCTGGGGAAACCTTCCATAGGCGGGTTTATAGGGTTCGCCTGACTTTTTGCCTTTTTCCCCACGACCCCGCCATGCCCACTACCTAAATGTCTCTGATGACTACACTCTTGTACCATGTTCTGCTGTTGACCTTTGCACTTCCTCTTTTGCTTACTGCAGTGTAATGATAACATCACGAGAGCACGCTTTCTGTGATGCTGTCTCTTATCTCAGCTTAGGTCGCCGAACTATGCTGCAAACACTCGCTGCATCTAGACACCTCCATCAACCAGCCGCGTGGCGCCCATGAGGTGCAGCCGGCCTTTCATGGCGATCAATGGGGCAAAGGAGCTGTTACTGTTTTTGCGCAGCACAATGGCCTGAAACAATGGGTCAGTCAATACTCGTTCACTTCGGTACGCCACCTTGAGGGCTCGAATCAATTCATTGTTGTGAATTCCCTGCCCAACTCTCACCTGCTCCGGGGTATATAGTCCTGAGCTTCCCCCGCCCCCTCCCCACGAGCTCAAAACACCAACGTATATTCGTTCATTTGCTCATTGTTCACACACTACTACCTTCTTTTTACGAGACGCAACATGCCTCGTCTCTCCGCAGTGCTAGCCATTGCGGTATTCGCTTGGGGCGCCTCCGCCGAGTACGTCCTCGTCGACGACTATGCCCCGCGCACCTTCTTCAACAAGTTCGACTTCTTCACCGAAGGTGATCCTACCGGCGGCACCGTGAGATACCAAAGCCGCGAGAACGCAGAGCGTCTAGGCCTCATCACGACGACCGAAGAGTCGTCCATCATTGACGTCGACTATGAGAACGTTTCTCCCAACGGGCGCGCGGCCGTCCGTCTCGAGAGCAAGACGTCTTACCAGAAGGGCCTCCTCGTCGTGGACGTCAAACACATGCCGGGCGGCATCTGCGGCGTGTGGCCCGCGCTGTGGACGCTGGGCTCCGGCACCTGGCCTAACCACGGCGAGATCGACATCATCGAGGGCGTCAACATCCAGAAACAGAATCTCATGACGCTGCATACGAGCTCTGGCTGTACCATCGACGGCCAGAACAGCTACAGCGGCGGCGGTGGAGGTATTACCAACACTCCCGGCACCAACTTCAAACCCTCCGGGGTCAGATTCACGGGCAACCTCACTACTGCGAACTGCGATGTCAAGGCTCCGGGCCAGTCCGCTAACATGGGCTGCCAGTTTGAGGCGCCGCAGAATCCCCGCAAGCTCACTCCCAGGTATGACGAGGACGAAGAGGAGGACGAGGACAGCGACTCTAGTGACGCTGTCTACGCGCCCACGTACGGCCCGGCGTTCAACAAGAACGGCGGCGGAATCTTCGCTATGGAGTGGACGACCGATGGCATCAAGATCTTCTTCTTCCCGCACAAGCGCAGGCAGGACCTGCACCCAATGCTTCGGACCGCGTTCGCCCCAACGCCGAACCAGACCAGTCTCTACGCCAAATCGAATGCGGCTCCGGCCGTCTATGGCAAGGGAGCGTTGAAGCTGCCCAGCACGGACGACTCTAGGTGGGGCGACCCGCAGGCGCACTTTAAAGGCTCCGGCTGCGACTTTGAACGCCACTTCCAGATGCACCGCATCGTGCTAAACACGGACTTCTGCGGCGAGTGGGCTGGCCAACCCCACATCTGGCAGGAAGGGTGCGCGGCCAAGACGGGCTCGTCGACGTGCCAGGAGTATGTCATCAACAACCCGGAGGCGTTCAAGGAAGCGTACTGGGAGATTCGCAGCATGCGCTGGTACCAGTGGAATGGCGGGGAGGACGGAAGCATTGCCGACAGCGACGAGGTGTCGAAGATGCAAATGGAGAAGCGTGAGACTGAGTTGCAGGGCATGGATGATAGCATCTCTATGACAACGGTGCCAGTTCGCACGTCGACCACTTTCACCGCCAACGCCGCTCCCACGCCGGTTTTCTCCAACAGCATCATGGACTTCACAGAGATCCACACTGGCTCTTGTGACTATGACGATGATAAAGAGACCAACACCGGCTACTATGACAATGACGACGACGACAACAACAAGGAGACCAACACCAGCTACTATGGCAACGACGACGACGACGACGACGACACAAAGATCAACACCAGCTACTACGACAATGAAGACGCCACCGCGATCCCGGCGGCGCAGCTGGCGCGCAGGACGGAAGCGCCGGAACCCGCGAAGACCAATGCTGGCGCGAGCGCGAACGTTGCTCTCAGCGCTGTCGTGGCGCTGGCGGGCTTGACGGGCTTTGTTGGGGCTGTGCTCTAGACAGACAAGGCAAGGCGCCTTTATTCGGTTCAGGCAGGCTTGAGCAAAGAAAGAGAGGAGGGAAGAAGAAAGAAAGGGGAGGGAATTGATTTGCTGGATGAATGAATGGATGAATGGAGGGATGGATGGAGGCGTCTGTGCTTGTCATGTCTTCTTTCTTTCTTTCCTTCTTTCGTCTTCAGTTACAAGCGTCTCGCAGCGAAATGCTTCTACAACAACTTCTGAGAAAGGGAGCATAGTTCTTCTGATGGAGATGGCACTCGCACACGCGTACGCACAACTAGATAGCTCACTGGCTTTGTGAGATACATGACTTTTGCTAAGGCAATGAATGGCGGTTACATGAAACTGGTGCTTTGCAATGAATGTTTTGAGATAATCTGGTGTGCTCAACACAACAGCACTGCTTACCGTGAGAACCATGCCGCGAAGCTGTCGATGGCTACGACAAAACTGTCCGCCTCGCGTCGAGGCCGTGTGGCTTGCAAAGTCCGCAAGGATCAACCGCACTGAGCCATCAGACTGAGGCGTATGGTTCGGCCTTCTGCACATCGTCATCATCATCAACATCATCAACCAAGAGCACCAAACCCCTGTCCACCATCACCCGCAAACAGCGACGACGAACAACAACACCACCGCCCTAGCGCACAAGATCAGCAAAGCACCCTCCGGAGCTGCATCAACAAAAGGTACAGCCGCAGCGCTGATATTGAAATCGAACAGAATTTTCGCCTTGGTGGTTCATCTTGGTTCCTGGAGCGCCCTGAGAGAGCGCATTGGAAGATGTTTGATGGTGATAAGGGGAGACTGTAGGAGGTTCTTGTACGTATATGTGTATGTATGTATATGTATGAGTTCTTAGCTAGGTGGTTGCGTGCCGTTGTGCATGGTTTGCGTGGTTTGCCGAACGGTGGTGGGTGACGTCGATCTTCTGACTTCTTCGAGAATCTTTGTGGGGTTGGCGTTGGCGTTGGCGTTGGCATGGATGGGGTGAGTCCGGATGCCGTGATGGAGACTTCATCTCTTGCGAGGAAAGGAACTGCTTGCCGGTGAGAGCACAGGGGACTCCTGAGCCCAAGGGGAGCACGCACGTAGCATTGACACTGCATAGTGTAGGTGCCGCGTCGATGCCGACCACGTCCGTCCGTGTTGGCTTTTGCTACCCATCCAAGATGCACGCCACGCGCGCGCAAGTGCCTCGACAATCGAGATTAACCTCGGAGGTAGCAACGTTTTCTCCCTCGTTGTGGCGGCGTTGGTGGAGCAGAGGTAGGGGATACTATATATACGGCCAGTTGTGTGAATCCCTCAGGTGGCGGCAAAGGGTAGGAATTCTTGCTCATACTCGTAGGGAGTGGTGTTCTGTAGAACTGGGAGTATGTCGCGTCGCCTTGGATTTATGTATCAACTTGAGTCAGAGAGGTGTCTAAGTATGGTTGCAGTGTCTTTGAAATGCTCCCTACAGGTTACTTCTTAGATGGTTGTGGAGGCTGCGCTTCGATGTCACTTTGTGTGTCAATACCTAGCCAAATTGAAGAATCACCCTCTTATCTCGGTGTGCAAGAACCATTACAAAGCAGCATTTACGCGGAAAATCCGTTCTTCTTACCGATGTGCCTGCTTTGAGCGCGCGCATCAGCAAGACTTGCTTCGTGGCTATCATAATCATCATAGATTCAATAAATAGCAGTCGCCTCCGCATCTACCTCCTCTCTACCACTTCTTCGGCGCGTTCACCACCGTGCGCGAAAACGTCGCGCTGTACTCGACGTCCATCTGCTTCTGGCGCTCTTTCTTGGCGATGCCCGTGCGGTCCGTCACGGGCGTGGCGTTGATGATGCTGTCGAACTCGTCGTCCATGCCGTCAATGTCCGAGCCCGACTCGGCGTCTGAGTCCTCCTGCAGCTGCGGCGGCGGCGGTGGCTCCGTTCGCGCTATCCGCTCTGGCTCCTTCTTCGTGTCTGGCGCTGGGTTGGCGAAGGGTTTTGAGGCGAGCACGCGCCGGCGCAGCTCAGCCATTTCTTCCTCGTCGTCCGAGTCGGAGGGCGGCAGGCCGTAGGGATCTCTGTCTTCCTCCTCTTCGTCATCGTCGTCCTCCGCCTCCGAGCCTTCCTTTTTCTTTTTCTTGCCCTCGCCGTCTTCGTCATCCTCCGAGTCCTCCTCGTCCGAGTCGTCAATGGCTCGCCTGTTCATGTTGCCGCCCTTCCAAGCATCGTCCTCGCCGCGCGTGTCCTTGTCCTCTCGGCTCTTGTTGTACTCGCGCTCGATCTTCTCCAGCCATTCGTCCTCGGCCTTCTGGATCTCAACCTCGTCCGCGCAAGCTGCGTAGCGCTTCAGCAGCGCGCCGTTAATCTCGAGAAACGCGTCGCCGTACGAAAAGGACGACAGGATCTCCTCGGCCCACTCGGCGTGCCCGCAGATGTAGTAGCAGGCCGCCAGGGCCTCGACGCAGTTTAGTCGCCACGGGCGTCCGTAGTTGGTCTGGTTCGCGGCGACGAGGTACGGCAGCAGGCGCTCGCACTTGCCACCGATGCGCCCGAACGGCACCTCGTCGATGCGGTTCCACGAGGCCTCGACGACGGCGGCGCCGTACTGCTCGCAGAGCTCGCGATCGGCGGGCGACACGACCTTTTTGGCCTTGGGTCTGAAGAATAAGTCTGTCAGGTGGGGTTCGCGTGTCTGTGGCGAGGTACTCACGACACGACGACGCCGGCAAACTTCTGGCCGACATGCAACTCGCGCATCAGGCCGAGGCGCATGAGGCGCTTGCCCGAGCAGCGCTTGGCATCGCAGTGACCGAGATCCCAGGCGGCGGCCTTGAAGGGCGGACGGGTGGCGCGGCCAGAGTCTTCGCCGTCTTCGGGGTTGCGAGGGCCGCGGTTGCGCGGGGGGTTTGAGAATTTCTTTCCGCGCGAGGAAAAGTTGTCTTTTTTGTGGCGGACCATGGTGGTGGTTGTGTGTTGTAGATTTGTGTGGAGCAATGGTTGATAAATGTTGCCCCTTGCACAGGGCAGGGTAAAGCCCCCCCGCCGCGCTCATCCCCGGACGGTCCAAGGCTACACTAACGCTACACCTAAACCACAACAACACGCATCTACTCCGATCAACCCTCGCATCCGGCGCTTCAGCTCCCTTCCCGTCCCGCCCCCTTCCTCCCGTCTCTCCACCACCGTGGAGGCAGCATCGGCGCGAATGGCTACGCGGGACCGCTTCGGCGGTTTCGCCGAGCCCTCCATGACCCCATTGCAGCGCTACATCATGAATGCCTGCGATCCCCAGAACTTTGAGCCAAATCTCGCCCTCAACATCGAGATTGCCGAGCTCATCAATCAGAAAAAGGGCAACGCTCCGCGCGAGGCCGCCATGGCCATCGTCTCCCACGTCAACTCGCGCAATCCCAACATCTCGATGCTCGCCCTCAATCTGCTCGACATCTGCGTCAAGAACTGCGGCTACCCCTTCCACCTGCAGATCAGCACAAAGGAGTTCCTCAACGAGCTGGTCCGCCGCTTCCCCGAGCGCCCGCCTGTTCATGGCTCGCGCGTCATGGCCAAGATCCTCGAGCTGATCGAGGAATGGCGCTGCACCATCTGCCAGACGTCACGCTACAAGGAGGACCTAGGCTTCATCCGCGACATGCACCGCCTGCTCAGCTACAAGGGCTACACCTTCCCCGCCGTCCGCCGCGAGGACGCCGCCGTGCTGAACCCGAGCGATGTACGTATGACGCTGGGCGCGCTCTGGGCCGCATGCTGACAGCCTGGCAGAACCTCAGGTCCGCCGAGGAAATGGAGGAGGAGGAAAAGGCAGCCCAATCCGCCAAGCTGCAGGAGCTCATCCGGAGAGGCACCCCGCACGACCTGCAGGAAGCCAACCGGCTCATGAAGATCATGGCCGGCTTCGACACGAGAAACAAGACCGACTACCGAGCCAAGGCTGCGGAGGAGGTTGGCAAGATACAGCAAAAGGCCAAGCTGCTGGAGGACATGCTGCAGAAGCATCAAGCGGGCGATAAGATTCAAGAGGGAGACGTCTTCGAGGTGCGCTTGGCTGACGCGTCAATTGTGGAGGATACTCGAATTGCTAACAGCGCGACAGGAACTTGCGAACGCGCTGGCGAGCGCGCAGCCTAAGATCCAAAAGATGTGCGAGGAGGAGTCTGACGATCACGAGGCAGTGGCCAAGCTGTTCGAGATCAATGACAGCATAC
The DNA here is from genome assembly GCF_010093885.1 of Aplosporella prunicola CBS 121167. NCBI lineage: Eukaryota > Fungi > Ascomycota > Dothideomycetes > Botryosphaeriales > Aplosporellaceae > Aplosporella > Aplosporella prunicola. The sequence goes on along the minus strand of NW_022983534.1, from coordinate 762,749 downwards.
ACCGGACGCTCGAGAGGTACAAGCTGATTAAAAAGGGCGACGTGGAAGGCGCGGCGAAGATCCCGAAGGGCACTCTTGGTACCAGCGGTGCGGGCGTCTCGAGAGGCGCCAACAACGAGCTGTCGCTGATCGACTTTGGTGGACCGGAAGAGGAGTCAGCGCCTGCTGCTGCCGCCCAGCCGGAATCCAGCTCCAGCGCACCGGCACCCAAGGGCAACGCATTGGAGGACGACCTGCTCGGCCTGAACCTCGGCGGCGACAGTTTCGGCGGCGGCATCTCGCTGGGAAGTCCTGCGAACGGCTCGGCCATGCAGCCGCAGCAGCCGGCGTCGCAAGATCTGCTGCAGTCGGTGGGCGCGGCCCCGCAGCAGCAGCAGTCGACGACCCCCAAGCCCAACTACGACCCGTTCGGCGGCCTCGGCGGCTTCTCGATACCCGCGCAAGCAACTCCGCCGCCGCAGCCCTCGATGTTCACGCCTCCCCCGCAACAACTAGCCCAGCAGCCGCAGCCCGCGAAGCCCGCCGCCGATCCGTTCGCGGCGCTCTCGTCGCCCGCTCTGCGCGGTGGCTCGCCCTTCCAGTTCCAGCAGTCGGCGCGGCCCGCGTCGGGCTCACTGTTCGACCTGGCGGGGTCGGGTGCCGCCACGCCCACGCCGCCGCTCGCAGCTCCTGCCGCTGTGGCCGCTCCTCCTCCTGCCCCCGCTGTTGCCGCCGCCAGCGACGACGACGAATGGAGCTTTTCGTCGGCTTTGCCGAACCAGCCGCACACGCTGACGGCCATCAACACGGCGATTCGCGACGAGTTTACGGTTTCGCGCCAGTCGGACGATGTGCTTCTCATCCAGTCGCGCATCTCGAACAACACGGCGCAGCCGATTAGTGGGCTGGAGATTCAGCTTGCAGTGCACAAGGTAAGATTTCCGTTATTCGTAATATTCCTCTCTTTCAGTCCCACCCATCCGCACACACACACACACACACACACACACACACACACACACGTACATCAACTAACTCACACACCCGCAACAGAGCTACCAGCTCCGCCTCGAGCCGCAGTCGGGCCTCACGCTGGCGCCGCACCAGCAGCAAGGCATTGCGCAGACGGTGCGCCTGCTCGGGGTGCCGCGGGGCAGCGGGGCGGCGGTGCGCATGCGCTGGAAGGCGACATACCGGCTGGGCGGCGAGGCGCGCAGCGAAATGGGCGAGATTGCGAGCCTGGGCGTGTCATGACAGGCTTGATGCGTGTGTGTTCTGTTTTCTATTCTGGTTCTGCTCTGCGTGGAGGAAAGAAGGTGGGGGGTGGATATTTAGGGTGGAGGCGGTATGGGATACCAGACGATGGATGGATGGGTGGACGGATGATGTTGATGAAGACGAAGATGAAGCAAGTGCGGCGCCGTTGGCGAGGATGGATGGGGAGATGGAGGCTCAGCTGGAAAAGAAATGATGCGAAATGACGACGGATAGAGTGAGGGGGAATAGGCAGGACTGGACTGGAGGGAAATCGAGATGGGGGTTTGATCGATTGATGAGTGAGTGAGTGATGAAGTGCTTGCTTGTGCGATTGAGACAAAAGGGATGGGATGGTATGTATGTACCATGCATGCATGCGTAGGCAGGCACTTTACAGGTATTCATACACTTCGAACCCTCCTCATAGGTACATAGCCCATCCCCATCCTTACCCCCCACCACTAACTACACCCCTACCCAGGATATCATAACAAAACAGAACAAAAACAACAACCCCCCTTCCCCCGCTACCCAAACCGCAAGCACGCCGTCTCATCGTGCGCGCGCTTGCACTCGAGCCCGCACACGCGCGCGGCGCCGCACCGCAAGCACGCGACGCGGCCCCAGTAGCCGCAGATGTCGCAGAAGCGGCGGCGCGGCGGCGGCGGGCCGGCCCCTGTTGCTGGTGGCTGCGCGCGCGCGGCCGCGTACGGGAGGGCGGGGAGGCTGAGCTGGGTGCGCAGGGTGTGCGCGGAGGGCGGGGCGAGGGGCAGGTGTGCGGGCCGCGCGAGGAGGGGCGTGTCTGGTTCTGGCTCGTTGTCCGTGGTGGTCGAGGAGGTGCCCGGGGGTGCTGCTGGTGTGTCTGGCGTGTTGGGCGTGCTGCTGGGTGAGGCGAGCGCTGCTGCTGCTGCTGCGGCGGCGGCGGCGGTGGCTGTGGCTGTGGCTGTTGTTGTTGTTGTTGTTGTTGTTGTTGCTGTTGTTGTTGCTGCTGCTGCTGCTGCGGTGCTGCCGCGCTTCGAGGCCTTTCCCCGCTTGGTGACGCGCCCGCTGCTGACTCCGCCAGCAACAACAATCGTGCCTCCGATTCCGCCACCACCACCGCTCAGCGCAGGCGACCCCACCGACGACGACGGCGGCGGCGGGGAGCGCGCACTCGCACCACCACCACTGCTCTGGCGCTGCGCAGCCAACGCCTCCTCGTCCGCCAACCAGTGCGCAAACGTGCGGCCGGAGATGAGAATCTTGCGCACGGCGGGCGTGAGCTTCTTGCCCGCGCGCTCACGGGGCGTTACTCCTCCAGCGCCGCTGCTTGCGCTGGCGCTCCCCCGCCCCGTCGGCAGCGCGACGTCCTTGTGGTTGTCGCGGTCGAGCTCGGCCAGGCGCTTGGCCAGCTGCGACTGCTGCCGCGCCGAGAGGTGGTCTGTCCCCCCTCCACCACTATAACCGCCGCTGCCGGCTGCGACTGCGGCTGCTGCGGCGGCGGCGGCGGCCGTGTGCGCGTGCGCGGCGGTGCGCTTGCGTGCCGTGGGGTTGATGGCGGCTTTGCTGGGGTCGTAGCCGGTGTCGGGGACGTAGGCCCAGCCGGGGGCGGGGGCAATGGCGCCGGGCCCGGTGTGGGGGAGCAGTTCGATGTGTGGCATTGGCTTGGGTTGGCGGTTTGGTTTGTTGGGGTTGTGTTGTGGTGAGGGAGGGAAGATTGGTAGGTGGAAGTGTTTGATGATGCGAGGCTGATGATCTCGCTAGCCGTCGATCCTTGCGGGGAACTTCCTTCCATGCTGCCACACCATTGCCACATAATGTAGATAGAACATGTCCAACGCTGGTCTTCATCAACCTTCTCCGGCACTGTCTTGCATCAACGCCCCACACCACCGTTCTGCATCACCACGCTTTCTCATGGGTTGACTACACATCACACAACACAACACCCAATCAACGAAACGAGCTAAGCACGTAACAACCAAGAAAAAACGTCAGAATATCGTACCCTACCGTACCGTGCCGTAACGTACCAAGCTATCTATGCATACACAAACATCCTCCTCCGTCCAGTCCTCTCTCCCCACCACGCGCACGCAAACCGCAGAGCCAGACAGATGGAGAGAGGTGCCAACCAAAACACGCAAACCCCCCGAAAACAATAAACGCCGTCCCACCCAGTTTTTCTCTTTTGCATGTATGTATGTAGATAGGTAGATAGGTATTACACAAAATGCGGGCGTGCCGTGCCGTGATATGGCGTGATATGAAGCGCGTATGTGACGGAGGTAGGCGATGAGATGAGATGAGATGAGGAGAGGAGAGCGCATGGACGGACGGATGGTAGGTATAGGACGCAACGCGGCGGGGCGCGACGCAGCCGGGCAGGAAAAGGAGGAGAAGAAGAAGCCGGATGGCGTTGCGTTGCGTTGCCTCGTCTCGTATCCTCTCGTTTTGCGTGATACGTCTTTGCATACCTAGGTAGGTAGGAGACTGAGGCGAGATGACGAGAGGAGATAGATAGACAGACAGGTCGAAGAAGCAGGAATTAAAAAATAACCAGGCTTCCTTCGGCCCGCCCGTACTCCTACGCCTGTCTGTTCTTCTGTTCGTCCTTGTGCTGCTGCTGCCGCCGCCGTCGCTGCTATACCCACGCCTCCAGGCCGCAGGGCTAAACTCAACGCCACCACACGCCATGATGCCGCGAAGCCGCGAGTCTCGCCAGTGCGGCAGCAGCAGCAGCAGTGCCTCAAAGGGAGCCGCAGCCACAGGCAAGAGAGAGACCCCTGACCGAGCTAGCCAACAACGTCTGGAGGTACGTGTGATTCAAAACGCTAGGAGTAAATCAAGCCCAGCCAGCCAGCCAAAGCAGGCAAAAGCAAAGCAGTCGCCCGCCAACCACCTTTACTCGCCAAGCCATCCACGCACGCACGCACGCACGCCCCGCCAGCCCCACAAACCCCAAACCACAACCCACTCCCAGCCAGGCCAGACAAGTGCCTAGGTAGGTACCCAGCCAGTCACGGCCTCCTCACCCATTCAGCCCCGCAAACGCACACATGCGCTTCAGCGCCACCGCGTCCACGTTCTGCGTATATAGCGCGCCGAGCAGCATCTCTGTCTTGGGCAGACAGTCGACGTTCAGCTTGCGCTCTCGCCGCTCCTCGTCGCTCATGCTCTTCTCGCCCAGCTTCTTCAGCATCGCCAGCGCCCGGTGCGTGATGAGTCCGTACCCCTGGTCGTCGAGCCCCAGCTGTGGCCGTGGCGCCATGCGTCCTGGCGGACCCGGCGGCGGCGCAAGTGGTGTCTTGTCTGCCGTCGCCAGGAAGGTGCACAGCCGCACCAGACTCTTGGCCCAGCCGTCTTCGGCTTCCAGCCATGCCCGCGCAACACCCGCGTCTGCATTTGGCGCCATTCCTGCGAGAATGTCGGCCGCGAGCATGCCTTGCGTGAGGTAAGGCTTGCGCGCGTCCGCGATGCGCATCTGGTGGCCGCGCGTCTGATCGGGAACGACGGAAATGGCGAGAGCGAAGGCGCGCGTGAGGAGGTCGTACGGCGGGGCAGAGATGATGTCCGAGGCAAAGATCTGGCGGTAGTAGTGGCGGTTTGGGTCGTCGCGAGCGAGGAGCTTCGCTAGGCAGTCGACGGCTGAGGGAAGGTAGCGATGTACTGAGGGGTGGTAGGGCGTGAAGCGGAGAGGTGAGTTGGCGTTCGGAGCAGGACTAGGCGCAAAAGCGAGTAGGAAATGTAGAATGTTGACCGCGTCCTCGCGCGACGGCAGCTCGATCTTGTCCGAGGTATTGGAGAGGAAGGTGATTATGTCCTTCATGAAATCCACCATGTTGACGTTGCTGCGGAGCAACATGACGCGCGTTCCCATCAGACGGACGGCGTTTGAGAGGAACTTGATGACGGTCGCGCTCGACAGCAGGAAGTGGTTGGACTCGAAGAAGGACAGATTGCGGAGGATGGTGGTGAGGGCAATGAGGCGGTCGGCAGCCCGATCGAGGTCGTAGCCCGGAGTGCCAAACTCTGGATACTCTCGCAGCGATTCCACCTCCACGCGGCAGTTCCTGACCACCTCCTCATACGGAGTGAGATCTAGAATGTCTGACACCTCCGCGGCATCATCCGCCAAAGTTTCGACCTGCTCCTCGGCGCAGTCCACTATCGCGTCGATCAAGTCGTCGCACTTCTCCAGCTCCAGATGTAAACGGGGCTCATGCGACAAGCGCACCAACACGTCGAGCGCATACCTGACCTCTGCGTGGAGACCGGACTGGAGGCACATGCTGATCGCGCGCATGTCGATCACACCCATCTCATCCACGCTGGGGACTTCCGGTTTCAGTTTCGCGAGCCTCTCGCCAACATTTCCGTGATCGTCGACGAGGATGCCCCCGTGCGTATCAATCAGCTTGCGAAGCTTGGGCTTGTACTCGCTCGACAGCACCACCTTGTTATCCATGGACGGAGCACCATTGACCGCGTTCATGTCGCTTGGGACCGGTTTGGCCATCTGGTCCATCGGCTTCTCACCTGGCCCAGGTGAAGGCGTGGGGAATGCACCAGGCTGTTGAGGCTGCGGCGTGGACTCAAGTTGTCGACTCATACTCTTCCGGTGTTGTGCCAACGCATCCTGCGGCCCTGCAGAATTGTCTGGTTGCGGCGTGCCCCATCCATTGGCAGAAGGCACGGAATTATTTCGCAAGGGCGTGGATTCGCCCATTGGGGGCTGTGATGACGAGAGCGCTGCGCGCTGCTGCAGTTTCTGAAGATATTGCTGTTGCTGCGCTTGGAGATCCTGCTGGTTGTTGGGCATCGACTTGATAGGCGAAGCCTGTGGCGCGCCACCTAATCCCGCCATCCGCTGCTGCTGTTCCCTCTGTCGTTGCCGTTGCAAATAAGCCGTCTCGTATGGCAGCAGATTTTGCTCATAAACCATCCTCAGCTCATTCCCAGCCGACGGAAACTGTTGCGGCGGGATCCCAATCATCTGCGATATTGTCGCCCAGCCATTGTTGTGCGTGACATTCCTCGAACCCTTGTGTCTCATTACCGTAAAATATAACTGCATTAAATTGACGGGTCGCATGCAGACAGTGGGCTGCGGATTAAAAGGCATCCCCTGCTGTTGCATCAACGCGTGGACGTTCTTCAAAAAGGCCGGTTCTTGGGAGGCGTTCGCGTTGCCCATAGGCATCTGTCCTTGATTCGGTCGCATTCCCCCAGCCATGGCCATGGCGGGGTTCATCTGCTGTCCCGACGACCCTAGCATGTTCATACCGCCCGCCGCTTGTTGCCGCGCCGCCAAGTTGTTCGCTGCGATTTGCTGCTGCTGCTGTTGCAAGCGCATTTGATACATGCGCTGCGCGTCGGCCTGGCGCGCTTGGAGATTTTGGGAAAGAGCGACGGGCTGGACGGGCATCGATCCATTAAATCCTCCGGCGGTCATTCCCGGCGTCATGCCGAAATTCTGATTAAAGCCTTGCGTCGTCGGCGATCCCTGCATCATATTCATGGCAGCCATTTGCGCCATGGCGGGATTCTGGGGTGTGTTGACGCGACTAGCCTGATCGGGCGTAGGGGACATGCCCATATTCTGCTGCTGAGGGAAGGGGTTCGGCGACATTGTCTGCATTCTGTGGGCGGGTGGCGGAGGGCGAAACTGCTGGTTCTGCATGGTAGGAGAGGGCGTGGCATTCGCGGAGCCTGCGTGCTGCAGGTGTTGGTAGGGATTCGGCGCCTGCAGGCCCTGTTGGCCGCCTTGGAAGCCGCCCTGGGGAAAGCCCATCTGCTGCGGCGTCTGCGACCTTGAAAGACTCATGTTGCCAGGCGCCTGCCTGGGCGATGCGCTGGCCGCATCCTCAGAGGGCCGCGGGCGCTTGGAAGGGACGAGCGGATTGACCTGGAACGATGACGGGTTCTGGAAGGCGGCGGGCGAGGCATGGCGCACAGAGCCGTTCTGCAGGCGCTGCTGCTGGAGTTGGGGGTTTTGGAACTGGTTCAGGTCGAGGCTATTCGCATTGAACATGGACGGATCCATGAGCGCATTCGCCGAGCCGTCGAGGAAGCCATTGCTTGCGGAGAGGGCGTCGAAGTTCATTGCGTGAACGCGTCCATCCGTCTACCTGGGCAGCAGCGTCAGCAGCTCATCACCACGGCCATCAAAGCGACGCGTGCCAACGGCCCTCGCAAGCTCGACGAGCCGCGACGCGCGACAGACGAGCCGATCGGGATGCGGTGAGCGCAGTCGCGGCTGGGGCGGGCGCAGGCGACCGACGCGACGGCGACAGCAACAGCAACAGGGCCGTCGTCCCCATGGGGCAGCAGGACATCTGGGGGGAGGATCTAGGCACGACTTACTAAGGCTCAGCGCGGAGGACGATGGCTTGATTGGGGAGGGGGGGGAGGGGGTGTGGGCGTGTGCGGGTGGGTGACTTGATGGAACAGCAGAGAGCGGGTTGTCTGGCCCCGGGGCCAAGGCTGAAATCCATGGCTGCTTAGCGAGCAGCTCTGCCCCGGCTTCGACGCAACAACGACAGACACTGGGCACTTCACGCGGGCTTCAGGGCGAGCAGTACGAGTAGTGGGAGAGAGTAGGGTGAGGGAGGGGAGGGGAGCAGGGATGCGGATGCGGATGTGCTGCGGTTGCTGCTAGTTCTCGAGCACCTCTCTCCGCCGGGAGCTGCGACGGACGAGTGACACACGAATCATCCAGTAGAGGCAACGCTATTGCGCCATTATCGTCTCCGCCCGCCGACCTTGTCGCCGCAGGATCGCCAGGTGAGACATGCGCCCGCGGTCGGTGCTTGGGGACGATGATCCGTATGGGGGAGGGAGGACTGCGAGGCCGAGGGCGACGAGGACGAGGACGAGGACGAGGATTCATTAATGTGAGGCCTGAGGCATTACCCACGTGACGCGGCTGCTTGTCGGTGTCGGCGGCGGCAACAGCGAGCAGGAGCTCAAGCCTCATCAATCGAGCTCCCGCCTTCCATACCCACCACCACCAACACCCTACCCAACACTTGCCCCATCTCTCCGCGTCCTCGCCTCGCCTCGACGCCCACATCGACCGCCCATCGCCCACCTCTCCATCCGTCTTTCCCCTCCCCGCCATGGCCGACGCCGCCGTCCAGAACCCGGCCAACCAGCTGCCACCTCACAAGAAGCAGCTTCCCTCATCCATACCCGACATCGACTCGCTAGAGGGCTTCTCCACCGACGGCAACGACGAATACTCGACCTTCAAGAAGCTGCAGCGCCAGCTGGAGTACATCAACCTGCAGGAGGAGTACATCAAGGATGAGCAGAGGTGCGTCATTGCCGCCGCCGTCGTTGCTGAATATGCGCTGACTGACGGCATCGCAGGAGTCTGAAGAGGGAGCTGGTGCGCGCGCAGGAGGAGATCAAGCGCATCCAGAGCGTGCCTCTCGTCATCGGCCAGTTCATGGAGGCGATAGATCAAAAGTAAGCCGCCGTGTCGTCGCGTAGCAAGAGCTTGAATTGACATGGAGACAGCACCGGCATCGTACAGTCTTCGACAGGCTCCAACTATGTCGTCCGCATCCTTTCCACTCTCGACCGCGAACTTCTCAAGCCTTCTTCGTCCGTCGCGCTGCACAGGCATTCGAATGCCCTGGTAGACATTCTTCCTCCCGAGGCCGACTCGTCGATAGCCATGCTGGGCGCGGATGAGAAGCCCGACGTCACGTACGCCGACGTTGGTGGTCTGGACATGCAGAAACAGGAGATTCGCGAGGCCGTCGAGCTTCCCCTGACGCACTTTGACCTGTACAAGCAAATCGGTATCGATCCCCCGCGCGGTGTCCTGCTCTACGGTCCCCCGGGTACCGGCAAGACCATGCTTGTCAAGGCCGTCGCCAACAGCACTACTGCTTCCTTCATCCGCGTCGTCGGCTCCGAATTCGTGCAAAAGTACCTCGGTGAAGGTCCGCGCATGGTGCGCGACGTCTTCCGCATGGCCCGCGAGAACTCGCCCTCGATCATCTTCATCGACGAAATCGATGCCATTGCTACCAAACGTTTCGACGCCCAGACCGGTGCCGACAGAGAAGTCCAGCGTATCCTGCTGGAACTGCTGAACCAGATGGACGGTTTCGACCAGACCAGCAACGTCAAGGTCATCATGGCGACGAACCGCGCCGACACGCTGGACCCCGCGCTGCTGCGTCCGGGTCGTCTGGACAGGAAGATTGAGTTCCCGTCGCTGCGCGATCGCCGCGAACGCCGTCTCATCTTCACGACGATCGCGTCGAAGATGAGCCTGTCGCCGGAGGTCGATCTCGACTCCCTCATTGTGCGCAACGAGCCATTGTCGGGTGCCATTATCGCAGCCATCATGCAGGAGGCCGGTCTGCGCGCTGTCCGGAAGAACAGGTACAACATCATCCAAACCGATCTGGAGGACGCGTACTCGGCGCAGGTCAAGGGCGTGGGCGGCGACGCCGACAAGTTCGACTTCTACAGATAGACGATCAGGCACGAATCCATATGCCAGTGGTTGGTGGGTGGGTTAGCACTAGGTCTGGAGGCACGTGATGGTGTCGTGGTGGGATTTAGAGCTGGGTGTGTAGCATAGGGCCGTCGTCTTTGAGCAGCACAGAGGAAAGAAACGTTTGGGCGGAATCAAGAGATTGATTCTGGCCGTTTTTTGCATATCAACCGGGCCATTATGGTAACGTCGTTTTTTGTGTGTACTAGCTACTAGTCTTAATTTGAGGATTATTGTGCGCGTGGAGCCATTGGAGGGTCGAGAAGGGCAAAAATGCTTTTAATATAGCTAAGTTGTCTGTTTTCTATATTTCTGCCAATGCCCATCTTAGTCACTGAAGCCCAGAGAGGGGTGGTCAAGTAGCCGCACTACCGCCTAACGGGTGTCAAGCGGGACCAGGTTAAAGCAGAGGAGAAGTTTCTCGGAATTTGGGGCAGAAGCTTGGATTCGTACAAAGAGGGGGAAAAGTCGACAAGATAGGGAAAAAAAGAAAGGGACAAAACGGCCAAAGAGCTAACTAACCGCAGAAGATGGCCATGCCTGTACCTTACAGACAGTGGCGCACTGCATCGCGATGATGCCGAATATCGCCAGTGTCTGGCGTTGATGCAGATGATCGCCACGCCATGCTCGCGGTGATTGCCAAAGTCAGTAGTTGTTGGCGTTCGTTTCTATGTGCCCTCGGGCCGGTGCCGTTTTCAGAAACTCCGGAGCCGCCATACCAACAAGCTGACATTTTTGCCTCTCTTCTGGTCTTCATCATTCAAATACACAATAGGAGGCGCGACGGAATCCTCGCGTTCTATTTTGGCATTATATAGGAATTTGACCTCTTCTTCTCGACATGGCTACATGGGGCTCGCCGTTCCACATCGCCATGCTGCACACTCCCTTGTCTTTCCGTGAAGGACATAACTGGTTGAATAGCTGGAAGATTAACAGTGCATAGTGTCAAAACGATGGCTGGAAGAATTCCCCTGGTCCGAAGGACAGATGTCCGAGGGCGACAGACCTCACGGTGCTTGACTCATTCGGCTTCCATTGCAGCTGTTGGTGGTTGATTTGGTGTTTTGTTGTTATGGCGGGATGGTGTTGGTCGTCATCACTGTTTGTTGCTGATGATGAGCATCCCCTTTGTGGCAGCCTCATCATTGGAAAAACCTGTCCCTCAGGCGCTGGCCTGGAACGTTCGAATGCCGGGATTTCGGCCTTTGTGTAAGACCGCTTGCGGTCAAGACGGGACGTGCTAACGCGATAGAAGCCAGCATATAGTACTATCATAAGATCGAAGGGATTTCTATGGTCATGTGCATGATTTCCGATAGGGATGCTTACGGCGCTTGTTTAGGAAAGTGGCCCGGTTAGTCGGCACCATGCGCTTCATTGCTATGAGTGGATTGTTATCGGGGAGGAAGAGAAGCCAGCCGAGAGTTGGGTAACTACGAGGACGATGCGGTTAGCGGACTTCTCCCGCCTACCCGTCTACTCGTACATGCCTAGCCACTATCAGAATTCAGTGACAGCACAGTCCTGCGGCTCTGCGGCCCGGTCCAGACCATTCAATGGTCCCATATTATAAAGCCAGCATGGTGCTCACCCGCCTCCGGCCAATATCCCCACCCAAGCACGCCTGACCTCGCAGCTACTCATACAGCCGGTCGGTACAGCCTACCGTGTAGCACCAGGCCAGGCCAGACCCCTTAAGATTGAAGTTCAAGCTCCTGCTTTTTACGCGTGGCGCCATCTGGACGCTGCAAGTAAGACCTGGTTTATTCACTCAGCTGCTGCGCGGTGGCTTGGGTGCGGGGAAGGTTTTCCCTCTCTACTTTGTTTTTTGCTGCACTGTTTTCCGAGGCTAAATGCTGAACCGCGTGAGGGTGTTTGCAAAGCAGACCTTACCGGGTAGGGTATTAGGGATCGTGTTAGAATAAAGGCGTGTATGTATAGGGATGTACCGGTATATATAGAGACGGCCTGGACGACACCCTTTCAAGCTGTTTTGCTCATCCCATGTAGATTGCACCTGTACATGTACATGAATTGCTTCCTACCTTTTCAAAAATTCTGTATTCATGCCCTCTTGGAATACACTCGTATCTATATATGTTTTTATCCTCGTACCCTTATGGAGTAGTTCCGTCCCCACGTATCTTGTACCTACGTACCCTCGGAGAGTACTCTCACACTCTTATATACTTTCACATTCGTACGTATACAACTCCTCGCCTCCTCTATCATCTGCGCGTCCAAGGGCACTACTCAGCACTACGTGAGTCTTAAGTTAAAGCTATCTCCAACTATCGAAGGCGTGATTGGTAGGTACAGCAGACCAATCCTAGTAGGAGGCTAGGGGGTGTGTCTGAATATGCGAATTAGAGATCCTGATCTGGACAAGACGGCTCCTTGCACGTCGTTCTTTTGTCCATCGCCGATGGGTCAGTGAGAGAGCGAGCGTGATAGACACACAGCCTCATCTCAGTCTCTCGGGCTCCATTCACCCATCCATACGTGTATCAAAAAGTACAGACAGCTCTACTTCAACAACATCTCAAAGTTCTTGTCATCTATGCATATTCTCCGCTACTTTTGCCATGGTATCTGAGCTTACGTTTTCCTATCAAACCACCATTCCAACTCCACAACTCCAGTGATCCGGCCGTGATGTTCGTGAAAGCATCATAGACGATTGTCGCTCTAACGAAAAAGAAACAACCGCCTTGTCTAGCAAGTTTTATATCTTGACAAAGGAAATCGTTAGGTCCAATACACCCCTGAAAACGCCGGGAACCTGGATACCGGTTCAGCTCCGCGCCCTCTTGTTGGGTTCAGCCGTTGGGCATCAACCACGAGGTGCGATGCAGTGAGCACGGCATTGCGGCAGCGAAAAAGCAAAGAAATACATAGGAGCACGCGCTTCGCAGCTTGTGGCGTTCCCTTGTGGTATCATATCGTCAGCTGAGGCGCCGCAAAAAGCACGTTTGCCAAGCCGCCTTACTCGGAAGAAAAACAAAATGTAGTGTTAGGGTTCGGCTGCGGTTACACCATTTCCTTCTCAGTCTCGGTCTTATCCTCTTCTCTGTGATGATAGTCTCGTGTCTCTGCAGTCTGAGCCGGTTCAAGCTCTGGCGTTGGTTCAGAGATCTGGCTATCAACTGTTACATCTGAGCGGCAAGTATCCGTGCTGATTGCACTAGCAACCGTCTGCGACTTGCTAAGTCCGGGGCCGGATGGAGTTGTGAACACAGGTCCGTCATGGCCCGCCGCAGCTTCGTGGTGTTTGTACCACCAGACGACGCCCATGCAGCCTGCGCTGAGAAGCAGACATGTTCCGCTCCACAGTTGTACCGTGATGTAGTTATTATAGTTGGAGATGAGGTGACCGGCAATAACGGGCCCGATGAGTGATGGAATGCCGGCGGATGTGTACATCATGCCAGTCCACTGACCCAAGCGAGCTTGCTGTTGAGGCGATTTGCCCAAGATGTAGGCCATACTGGCGGGAGGCAGGCCGATGACGGCACCGCTAAAGATGCCGAAAAAGACGATGAAGCAAATGGCGCCAGGAAAGCTGGGTGCAAAGGTCCAGAGGAAGAGGGTCAGGAGGGAGGCTACGAATGTGACGACGGCGTGAACACGGATGGCGCCGTAGCTGGAGAAGTCAGCCTGGTCAGTTCACCGAGACAAGGAAGACGAGTGGCTTACTGATCGCTAAGCCAAGCGGATCCGATGCGGCCAAGAGTGCTCACGGCATTCATGATCGCAAGCATGTAATACGTAGCGATTCCAGGCGTGAGGATCGAGCTGCTATCCTCACTGGGACTTTGAGGGTGCATTCCTGTTTTGTGGCCGAAACCTTTATTTGCAGCCCACTGTACATAGTATCAGCCACCAATGGCCTCCAACAAGAATAAAGAAAATTCAAGTTTACCTCCTCAAGGTTGAAGAAGATACAGTAAAACCCCAGAAACAGGAACGCAATGGCCGCCGCGAGCCATCGAAATGGCTTGTACTTGAACGCGGCCGTATCGACCCATACGCGCTTGCTTAGCCACGTCTCTGGTTTCCGGTGATGATGAGTCGGGTTCGGTGTCGCGAAGCAGAACGAAAAGAGCGTGGTGGCACCAATCAGCCCAGCTACGGCACGCACGGCATTATTAAAGCCGAGCTGCGTGGTAAGAAACCTGAGCATAATGGGGTACACAAGGCCAGCTGCAACGCTTGTGTTAGCATAATTCTTTTTCAAGTGGATAGAGAGGGCCCATTGCGTGCTTTAATCAATGTTCAGGAACCTACAAATGCTAGCACCTGACGCGACAATGCCGATGGCAAAACTCTTCCTCTTGTGGAACCACGTAGCAGCAACTATGTTTGTCAGGGGGTTTTCCTTTTGAGATAGGTACCGGGGCATGTCCAACTTACTTGCTGAACTGGGAACGAACAAGCATGACATTCCGAGGCCAGCCAGAAAGCCGTGCGTGAGCCAGATGAGCCCAGCATTACCGTCACCCATGCCTGCTTTTCCATTACTGATGCTGAGCATGAAGAAGCTGAGGGTAATGATGCAAAAGCCTGTGAACAGAAGTTGTCGGTGATAAGCGGCATCCAACAGGCGGCCAACGGGACCCGAAAGGGTCAGCACCATGAAACATTCGGTAGCCCCTGGTAGGTTGAAGTATAGGGCATCCCGTCCAGGTAGTAAGACATCCTTGTAGTAGGAAGCGAACGTTCCATAGGCATTGACGAGACCCCAACTGTTGAACATGAGAAAGAAGCAGGCAATTAGAGTGGTCCAGGCGCGCCAAGAAGTTGGCCAATTGCCTTCCTCAATGAGCGAGGTGTCCGAGACGTTGCCTTGTACATTCCCAAGCTCAAGCTTAGAAGGTGAAGAGTCCTTTTCGGTCGATTCGGACCTGCCTGGCGAGCGTCCCGCACGCTGTCCAGGAGCCGTGTGGACAGCATGGGGAAAGGTAACTGCCGGCATCCTTGATTTTTGACAGAGGGAATTTCAAAGAGTGAAACGTGCAAGCCAGGGAATTGAGGGAAATGTGAGACGAGGGGTAGGCTTGGGTAGGTATGGTGTGAGGGCAAAATGAGGTCACTGAAGACCGTGATGGAAGGTTGGGACGAGGTGAGAAAGTGGCCCGGGCACATATGTTGGCCAGAGCGGAAGGAGACCTGGGGCATCGACGTGGGGATATTGCGGGGAGATATTTAACAGAGCGCCTGACGGCAACTCCTGACTTTGGAGCTCAGGGAAAATAGCAGAAGGCGCAGCAAGAAGCGTCGGGCACGAATCGATCACCATGGTGCCAAGCATGGCGTTTTTGCACTAGGAGCGGTGTAGCCCAGAAGCAAGAGAAAGCAGAGACACGGGCGCCAGCCAAGCCGGCGGACCGCAACGCGGATGCCAAACTTTGTGGCTGTGAAGTGGGTAAGCTTGTACACTGCGAACGGTACGTTGACGTTGATATTTTATCGCCAAACACGCGGCGTACATTGGCATGGCGAAATGAAGAACGGGGCCCCAATAACGACGGAAAGAGCACCGGACTGCTCGCTGGTCGTCACGGGGGGTGGTGGTGGCGGGCGCGGGCAACTGCGAGACAGGCGTGACAGGGAATCGGTGGGGAGGAGCGGAAGGCATCGCGGGCTTGGCTGCCAAGAAAACAAGATTCCGCATCTCTTGGCACACACCGCGACGGAAAGAGGATCCACAGAGACAAGAAAGCGCCTCCCGTCGTCTCCCGTCACCACCGTCAGTCCTTTCATTGCTAGCTCCGGAGGCCTCTGCCAAGCTCGTGCAACTTCCCGGCGTGCGACATTGCACCTCTGCTCCGCGGCATCCCGCCTTTCAGCTCCCGCCGTCCGCCTCTCGGCATGCCTCCGTCGTTGAGTCGAGGCAGCCTCATCAGGTTGCACCGCTGCCTGCATGACAATTGCCAGACGCTGTGCCAGTCGGGGCAGTGGTACTGCTGCCGCCATGGGCGAGCGCGGCGAGGCTGTCGTGCTTTGGGAGCAATCGTCGACCGTCAGCCAGGCAGCTCTCATCTCCACGCTTGCACTGCCCCGTTCTCCGCAGTGCAGGATGGAATGATCATCATCGTGGAGATAACAGAGATCCGATCGACGGGTCTAGAGCCGGATAGAGTGTCGCGACGGACGACCTCCGTTAATGCCCGGCCTTGGCGGGACGTGGAATCTGGCTTGGCTTCCATCGCGGCCTACGTTTGCATGCTCGCATCATCATATGCTGCCCGATATCCACCGTTGTCTTATTCTTGGCTTATATCCACTCCTTCTGCACCAATCCACTTCCGCTGACTTGGCCGCATGCCCAAAGCCACTATCTGCGCTGGACGCGTACGCAACCCTCCTTTTTTCCGCCTTGCCGATTGTAGATCGAAGCATGGTTGCTTTATTGACGAAGATGCTCCAGGATATTTCCTAGTCAAAAGCAACTTCATAGGTCGCCAAGCCGCTGTGCTTTCGTCAACACAAACCGGTGAAGCTGCGCTCTGGAACACCGGAGCACGGCCCGCCTCAGGTGTGGCAGCATCCACGAGTCTACAGTTGTCTTGTGTTGCTGCCGAGACAAGTCCACCTTCGGTCCAGGCCGGAAGTATATCGAGAATCCAAGCAAGGGCAGGTCCAGGCTCCAGAATGATAGGCCAAGTGAGTGTTTGCTTGATGTACACGTGGCTGGCACAGATGGGTTTGGTATCGATCATGACTCTAGGTGTTACACGAAGACGGCGGAAGATCGCATTTCTCTGTCGAGGGGGTGTTCGGTGGACCCCAGATCCCGGAACCTTGCTCTTCTAACTCCTAATTTAACCTTTAAAAAGTTTGCCAATTTCCGCTTCGCCGTTCAACGGAGGAATGTCCTGCGAATGTTTCAATACTACCCAGCGCAACGAAACCGGGCTGTGCGACTAAGCTCTTTTTAACGACTCGCAAAAACTGTCATCCGGTTTGTCATACGGACGCCGTTCAACTCGGTATTGTCAGCTATGTCTCAGTAGTCAGCGGACTCTCAAGCAAGTGGGTAGTGACTCTAAAGCAACCAAGATCTGTGCTCAGCTCAGCAATCCGTAAACTTTTCTAAATATCAGTTGTCCGGAAACAGTAAGTGCTCAAAGAGAGGTGCAGTAGCTTGCTCATGCGGACGCTGTCACAAGTCCATATGAAACCGCCACAGGGAGAATGACCATGTTCTCGGCAACAGCCCAGACGAAAAAGAATGAACGGTGGTCCGGCCATAAGGAACGTGAACTTAAAATGCCCTTGAAGGAGATGGTAACGTTAATCGAAAACTTCAATGCCTTCCCGACGATAAAGGCAAAGACGGCAGAACCGGCCGTGGAAGCGCTCGTATCTGCCCGTCAAGCTCGTCAGGGCGATAAACCATCGATAAGAAGGACGGAGGAGCGGGGAGAAGCACGACGAGAAAGCCAAAAAGCCCGCCTCGGCTAAGGCGCACGAGTCGGACAGAGCGATGTTTGAAAACTCTGCTGACTCATGCAGAGCGGCCAATGACGTAGCGGCGTTCAGCGGACTTCGGTGCGAGTCGGAAGGCGGGAAGGCCGGCTCGGCATCTGCTGCATGTGGCTTGCCGGGGACCACGAGCTCTGGCGAGACGGGCGAAGAAAGGAAGAGGAAGAAGAAAGAGGAGTCGCGAGCCTGGAAAACGCCATTCATCTGATTGTTGCGTCTGCAGTACATGTACCTTTAGGCGCCTACTGCTGCTGTGCAGTCTGCCCGCACTCGCGCTGACCTGACCTCAGCTCAGCTCATCAGGCTGCTTGCTCAGCTCTAGGTACAAGGTAGATAGCGCTCGCCTCCCGGCGTACGGCAGACCCGCTCGTGTGGATCATGGATGGCCGCCTATGTGCGATTTGCACTCAGACGAAAGAAGTCCAGACGTTCTTTGTGTCGTTGTGCGATCCCATCGTGGCGCAGGATGAATCAATCTCTGTCCGCGTCGCGCATTGGCATTGGCATCAGCCAGGAAGAAACCCAAAGAGAGCAGCCTCAATCCATAACCGCACGCTCCCGAACCCAATTGGGCAAGGCAGGCAAGGCCATCGCCCTACACGTCCGCCTCACTCTCGCCGTCAGATGCTCCTTGCTTCCTTCCATTCCTCCATCCATTCATCCTCCATCCCTCCTTCCTTAGGCGCCCATCCGGCCTCCCGCAGGAACGACACCAAGCGCGCCGCAGGAAGCAAGCAACGGCCAGCCCAGGCGACTAGTCCAAGACGCGGGCGCGCAAACGCCGCGCGCACCATTGGCGCCGTCCCCCCCCTTTCCCCCACACCGCACCACGGCCGCGCACTTGCAAGGAGAAGCTCTGTTGGTGCGACGGCGAGGCGCGCGCATTGCTGTTGCTGCTGCCCCCCTCCCTTCAACCCCTTGGGTGATGAGTAGGTAAGAGCGTCAGAGGCAAGGCGCGAGGAACGACGGGGCGAGCGAACAGACGGCGCGTGCGTGCGTGCGTGCATGCGTGCGCCGCAAGGCGCAAGGCGCAAGGCTGAAGACGGCGACGGGCGACGGCGACGGCGAAAGCGAGAGCCGGCCGCAGCGCGCCCTACGAGGCCTTTTTTTTTTTTTTTTCTTTTCTCCCTAGCGCAACGCAGTGATAGAGGAGGAGGCGGCGACGACGAGAACGTTCGAGAAAGAGTAAAAAAAAGCCTCTACTCTAGGCTCCCGTCGCAGGCAGCGCCACTACGCCGTCCGGAGGCGCCTCCACCACGACCGGGCGCGCGAGGCCTCGGCCAGCCTGCGCGCCCGGCCCTCCCGTCTCGCGGCAGCGGCGTGCGTCAGGTGTGGCTTGGCGCCTGTGGCTGGCACCGGGTTTGGCTTCCATTCCACGCTTGGGGCGTCCGACCCACGCCGATGCTCCGGGCAGGGAAGCCTGAGGCAAGCAACCGGCAAAGCCACCGACACCCAATCGCCTTGCCATCTGTCGTCGTCGTCGTAGTGGTGGAGTGGTGGTCGTCACGTCTGGTGAGGAGCAGTCTATCCTACTCCATCACCTCCCGCATATTCTACCTTGCGCTCTTTTATCCCCTACATTTTACATACACATAGACATACATACATACATGCGGCGGCGGCGGCAGTGGCAGGTCGCCCGCCCGCTTCCCGTGCGAAGTCGCGTGATGGTGGGCTGTTTCCAGCGCGGCGGCGCGCCGGTGCCCAGGCTGTCGGGTTCTCGGTGCGAGTGTTTCCTGGCGACGGGACCGCGGGTACCGAGCGGGAATAAAATCATAAAATAATATAGCGAGCGGCGGCGGGGACTTGGACAGGGGGCGTGGTCGTGAGTGGGTGGGGGGGCCGGTGGGTGATTGATGGGCTGGCGCACACGCACTCGCACACGGTGCAGGCGACCTGGCAGCAGGCAGTTGGCCGCAGTCAGGAGGGCTGCAGCGGCCATGGCGGGTGAGGGTGTCACGAGTTGCTTGTCGCATCGCACAGCGACGGGAGGTAATGCAGACGTGGGACAAGGATGCGCGTATTGTTGGGGAGAGAGAGAGGAGGGCGAGGCGGGACGGGTAAGATGACTTGAAAGTAGGCAGGTAGGCAGATAGGCGCTCTAAGCGCACTTATTAGCTATGTATCCGTCCTGCGATAGCCGGCGGCGAGGCGGCGCGTACGCCGTTTTCCGCGCAATATCCCAGAATAAGCCAGGTATCTACAGCTAGCAGGGGGAGAGGCCTCTTTGTCTCTTGACAATTGGGAGCTGGGATCCAAAGGAAGCAAGCAAAGCAAAGCAAGGAATCCCACCAGTGACCGACGGAACGCCGGTCATTTGAACGCCAGTGCGTCGTAATCAGAACGCTCGAGAAAATGGAAGAAAAGACAATAAGCGGCAGAAAAGCAGAAGAGGCAGCAACGCTCTGAAAAGCCGCCCCCCAGAAAATCCCAGATCCGGAAATAGAAAGGTGAACGCCGGGTCGGGAAGGAAGAGCTTTCAAGGCACCCATTGTCAGGCAGCCCTCAGCCTTGCTTCCTCCTCTAGTCCGTGTATAGGTAGTAGCCGTGGCCATGGGTCGTGACGAAGTCTAGATGCCGCGTATCGCGACGGTGCGCTCCGAGTTGAGCTTGTCGGCATTGCGCTCGTGGCTCTCCTTCTTGCAGTCCTCGAGGCCCTCGCACTTGTGATCCTCGAGCAGACGGTGACGGCCGCAGAAGTGGCCGGAGCAGAAGCCGCAGTCGCCCACGATGCGCTGCGCCGCGTCCTTGCAGTCCTTGTACGAGCAGCGGATCTTCTTGGGCGGCATCCCTCCCCGAACCGGCAGGGCCATGTGCAGCGTCGCTTCGCGCGCCACGCGGTAGTCGGCCAGGCTCGAGTCGGCGTCGGTGAGGTGCTTGCCGGCGTGCACCAGGCGCAGCTCCGAGGCGGGCAGGTTGGTCCGCAGGGCGAGCAAGTTCCGCAGCGTCGATATCGAGGTGTTGGAGGGAATCGTCAGGGGGAATGCTGCGGCCTGTTAGCTCTTTGTATTGGTACCAGGTGGGCTGGCTGGGTGGTATGGTACGCACTCTCGCCGGCAACGTTCTTGACGAAGATCTGCATGGTGTCCTCAGAATCCCAGGAGGCGGAGCTGGAGATGGAAGAGACGCTGTTTGAACGCATGGCTGTAGTGGTGGTGGTCTGGTGGAAAGAGCAGGAGGCGGGAGGCGGGAGGCGGGAAGCAGGTGACGCAAGATACGAGTAGTAGGCGGCGGAGGGCGGCAGACGGGGAAGGCTCAGGCGAAGGCTCAAGGCAAAAAGGCGAAGATGGATGAAGGAATAGTCGGAACGGGCAGGGCGGGAGGTTATATAAGTCGGGAAGCAGGTAGTGGCGACGGGTGAATAATCAGCTAGTTGGAGTCAAAGGGAGCGCGCGGTGATTGATGACGAGCAGGGCCAGCGCAGCCCCAGCTACGCGCAAAGGCCCGGTGTCGGGCTAGGCTGAACGAAAGAAGCTTGAACCTGAGCGTTTCCTCGGGACCTGCATCGCATGTCTCATCATGCAAGTGCCTGCCACGTATCGGCCCCGGTCACATGCAACACCAAGGGGACGAGCCGTCTTCTTTTAGTCCAAGAGGCAAGACGTTACCCGGTCCCTCCAGGCGCTGTGCCACCCGCCCGCGCCCCCTTTCGGTCGGCCTTCAATACTCTGGGGAGACGCGACGCAGTAAAGTAACCTCACCGCTCCCTCCATAGGTACTCTGCGTGCCACGGCCACTCGCTGATTATGATTACGACTGCTCGCCCGCCCTTTTGTCCCCACAATAATCCGTCCGCATGCGGCCACGCGAGCCGTGCGCGCCCGCTTCTCTCTCCCTGTTGCTCGGCAATGTCTCTATCTATCTACTACCTACCCTCCGTCTCCGTCAACCGACATGGCCAAGGATACAACCAGTCCCCACAAACTACTCCAAGTGAAAGTGTCTCACAGCATATACATATTTCCTACTCCACTCCCTATGTACAAGCGTCCTTGTCTCGTTAGCTGGTGACGGCCGTTACTACCTACAACATGGCCTTGGGCATTTCCTTCATCGCCTGCCGCACCCCCAGGTCCGCTAGAATCTCCTCGGTTCCCCCCAGAATCGCATCAAACTTGTAAGTCCTATGGAACATTTCTGCGACTCGGCCCATCCCGCTCTGTGTCAGACCTCGCCCGCCGAAGATGTTGACGGCCTCGTCTGCAATCTCATGCGCCGAGCGCGTCGCAAACGACTTGAGCAGCCCGATGGGGCCCGAGAGGTTCCTTGCCTGCTGCTCGTAAGTCATATGGTTCATCTGGTCAGTGATTTGCTCCAGCCAGGCCTGGTTGGCTTCGGCGTGCGAGATCATCTTGGCAAGCCTAATATTCTATCAGCAACGGATTCGCCGAATGAGGAAAGTGGGAGCTGAGACGTACTTTTGCCGGATCGTTGGTTGCGCCAGAAGGTTCTTGCCGAACACGACCCGCTGGTTGCTCCACTTGAGACACTCCTCCACAATAGTCCTCTGCCACCTGATGACCGCGCAAGCCATGGCCCACCGCTCATGGTTGAAATTGCTCATGATAACCTTGAAACCCTGGTGCTCTTTGCCAAGCAGGTGGTTGACCGGGACCTTGACGTCCTCGAATTCGATGTAAGCAGTGGCGGCCGCAGTGCTGTACGACGTCTTGATAGGCTTAGTCTCCACACCTTCGCCGTGCTCGACGAGGATGACGGAAAAGCCCTTTTCCGTCTTGCAGCCAACGACAAAATAGTCGCTGAACATGCCGTTGGTGATCCACTTCTTGGTACCATTAATAACGTAGTGCTTGCCGTCGGGGGTCTTGGTGGCAGTTGTGCGAATGCCAGCCACATCGCTGCCTGCATAACCTTGTCAGCCCTTCCCGTCTCGGCTGGTGTACGAGAGTTTGCCCTACCGGCGAAAGCCTCGGTGATGGCCAGGCAGATCTTCTTCTTCCCGCTCAGACATTCCTCCGTCACCTTGTCGCGTAGCGCGCGGTCACCGAGCCACTGCCGCACTGCCGTCAAGCTGATCATCATGCCCGCCTGACCAATAATTAACACGAGCACAAGATCAACACCTCGCAGCCGATCTTACCATATTTCCGTCCTGGAAGCCGCGCGCGTTCGCGCGCACGCCCTCTTGCGCCATGACCAAGTCATGGAAGTAGTCGAACTCCTTGCCATCAACCACGCCTCCCAGCAGACTCCGCCCATGCAGGTGCTCGCCGGGTCCCAAACGCATGGCCAGGACGTTCGTCTCGGCCATGCGATCAATGAGCTCCTGGCTGATGTAGGTGCCGTCGACCTCCTTTGCCTGGGCCTCGGGGGAGACGTGGCGGTCGGTAAACTCGCGCATGGCCCTGCGCAGGCGGCGATGGCTGTCGCGGTAGTAGGGGCTGCGGAACTGAGGCCGAAGCCAGAGCGGCTCGGCATAGGGCACGGGGCTCAGGTCGCCGGGCTGCGGCTCGAGCACCTCGGGCGCTTCGCCCTCCAGTGTGCCGATGCAGAGCCCCGCGTACCGCTGCAGCACCTCCTGCCGGTGCAGGTTGTAAAAGGCCGTGGTCGCGTCGGTGCCGGCGACCTGGGCCAAGACGACGGACCCGCCTGGGTGCGCGTCAGTAAAGTCGCTCAGGTCGTACACCCTGTGGTCGATGATGCACCAAAGGTCGCCGGGGGCATTGTGCTTGGCAACGGCGTCGCGAGTGAGGACTTGGTGGGGCATGGCGATTGGCTGGGGATGACGGCTGACCGGGGGGCGGGGGGAGGAAGAGAGAGAGAGAGAGAGAGAAAGAGAGGCAGATGGACGAAGCAGGGCCCGGGGGGGTCAGGTTACAATTTGAGGCGGCGGCCGCGAGTCGCGAGAGTTGGACTGCGGATCGGCTTCGTGGCTGGCTAGGGTCTGGGGTAGCAAGGTGGAGCTGCCGCTTGCCGAGGCTCAGGGACGTCCCGCCGAAGGGCCGAGGGAGCAATCAGCGTTGCGCCATTACGTGCATTGCATTGCATTGCATTGCATGAGGTATCATATCGTGTACACGAACCGCGGGTTGCGATCCCCCAGCTCGTCAATGTCTTCCTGCGCCATCCCCTCGACCTTGTAGTCCTCTTTGCCCGCCGCCCGCCGCTCGTTGGCCTTGGCGTACCACCACCACATGAACGCGTAACAGACGCACGCCATTCCCACCATGGCCAGCGTCACGGCGAGCCCGCGCGTGTAGCGAGGTCCTTCGGCCTTGGGGTAGAGCTGGTCCAGAGTCAGCCAACGCACACAACAACAATATCCCTGTTAGGCACTACTCACAAAACTCGACATCAACCCCGCGCAATTCCCCAGCGAGAGCTGCAGCGCCGTGCCCGTCGTGCGCTTGGCATACCGCGGGTTGTTCGCCGGCAGCCACGCCAGCGGCAGCCCCACGTGCACGTACAGCCCCATGGCCACCAGGAAGCAGCCCGCGTAATGAGCGCCGCTGCTGATGTCACTCAGCAACATCGCATACCCCACAATCGCCACCACTCCAAACAGCACCGCGTACAGCCCGCGACGCTGCTGGCTGTCCGAAAAGTGCGCCACAATCAGGTACGTGATGGCGCCGAGCGCGTAGCAGGGTATCGTCAAGACCTGCACAATCGAGTTCGAATACGTCGGGTCGATGCCCCGAATGATGGTCGGCAAGAACGTGCTGAAGCCGTAAAGCATCGTGTCGCTCCCGAATAGAGCCATGGAGAACACCCAGATTTTCCAGTCTGTCAGCCCGTCGATGAAGTCTTTCTTGTGGAACTCCTGCGCCGATAGCGTGTGGCCCGTCTGCCGATTGCGGCGCTTGACCATGAGTTCTCGTTCCGCGGGTGTCAGGAAGAAGGCCGTCTCCGGACCGTCAGCCAGGATCCACCAGCACGCAACTCCCAGAAAGCAGGTTGGAATTCCTTCAATGATCATGATCCAGCGCCAGCCTCGGAGCCCGGCTGCACCGTCAATATGCCTGGTTTCCGTTAGCGTGACCAGGAAGAGGAAAAGAAAATGCGTTCATACCCAATGCCATAGGCGAGGAGCCCTCCGAACGCGCCGGCCAGAGCAGAGCTGACGAAAAGGTATCCGATCCGTAAAGCGAGCTCCCGCTTGGTGTAGAAAAATGTCAAGTAGATGGCCATTCCGGGAAAAAGACCGCCCTCGACCGCGCCGAGAAATAGGCGGCAGACAATCAAACCACCATAACTTTGCGCTATTCCGGTAAGGGTGGCGACAAGGCCCCAAGCTGTCGTAATAAATGCGATCCATCTTGAAGGGCGGCATTTTTTGAGCAGCAAATTGGACGGCAGCTCCGAGAGGATGTACGGGACGAAGAGAATGCAAACGGCGATCTGGAACTGATCGCTGTTCATACCAAGATCTTCCTCTAATCCATACAAGCGAGCGTTTCCGATGTTGACTCGATCCAGGAAGCTCAGCATATAGATGAGCATGACCACCGGGATGATGCAAAAGTCGAGCTTCCGCACAAGCTTCTTCTCGGCATGGTTGTCGAAATCCAAAAGGCCGGTTTCCGGGTGGTCGGTCGACGCGGCGCGCGACAAGTCGGCCTTCTCCATGGTGATTGCTGAGTTGCGAGCGGTCCGGCAGTCGAGTCGGTGAGGCTGATATATACGCCTTTAGCGCGGCCGATACCGTCGCGAGCTATCTCGTTAGGCGGAGATGATGTGCCTATTCTCAAACCACTACTCTGCCATATCGTTCGAGAGCGCCCGAGTGAGTCAAATAGAGGAAAAACTAGGGCACTATTGCATGATCCCGCCTCGCCGTGACGATGACGCAGGACGAAAGTAATCTTCGGCAGCGGGTCCCTTTTATATAGAGTAGACGGACTGATAGGCCGCCGCTTTCAGATGGTGCCACCCGGACTGTGCTGGCGACAAGATTTTTTATTTGGCGATTGATAAGCTGCTGGAGCGATCCTTGACTTTTCGTGTGGCGGGCGAGTCGACGTTGTGCTGCCGAATCGACGCCACGGCTAAGAAGAGTATGGTCAAGCGACTGCGCGAATCATGGCGTGAGCAACCCCTGTGGCTTGTACGTGCTTTCAACGTGACCATGGCCGTCAGCAGTCGAATGCGATCTGGAATGCATTGCTTGAAGCCTTAGACTTTGCAGAGAACGAAGACTCTTATCGTCAGGTGCGGGGGAGTGCCAGCGTTGACCGAATGTGGGCGAATGCGCATTCGCAAGTTTGCTTTTTTCTTGCTCCAGTTGCACGACCTAAAAGTAGGCGGAAGCGACTAAACTACAGATAGGAGATTACGCGTTAAAATCTACATAAGCCGTCAGATCATAACACAAATTAACTGTGCAACCCTCGTCTTCAACCCTGACTTTGTCCTTCCAACCATTTTATCCACTTCCGCCTAAATACAGCCAACCTTCGAACGCTGTAGAAAGCGCCAATACAGATCCCAGTTCTAACTCGTCTAAGTTTCCGAAAATTCGAGAGTTCCACTCCAATTCTTCTTCGTATCTTTCAACAACCTCCAAATTGCATCCATCTCGTTCCCGCCACTTAGTTTACCTCCCTGGATACTGCATACTTGCTCTTAGCCCTAATAAGGTGTCCGTACTTGTAAAGAACATATGGAGTCGGCACCAACACGGCCGCAATACACGCCAGAATCGTGCAAGTGTAGTGCGTACCCATGTTCTTGTAAAACGGCACGCCCACAACCGTCATGCCGCCTGCCGCCAAGTAGCGTACTAGCGCAATAAACGTGAGGGCCGAGGCCGAGTACATCTCGTACGAATCGATGACGTACATGTACGCGCTCAGGAAAATGCCGATGATACCGTAGCCGATCAGCACCGACGAGATGATGGGTGACCAGATGCTGATGTTCTCATAGTCGGTCCATCCCATCCAAAACAACCCGATGGGAATAGCGGGTGCAGCGCCGAGCATGGCAAACCAGAGACGGATCTCCGGGTTGATGTGCGTCGCTCCCTTGGCACGAACACGCTCCAGCTCGTTGACAGTCTTGCGGTAAACGATAGGGACCATGATCAGGGCCAGCAAGATACCGACGAACATGGCGGCGAAGATGACATTGGCCAGGCCTTGAGAGGTGTGGTAGGTTTCTTCGAAGATGAAAGTGTAACCATCCAAGAACGTAAAAAGGACAACGTAGATGACGGTCAAGTAAAGCATCATCACCGCGATGATGGGCTCCGTTGCCATGAGGAAAGGACGCGTAAGAGCAACCTTCAGTCGCGTGAACAGCGTTGCCGTCACAATTTCATGCTCGGACCTGAAACGATCATCTCCAGTAATCCTCCGGAAGTGTGCGGCTTTCCACTGCAGGAGTAGGGGACTGTAGGTCTCCGGCATGCAGAGCAAAATAAGTACCAGGACCAAGGCTCCGGTGATAAGCATAATCCACTCCGACCATCTCCAGCTAATGAGGCTAGATTGCCCGATATAGCTTCCGATTACCGGAGCCAGGATTGGACCGCCGAACGCCGTGGTAGCAAACATCGGAAAGCCATACGTCTTCTCGATCGGGTTGTATATGTCAGAGATAGAACCTCCGGCACAAACCAGCGGAGTGGATCCGCAGAAGCCAGCCAAAAAACGAAAGACGATCTGAGCTCCAATGTTGGGAGCAAGTGCAGAGGCCATGATCCAGATCATCCAGACCATCAAGGAACCCATATAAACTTTTAATGGTTAGAATCATTCAATACACAATTGCCATTCAGCGGTCGTCTTACCAATGTTTCGGCCAAATGTCTCCGAGAATGGACCTGCTACAAGCGAGCCCACGCCAAATCCTATCAGGTACATGGCTGCAAGTACAATTAGCTAGTTCCCAGGGAAAGGTGTGTCCAGCTATCATACCTGTCGCCAAAGTCTCCGTGACTTCACTCACTCCTAATGCAACAGCACCCTGCGGCAGGATTGTTGCATCAATGGCCGAAGCAGCAGTGACCACAAAAGCAATGGCAGCGATCTGAAAGGTGACGCCAATACGTCTAACATGGCTCCAATTGCGAGGATTCAAAGGATCGGACTCGCCTTCCCATCCTACCACAAACACTTGCTCGCCCTTGCCCTCATGCGTACGTCGGTCTCGAGCATGGATGCCGGTCAAGCTGTGACCGAGAGCGGCTCTAGCGGTGTATTGGGTGTGCGCAGTCGCAGCCGTGGCTACACGTTCGATGTCGA
Organism: Aplosporella prunicola CBS 121167; assembly: GCF_010093885.1. Classification (NCBI taxonomy): domain Eukaryota; kingdom Fungi; phylum Ascomycota; class Dothideomycetes; order Botryosphaeriales; family Aplosporellaceae; genus Aplosporella; species Aplosporella prunicola. The sequence goes on along the minus strand of NW_022983534.1, from coordinate 735,314 downwards.
CATTGTCACCCTCGGCGGAGGAGACTGAGCTGTCGGAAGAGGATGAGGAGTCATTGGAGGCAGTCGGTTCGAGAGCATTCTCTTTTTCTTTTTGCTCTTTCTCCTCTTCCTCTCGCTGGTCCGCCTGCTGCTGGATTTCCGAGTGCGAAGACTGCGGGCGCGGCTCTGGAGTGGCTGTTTGTGTCTCAGTTACTGCTGGCTGGGGCCGAATGGTTATGTGCTGGGCCTTTTCGAGGTCGCGCTGGACTTGCGCCTGCACGGTCTGGCCCATGCGTCTGAATTGGAGTAGGGATTGCATACCGGGGGGCTTTCCTCTCTTCAGAGACCAACAGTAGATGCTGTACGGAGACTCGGCAGTGGGGGGCAAGAGAGAGGCGACGGCGGGGGAGATACAAAATATATGATCGCGGGAATAAGGATGCGCCAGTGGTTGCTTTCTAATCCCTCTGACGTTGAGGTGTCGAAAATTGACCGGTAGTCGAGGTTAAAGCGGCCCGACAACCTTGCATGGCCCACCGCGCGAACTGGGGCGGGTGGGTTTGGCTGCCGACAATGCCGCGGACAGTATCGCGCCAGTATTGAATCGTTGCCGACTGTTTAGTCAACGCTAGTGGATACTTTTTAGGTAGTCAAGATGTAAAAAAGGGGGGTCCGGGCCATCTCTCTCAGCCTTCTACTACCCAGATAGGTAAGCATTAAGCTTCTTCTAGAATTGCCAGGGAGGCGTCATTACCAGTAACTGATGCTGGCGCGTCAATTTTCCACTCATACGCGCGACCCACTGGATGTTTGTCCAAGGCAGCCTGTGCTTGGCGGGATGAAGACTCATCGCAGACCGCCCCCAACTGCAAATCCACAACGGGATTGATGAATCATGCACAAAGGTCCCTTATCGATTTACAGTGCATGTGTGATCTTGACGATTCGTTACTTGAATAAGTGAAGAACAACACATCCTACCCACGTCCTCGCACGGACGTGTAAGGAACACACCAAGGATCGCAGTCTAACGAACGCGCCATCGGGTCTCCAGCATCCGCATCAACTGATTGCGCCTCCGACCACTGACGGTCATACGGATGTGGCGGAAAGACCTCATCGTTGGAATCGTTGTCCGAGCCTCGGGGTCGCTTCTCCTATCACCGAGCCTTTTCTCCGCAATCATCTTTTAACTCCTTCTGGATCTCCAATGCCACCTCATAACAAGGTTCAACTCCACTCACCGCATCCTTGCTAGTAACGGTGGAGATGGTTCTCAGCCCTATGGCTCTACTCGCGCCATTTTAGGGGACTGGTGCTCAAAATTCCCTTCAAATTCATTTTACACAACTACGGTGTACTCGAATTACCTGGCAGCAAGATTGTCACTCATTGAAGAGTTGGTGGTTATTGATCACTAAGTACTAAAAGTTTTCCAGTAGCAAGAGGGCCGATTGTTGTCGGCTTCAATCTTTACTCTTCACATACTCGAGCCAAAGAATGGTCAGTGTTTTCCCCACCTCCATGTTCTTAGGCCTTCCCGAGGGGAGGCTTTCCAAAAGCAGACACCGCCCTTCGCTGGTGTATTGGCGCCTTTACTACCAACAGTAAGCGCATATACGATGCCCCATTTTAAGTCTCCTCCTAGTTGACACTGCTTCCTATCCGCACGGTCCGACCGACAGCTGTTGCGTTTATCAAGGTTAACGACAATTCATCGAAGAGCAATTGTTGTCGGCAGAAGAGATACCAGTGCGCAGCAAAACATCAGAAATTCTTAACAGTCCGAATTTTTCTATATGTAGGCCAGAGCACATCTAAGCCGGAGACTCTGTTCTGTCACATGCATTGTTTTTCACAGTGCGTCGAAATTAGAGGTTCTGCTCTAAATCACGGTTGAGTCAAATATATCGTCGATGTTGTAAGTTGCGCCACTGCAAGCACATCTACCAACACTGAAGGCCCTCGGGAACAAAACCCATCAACCCTGCTTTAGCCATGGCAAGACACACAATTTCTGGCTTAGCTGTATAAAGCAGTGTTGCTCTTTGAAGGCTCAAAACATTTGTTCGACCTGAATATCAAGGTAGACGTCTTACGCTCCCCATCTCTTCAACAGAACATATTCAAACCCTGCATTCTGTTTAACCCCCACATGCTGCTCCATGCACAGAAGAGCAAGGAAACCCCTGTCATACAGACTCGCAAACAGCAAAAAAACAAAAACATACAACAGTTGGGATTCGCTAGTGGTCACCCACCTAACTACTAATCAACCGGTTCACAGCTTAAATTTGGCAGAGCGGACGGGATGCCTTGTTCTCTGTGACCTATGGTCGTATGTGCTTACGTGAAGTAGGGTGTTGGTATATGAAGGGCAGGTGCTTGCATCCAGGAGGCGCTACCATGTTACATGGCCACTGACAGATATTGTCGTGTATTCAGGAGGAACATAGAGATTCAAACTAGGAGTATAATCGAGTTACCCTAGAAACACTATACATAAGGTTGGAATAGGTGTTGAGTTCGAATTACGCTCAGATAAAGAGGGAAGAGCACGAAAATAGTATAGGTGGACATGAATACCTACCTTTTGCACCTTTGTCGGCCAGCAACAGATCATGTTAACATATTGGTAGCGAAGCTGAGCGGTAATAATAACTAGAGAGTTACAATTGAGCAGCATGTAACAGAAAGTAGATTGGATATGCGCATGTCTATGAAAGCTGTAATAACAATTCAGGCCTTAAGTTGTTATATAAGAGAAAGGATGCCGTCATAAAACGGTTGAATATGATGCGGAATGCATCACGAAACAAGATGGCCGATTAATCCGTCGAGCTGGAGATTTATATAACTACATCTAGCCCTAAGACCTAATAGATATAGTCATATCTACTATCATCGCGTGGCCATCAAGTTACCTAGCCCCACAGCTTGAACTGAAAAGTAAATAGATACAAGTCGTCCCGAGCTCTACAAAAAGCGAAAGACCGACTGGATAAAACCAGTTCTGAGCCCGATAAAAGATGAAGTATCGGCTAGAGTAAAGCTTTCCCGTACCCCATAAAAAAGCGTAAGACCAAGTGGCTACGAATTGTCTAAAATCCTCGAATAAGACTAGAATCGACAGGATACAATTTACCTTGACTCCAGAAAAGAAGTTTAAAACCAGTATCACAAGAGTCATCTTAGGTCCTCCATATGTAGATTAAATACCAGGATAAGGTAGTCAAAGTACCGGTACGAAATGGATATCTTTAGCCCCCTACGAAGCTACTTGGGGGTCGTAAACCTATCGCGCTCCAGACGGTCAACGACCGTCATGACCTTTCGAACCGTAGTAGTTATACATACATCTCCTGCGAAGGGATGATGCCTGGTGCAAACTTTACATCGCGCCTTGCCGCGATCTGACCCCGCCCGTCCATGAGTTGGAATTGCGGGTTTTCGGCCTGCGCCGTCATGTTCATGCGTATAAATATCGCGGCGCCCTTGGCTCTGTTCGCTGGCTGGGAGTCTACATCCCATTCTTCGCCTGGATAGCACCATTGTTAGCATAGGAGACAGCAGTGAGTCCATACAAACATACCGTTCACCCCAAAAATCCACTCCCAGACGCCATCGAGGTGCGCAAGCGTCCACTGCGCGACAGGAGAATCTAATTGTACGACATCGGCTTGGTTGAAACCTCTTTGGCTTCACGAGACCATACTGCGCTCAATGTCTTCGTGGACGTAAGCCAGCGCGACCGCGGCCGCCAGTGTCTCCCAGTCTTCACGATTCATGGGCGCATAGTAACCCAGGTCCTCGTCACTGACCTGAGCCAGCCAATCGCCAAACATTTCCATTGACTCTTGAAGCGTGGCCACGGCCACGCCCGCGAGAAGGTCGTGGCGGCGGACATCCGCCTCTCGGCGGCGCGCCGCCTCCTCCCGACCCACGAGCGGGTTGCGGTGCTGATCAAGTGGGTTGCCGTCATTGTCCCAAGCGTTCACATGGAGGTTTCCCCCCATGTACATTACGCGACGGTACCCGCGGATGCCGCCCCAGTTGTAATTGTGAGGTTCGGCCTGCTGGGCATTGTCGTCTTCAGGTGCGAACGGGACTAGGCCTCCGTGGTGAGCCATGTGTGCGATGGATGTTGATGTATGTTTAATGGAAGTATGTGAGAAAAAGAGTCGAGGAAAAGAAAAAACCGGTGGAGCAGTGGTGAGAGAAGCCCGAAGGAAGAAGGATTAGGTGGTGGGGGAGGGGTTGATATTTATAAGAACTAGTAAACGAGGTTGTAAACAGAAACGGAAGCAACGCAAACAAACAGACTTCACTCTCTGTTCTCACCTCCAGGCTCCCACATGACACAACAAAATAGGCAACTACCCTAAGAGCGGTGAGCACCTACAAAGCATGTGACAACGAATACTAGCACATCATCCTCTCCTGCCTATTGTGAAGGACATCTTGTACTTAGTACCTTAATTTTTTTGCGGTCCCATAGTACTCAATCTTGCTTCTGCACGAGGTCGCAGGGCTTGGTGGTGCCTTCGCTTCTTGCATGTCTGCAGCTGTCGTGCGATGGGTGCCCATTGCCCCTTATAGAGGAAACTGGTCATTACTCCTGCTTCTGCTCTTGCATGGAGTAGAAGGGCTATTACGACAGTGTCTTCCCTTTTGAACATTCGCAGTTGTGGCCATGATCGTCCATGGACAACCACCGTGACCACAAACCTCCTCAACCCCTACCTGTCCTCGAAAACAAACCCTGATTCTCGAGTAATCAAATTCGTTCCCCACAGATTCACAATGTCCAACAACACTGCCAGTTTCCGCACACACATTGAGTCCGCTATCAAGGATATCAGGACAGTCTTGCACGAGAATCCCTCGTGGATGACCAAGAAGCGGCTTAAGTATGTCGAAGCGTCGACAGACGACGAGCTCATTGAACGCCTATTGGTATTTATACCAGTCAAGATCCAGAATGCTCTGGGTGTTAGAGGGCTCGTAGGCATTGAAGGCCTCCTCCTTCTTGGCCGTACTGAAGGCGAATGCATTCCGGACATCAACCCCGGCATCTACCTTGCAGTGGGGAAACCGAAATCGGGTGAGGAGAAAGTGCCTGTTTGCTATGGCGGTTCCGGGATTTCCGAAAATGGAACCGAGCAAAGAATCGCCCAGCACGACAACCCTACGTATAGAGCCAACCATTCAACCAAGCTCTTCTACCAGAAGCTGGACGACCCGGACTGCCCTCGACGCGCCGAAGCTGTGTGCTTGGCGAAGTTCGCGCGCGGCTGCCCCCAGTGGGTGGAAAACGAGGAACTGACGGCCGTGATGGAACATGCATTCATCATGCTCCTCGGCCTCCTTGACAACGGTGCTTCGTTTGACAAGTACAAACGAATGGACTCTTACGGAGCCATTCGGCTCACGCGGATGGTGCCCACGAACAGACAGTTGCCCCTCTTTGAGCAGCGTAAGCATCCCTGTCGCAGGCCTGAAGGTCCCTCTGATCTTATGACAGTATGCTGACATCTGTCGCTTTAGCACGCCTCGACCGCAAGAGGCCTTACACGAAGGAAGAGAAGGCCGAGATTCCGGCTTTTGAACGATCAAGACCAGCGCCAGAGGGCCAGGTTTTTCCCGCAAAGGTGAAGGGTAACGGTGAGGTAAACCTTTACTGGGTTCATAACCTTTCTTACAGCGTCCGTCACCGTCAAGCGAGATTCATCTTCTTACGAGATGATGATACTTGTATGGAGTGGAAGAAGAAATCCAGTTAAGATATGTCAGTATGTGCGTGCTCTAAGTCCTTCTCGTCTATACCCAGGGCTCGGGCTTGTAGCTAGACAAGGAGCATTCCGTAGGGACTGCTTGTATCTTTCCCTATCTCGGTTAACGGTGACTGACGTATCCATGAAGCGGCAGGTTGTATTCCGCTGTTAAGTGGTTAGTTTGTAGTATGACCGGTCCATACAGAATATAGCTTAATGGTTTTGTAAAAATCTCGGTGTCACATCCAGTCTTGCGAGCCAAAGGAACCTGTAGAGCCCTGTTATGTGACAGCTGGGTTTGGTCGAACTTGCTTTCCAGATATATCTGTGATAATCAACCATACAGGTCAGGAAGAGACTTGGATATGCTGATAGTAGCTGGTCCGCAATATAGGAGTGGAGTGCCTTCGAAAGTAGTCCAGAGAAATATCATTTTGTGATTATTTAACGGCTTTTTGCGTTGGTATCAATGCCATCTCGATAATGTCTGGACGCGCTTCTGTCTTCTCAATAAATGAGTGTTCACTGTGTCCCAGGAGCTTTCATGAGCGTATAATGAGAGTTAGATCGTAAGATCTACAGTGACCCATTACGACAGCCTTAGTTCTTCGTTGTCCGTTGTTTTGACGCTCGGCCGAGCTGATTGCAGACAGATTGCGATGGCCGAAGAGCTCATGGCGGCGCAAAAGTCTCTTCGTATTAATATTCGAAGTTTTGTCGGCAACGTCCCGATGAACTTGTGCTCAGTGGACGATTGGCGTTCGCTGTACGTTTGAGAATTGGTTTCCACGGTTGCAGCGTGAAAAGCGGACACGTCCTGACGTCCAAGCCGCGGGCCGCGGGCGCCCTAGCGCACAAGCGTTGCGCCAGAGCCCTAAGGACCCACTCAACCATGTCCTTGGCGGCACAACAGTTGCACAAGGACTTTCGTAGGCATCCGTCCGCGCGTTCTCCATCTCACAATTATTAGAAGGACGGTGGGGAGGCCAAAACATGGGGATATATACTATAAAAGTCGTTTGCAAACTCAATAAGCGGCGTAGTGCCAGAGTGGTTAATGGGTCAGACTTGAATCCCCTGATTTGATGTGATCTGATGGCTTCGGCCTCGCAAGTTCGAATCTTGTCTACGTCGTATTCTCTTTTGGCAGGCTGAGGAGTGCTCCGGGGGGACGTAGGAGGTCACTCTGGGTTGCCTTTTGGCCCCCTGGACACCCCGCCCGACATGGCCACGCCAGCGGGTTTTGGTATTATTTGGTGCCTCGATGCGCTTTGTTTTAACGGTGATGAGAACTGCCATCGGACTGCGAGTGGTTCCTGGACTGTGGGGGGCTATTCGGGGTGGTGGGTGCTGTAGGGTGCGGGGTACCTTGGGTGTGTTGAACCTACGCCGCGCCCAAGCAACCTCACCAATATTTTTGGAACACAGAATCTTGCTCCTCGAGCAGTGCCACTGGACTGGAGAATGAGAAAAGCAGCGGACGTTTAATGGGTTGTGGAAACATGTTGCAGTGTCCGAAGATGCAGCTAGAAGCTGGGGAGCACCGGCTACGAAAGCAAAAGAAAAATAAAACTGAAAATCAAAAATAAAACTGGTTGAATAGATTCTTAGAGTGATAAGTTAGATAAACGGAAGCAGGTTTTGAAGTTATACAGATTTAAAATTTTATTTGCGGACGAAATTTTAGAAGGGCGCGCCCTTATCGTCAACTAGGGGAAAAGGAATTATACTTAAAAACATAAGAGATGAGTCTGTATATAATTCTTGAACTAAAAGCCCTTGGTTGACTTTGGTTCGAGCGTGAGAGTGGTTGTCAAAATCTCAAGTGTTGATGGTGATGGACGAGAAATGCCGATTTATTCGACCGAATTAGGAAATCCCAAGCATGATGGAAAAAAAAAAAAGTTCAAGTCAGCGTCTACAAGTCGCGATCTACATGGCCAGACCCAAAATGTGGATTTTAAGTGTACAGCAGTAGCTGCTTGCTCTGTTAGAATTTAAATGTTCTGATGGTCTAGCGGTTGGGGTGAATTTAGAATTAAAAAGCTCCTTCCTATTTGACAAGGCCCCAAGCATAATTTAGAGTCGCATGCTTCACACATGGCTGCCACGTTCTAGCCATCCTAATGCTCCTTCATGCCCTCGCTGTACCTTCTTGCACTTGAACGGTTGAACCCACAACATACATCCAACATAGACGAATACTGAAGCATCCAAGTCGACGCCGCCTAGAGTTCAACATTTTACTACGCTGACCCGCTCTTTTGACATAGATACCAAAGTGGCGCATCACACTGTGTCGCATCATCGAACCATGTCCCGAGTCTTCGTATATGGACGGCTCTCACCGCAGACATTGGCGCTAAAACTATCAAGAGAGGCGGCACAGCGAGCAGCATTGTTAATCGACTTTCGAGAAAGAAAGAGCACAGAGGGGAAAATTGTTGCGTATTGTCGTTTCGTAAAGAGCCCTATGCAAGGCTGCTCTTCCTCTAAGTATAGGTATGGAACAAGGAAACATGGACCGAGAAAAGTGATTATCTAAAAAGACCCTTCCACAGGAGAAATGGAAGGGAAGATCTCCGCGGATAACCCAACGCCATAGATGAATCACAGAAAGTGATACACCATCAGCTTGCTCACTCATTCCTGGGCCTCCCGAACCTCTCCACCCAAACGTTGGGTAGTACCAACAATGGCACTCTGCAGCGGCGTCGAAGACGGCAGCACACCATACCTTCCGAACGTCGACCGGTCGACGGAGACATAGTGCGGCACGCGCTGCATGAGCTTAAGCTTGGACTCGATCCACCGTAAGATCTTCTCCGGAGGAGCCAGGAAGCGTATGTAGTTCAGGCCCCAGAGGTAACCAATCAGGGCGCCGCAGAGATGGCCGAGCAGGCTCGTGCCCGGGACGAGTGCGCTCGTGATGACGATGAATATTAGGGGAGTAGTCCAAGTGGGTATCTTATAAGGTCCAATGCTGGAATTTATTAGTGTATGCTTGGCAGAGGATTGGAGTACGTTTCCTACGCAAAGGATGGGTTCGCCCTGTGGGTGACGACGGCTTCTGCTGACAGAAGAAGGAATACCCAAACACTGTTCTTGTTAGTCTATTGGCCAAGCAATAGGTAATATGGGTGCCAACCTTGCGCCCTGCACAGCCGTGTTGCTTCTGAGGAGACCACGCTCAATCAAGATGTATAGAATTCCGGGGAACGTTGCAAACGCTGAGCACCTGTCAGCCATTGTCCTTGCGCATGCTGACGCTTGCTGGGAACTTACGCCCAGTAAATAGTACAAGAGACACCAATGTACCATGTTCGGCTTCGAAGCGCTCGAGGAGGGGTGTCAAGGCGAGAATGTTGAGGAAGACATGGAAGAAGCCCAAATGGGTGACGGGATAGGTGTTTAGGCGGTATGCTGGGCAAAAAGTCAGTACAGCGGAGCATCATGGTGGGAAGGTGTAGCTGGGACTCACCGGCCGTCAGACTGACTTGGTCAGGAATCAGGGCGCATTTCTCGCGGAGGCCGGCATTGGCAAAGGTGGCTACCCAGAGGGCCACGACGACCAGCAGGATCAGGCGGGTGACCAGCGGCAGGCGCAAGACATAGGAGCGCAGGCGCTGCGGGCTGTAATGGGCGGGGAGAGACACGACGGCCATGTTGTCGGGGCGCGAGGGTTCAACCTAAAGGATGGCGAGGTGTACAAACGCGCGACACCGGAGGCAGACGCGGAAACGCCCCGAGAATCCGGGGAAGCCGCCAGGGACCAACAACCAGCGCTTTTCTCTCTCTCGACACTCAGAATGACCTTGTTGAGTCTGTTCCCCAAACTACCGCGCCACGTCGCATCCCGCTGACTGCCGCAGCGCCCGCCATCCTCGGCCTCCGCCGTGATGCGCGCATCCTCAAGCTCCCGCCCTACCTTTCCGCTCTGTGCATCATTGTCGGCGTCATATGGCTTTTGCTGCTGCCATTGGACGAGTACTCCCGCCAGACCTACGTGTCCGAGAATGCCCTGCTGCCTGGCCAGGTCCACACCTACTTTGGAGGCAGTGAGCACAACATCTTCCGCGCCTACAGACACGAGGTCGCTCAATTGGTAGACAAGCCGATTGAAGAGTGGGTACCTTGCTGTGTATTAGAAGGGAGCCCTGGCTGATACACGGCACACAGGAGAACCCAACGACTGGAGGAAATCTTGAGGTCCTCCGGCTTGAAGGTCGCGCATCAAAAGTACAGCTACGAGACGCCCGGCAAGCGCGTCGCCAACGAGAATGTCTACGCCGTGTTGCAGGGACCAAGAGCGGACGCGACTGAGGCAGTCGTGCTTGTTGCAGCTTGGGATACAACCAAGGATGAGGTAAACCACAGCGGTGTTGCCTTGGTCCTCACTCTGGCGAGATATTTCAAGAGTACCAACACCCCGCGTTTTATGGAAGGGCTCCGCTAATCGCTGCACAGGATGGTCGCTGTGGTCTAAAGATATCATTATATTGATCGCAGGTGACAGTACCGCCGGGTCACAGGCTTGGGTCGACGCATATCACGATGCCCATAACCCGGCCTCGGTCGAGGCTCTTTCCATCAAGAGTGGTGCGCTACAAGGCGCCGTTGCCGTTGAGTACCCGGCTGGACCCTGGGGCCACAGGTTCGACAAGCTGCACATGATCTATGATGGCGTCAATGGGCAGCTTCCGAATCTGGATCTCTTCAACACTGCCGTGGCCATTGCCAGCGGGCAGATGGGCATCGGCTGTACGCTCCAGCGCATGTGGGACCACAATGACTCCTATCAAGAAAGATTGCAAACAATGCTGCGCGGAATGATCAGTCAAGGCCTGGGTCACGCTTCCGGTCCTCACAGCGCCTTCATCCCGTACCACGTCGATGCCATTACCCTGCAGACTGTCGGCGATGGCTGGCACGACGAGATGTCTCTTGGCCGCACTGTCGAGAGCTTGTTCCGCAGTTTGAATAACCTCCTCGAACACCTGCACCAGAGCTTCTTCTTTTACCTCTTGATGCAGGCAAACCGCTTCGTCAGCATAGGCACATACCTACCCAGCGCCATGCTAATTGCTGTCAATTTCACCATCACATCCATTGCGCTCTGGGTGCAGAGTGGACGCCCTTCCATTCCCAGCGTCAACCCAGCTTCTACTGAGCAAAAGGATGAGAAGAAGCAAGACATGACGATTGTCAAAGAAGGTGGCATGGTTGCCGCTGTACCGTCCGCAACGTTGGCAACCGTTGAACGAGCCATATTTCTCCCTCTTGCTTTCGTCAGCGGAGTACACTTTCTCGGCCTTCTACCACTCTACACCTTCAATCACACCTCCAGAGATGTACGTATCACGCTCCTCCCCTTCTCTCCCAGCCTCCCAGCCACCACACCAACCACCCCGCCCCACATAGCATCTTCAGGCTGCACTGCCCCAAGGCGCCCCATAGTAGCCGCCCACTGACCGGAGTCCCATCGATCCATCCCACACTATCCCCATGGCCCGCCACGCAAGCAAGTAGAAGGAGAAGAAGAAGAGTTAGCTAACGCGACGCCCAAAATAGCACCTCGGCACGGCCTTTGTCCTGACCTCGATCGTGACGCTGCTGGCCCCACCGCTAGCCGCCTACCTGCTGCACCAAGCGCGGCGGCCCACGGCGCAGGAGGCCAGCCTGCTGCAGTGCCTCTCGCTGCTGCTGCTCGGCATGTTCCTGTCGGCGCTGGCGACGCTCAACTTTAGCCTGTCGTTCCTCGTCGGCCTGTGCGCGGCGCCCCTGTCGTTTGTGCGCCCCGTGCCCCGTGCCGATGCTGCCGCCGCATCCCCGAGCGTTGCTGCCCGCCGCGCCTCGGCCGCCGCGCAGTACGCGCTGCTGGCGGCGCTGAGCCCCGTCGTCGTGCTGGCCGTCGCGAGCCAGTACCTGGGCGGCGAGGGGGGCGTGGGCACGGGCGTGGGCGTGGGCGCCGCCGTCACGCGCGTCCTCGTCGAGGCCAGCTTCGGCTGGCATGTCTGGGGCATGTGGTCGCAAGTCGTCGTGTGGCTGGTGTGGTGGCCGGCGTGGTTTGCGGGCGCGGTTGTGGTTGCCGGGAGTTTGTACTGAGAGAGAGAGAGAGAGAGTGAGTGAGTGAGAGGTGAGAGGGGGCGTTGGTTGGCTGTTGTGTGTAGTGTGTGTGTGTATGTACGATTGAAAAACACGATACTTAGATAGGACAGATTCGAGAAAAAAAGGAAATTACTGATTGCTCGATTGACTGAGTGTTGTGCCTCTAACTATTTGCAGATGCATGCAAGCGTGCATGGCAGCAGACCTCCCTTTCCCTCTTCATCCCTGCCTTTATTTGTTTATATATATATATATATATATTTATCCTCTTTGGCAACTCGACTCTTACGCCCCCCCTAGAAGCAAGCAAACAGACAGACAGACAGACAGCCTCCCGGTTAGAATGTCTCCCGCTCCTCCGCCTCCGCCGCCGCAATGCAATACTGAAAATGAAAGAGACCATGGATAGTACCACCCCGCCCAGTCCAGACGAAACCTCCAGGCCAGGCTAGCTAGCTAGCTTGAGAGAGTGTGTGAAAAGAGATGGATGGATGGATGGATGGATGGAGAGATGCAAGTAGGTGTTGGTTGTTTGTTTTGTTGTTACAAGGAGAAGGAGAAGAAGGAGGAGGAGAAGAAGAAGAAGAAGAAGAAGAGGAGGAGGAGGAGGAGGATGAGGAGGAGGAGGAAATTAGCACTAAACGGGGCGGCGGTTTCGTTCTGACAGATGGAAAGATGCCTAGAAATAGAAAAAACAGACAGACAGATAGATAGATGATGAACATGTAGAAAAATCTCATTCCTCATTACCTACCCTACACATCACATCTCATCTCATCACATCTCACGTCATACCATGCCTCTCCTTCCACATCTCGCCGCCGCCAAAACTAACCACGCTGCGCTTCGCGGCCTCAACCACGCTCGCGGCCCGGCTCTTGCCCCCGCTCGGCAAGCTGACGACGCTGTCCTTGCGCTTGTACGGCTTGACCGTGCTGGCGTCGCTCGGCTCGCTGACGTTGTCCGGGTGCACGACGTCGCGGCTGCTCTTGTGCGAGCGGCTCGAGACGCGGCTGCGCGCGTCGTCGGCGCCCTCGACCTCCTGCTGCAGCTTCGAGCGCGACGAGTGCCGCGACACCTTGCTGCCGCCGGCGTCGCTAGGCGCGTACGCGCGGCTGCTGTGCCGGCTGCGCGAAGACCCGGCGTTGGAGATGCTGTCGCTGGGGGCGACGGTGCTGGCGCCGTCGTCGAGGGCGTCGCGGTCACGGCCGAGCATGCTGCCGATGAGGCTGCTGCTGCCCGCCTTCGAGGGCGCTTCCGACCCCGCTCGGCTGCGGCTTTGGTGGCTCGCGCTCGCGACGCTCGGGCTGGGCTTTGTGGCTGCGCTGGAGGGGGCGCGCGAGCGCGCCGCGCTGCTGTGGTGCGAGTGCACGCTGCTGGCCGAGGTGCGCCGCTCGATCGAGGGTGGGTAGTCGGTGCGCGAGTCTTCGGTGCGCGACGACCGAGATGTGTGCGAGGTTGCGCTGCTGCGGGCGTCGTCGTCGGCGCAGAAGCTGGAGATGAGCGAAGGTTCTCTCGCCGATGCTCTGGAGGGGGCTTGGGAGGGGGCTTTGGATGTGGCTTGCGAGGAGGCTCGGGAAGACACTTGAGAGGACATCTGCGAGGAGGCTCGAGAGGACACTTGCGAGGCGGCTTTGGACGGCGAATGGGACGGCGCGCGCGAGGGTGCTTGCGACGGCGCTTTGATGGTCGATGGCATGGAAGAGATGGTGCTGGGTGCGGTCATGGTGCGCATGGCGGAGCGGGGGCCGACGGTGGAGGCATATTCCGCGTCTTCGAATCTGGTGTTCGGCACTGAAACATACGTCGGGCTGTGGTAGCTCTTTTTGGCCGCGGAGGCGGCGCTATGCACGGAACGACTGTTATCGTAGTCAGAGGCGCTGTAGTAAGATTCCGTGTCACTGAAATTCCGGTGCGCCTGCGACTGCTGGACGCTGGTGGCTCCAGAGCGCAGGGCTGAAGCGAGCGAAGGAGCATAAGTGCTCCTTGGGGGTGCGGCCTCGATGGCGCGGCGTTCTTGCGGCGAGCTGTACACGGACTCCGAGTAGTTGCTGGGCTCACGCTGGTACTGGACCATCTGCTGTTCATATGCAGATGGCGAATATCCAGACTGCGAAGCCACCTCGCTGGGTGCCCTCTGCGATGGTGCCCTGAAAGCCAGAGCCCTATGCGAGCCGCTTTGAGACGTAGCGACTGCCGCAGCCTCCTTGCGGCCACTGTCTTGCTCACTCTTGACCATGGCATAGGCCACGGCAGCACCAGCCGCAGCGCCGATGAGAGTGCCGATGATCTTTCGAGCACCGGCGTCTCCCATCAGGTTTGCGTCGACAGAAGGGTCCGCAGCGGGCGCAGTGTGGGCCCGGACCAAGGTGGGCGCCTGGCTCCTCGCCACCGAGGGAGCAACAGAAGGGGCAACAGAACGAGCGGGGACAGACATGGTGGCACTTTTCGGTGCCTCAATGGCTGGAATGGACTTGGTTGAGCTCTTCACCGTGTAGACGGACCTCGTGTCATCGAGGCTGGTGACCGACTGTCTCCAGGTCAAGACGCGGCCGTACTCGTGCGTGGAGCGGGCATCACTGGGGTCTTCGTTTTCACGGCAGACGACCTCGATGCTGTTGCCATCAGTGTCGAGAACGGCGGCGTTGAAGACGCCATTCTCCGTGTCGCGGGTGGCTGGCGAGCCGTGGGGCCGGGCGCCGGCTGTCAAGGCGGCTGTGTAAAAGTTCCGCACGGTGATCCGGTCTGGCGCGGAGAAAGCTATGTGCGCGGCGCCGGCCTTGATGCTAGTGGGACGGTGAGCAGTCTGGTCGGTGCGTAGAGAGGAGCCAGTGCTTACCCAGGCGTCTCCTGGCAGAGGAAGAAGTCGGCATCTCCGTCTATCCCCAGTCCAATCTGGTTTCCCTGCTGACCGATGAAGCGGTAGCCCAGCGGCTGGAGAGCCGAGAGAAAGAAAGAGCAGGAGGAGGGGAGGTGGGAGACGGTCAGGCCGATGTGTGAGACAGGCATGTTGAGCGAACGACGGACGGAACGGAATCAAGAGAATTCAGCAGCGAAGCGAACCCTCTGAGATAAATAACGAATATGCAAGAGCGTGGCGAAATGCGGTGAGTGGGTAGCGGCATGCAGCAGGCAGAGAGAGATATATACCGCCGAGCCATGAGTCTGGAGTCTGGAGCATCTGAAGGACGCGGTGCCGAATTGGGCCGGCGATGGCGCACATCAAACGCAGTGGATCGTGTTTGGCGGCTTCTCGATGCGCGCGCTGCGATGCCACGTTATCCTGGCGCAGGCTGAGCGAGGTGGTTGGACGCGGAACGGCCCAGCGGATCCGCCCTCAGTTCAGCGATCGCCTCATTCTTGGCCCAAAGCGGATTGACTGCCCTCCAACCTCCTCGACGCCGCCAGTCATTGCAGTCGCATGACGAACATGCCGTGCCTTCCAGACTCTCCGCTAAATCCGCGCATCGCCTCTGCCTGCATGCCACGACCCGGTAAGCGCGTTTATATCCGGAAGCCAAATGGGAGGCGTACCCGTCGCCCAGCACGAGTTCTAGGTTGCACGCAGAAAAGCAAGGCTCAACTCTATTCCAACGAGAGCCTGCCCCGCGCCCGTCACGTGTGAACAACAATAAGTCATAGGTATATCCGTGTCGCCAATTACATCTCCAGCCCTGCCGGGGCTCCCACGCGCCAACGCCGCCCGTATTCCTACCTAACTAATGCTACCAAGACTAACAAGGAGAAAATGGGAGACGCAGAGCAAGTTGAAGTGCGCTGCGGAAAAGAAAGCCTGGTGAGTCTGTTGAAAGCCTGATGTTTTGGTTGCAAAAACAAAGACATGTCCACAGGTCCTCAACGTGGCGGGACTTCGCATCAGCGCTTTGATGTTGTGATCGTAGCCTGACGCGAAAGCCCGCAAATCCTTCCCCGCAGCTCGCCTGCTCGATTAGAAACCAGAAGTCGGGGTATCCGGGGCATTTTAGAGAACGTTCCACACTTCCTCGGCCGCATGGCAGAACTTGGAGCATGCCACGCTTGCACTGAGCGAAAAGTTGCTGATCGAGATGGCATCGTCCTTGAACTCGTCGGCGAAATCGTCGCGTCCCTTGGCCATAGCTCCGATGAATACACAGATGCTCTGGTTGGGGTCTAGGTCCTCCACATATTCGCGAACTTTGACCACCGGCGCGTCAAAGCTCAGCGTGACCTTGCGGCAGTTGGGCGGAAGGTGGTCAGTGATGGGGTTTTTGATGACCTTGAGAAGCTTCTCTTGCGACGTCGTCGAGCGGATCGAGAGGCGGTGCAGCAGCTGCACCATCAGACCCGCAAACCGCTTGAACGTGCGCGGTATCCGGACCGACGGGCTGACCTCGATAAGCACGCCCTTGGCCGTGTGGATGTAGATTTGCAGTCTTCCGGCCTTGTTGATGGGCGAGTCGAGGAGGGTAAGCAAGCACTACGCCATCGCGTTAGTATGCGCCTTTGTTGAAAAGAACGCGCAGCCTCAGACCTGGTGAGTGATATCCGGGCGCGCATCCGAAATGTCGCGACCCATCTTCCTCATGATACCAATGTGCTCGTCGCTGTTGAGAAGCGAGTATTTGTCGTCCTTGCCGGCGCCGGCGCGACCGCCGTGCGACGACTTGTACGTCTCGAGACTAGCATTTGAGAGGACGACTATGAGCCTTTGCGTGTCCTTGTCGCTCGCCGGAATGGGCTGGTGCTGCTCGGCGACGAGTTTGGGAAGGTCTGGCGGCGGGAGAGATTGCGTCCCTATCGACATTTTCCGCTGGTCAGCCAAGCTGGTGAATGAAGGAAGCGGGGTGTAGGCGCTTGGCGAATGCGACTGACTGATTCTCTTGGTTCCGCGCTTCTGAGAGGACATGCCCCGGGGAGTTTCTTCCTGAGGATCAAGCTTGACCCCGCCATCCGCTTGCGCCGACGATGATGCCATGGCTGTTAATAGGTAGGTAAAGTCGGAACTGCAGAAGCGAACCAAACGTCTGTTAGTCGAACAACGGCCAAAGAAAACTTTGCGCGGAGCCTTATGTATGCCTATGGGCTGAGAGAAGCTGACGGTCAGCTCGAGGATTCGAGAGAAAGGTTTTTCGTGGCTCTCGCTAGGCAATATCTCCGACACATCGTCCAGACCCGGTGGAGACATGCACCCGCCCGCATACATACAATACTTTTGCACGGTTGTGCGCCAGGCGCTTGGTACCTCTATTACATGTCTTCCCGCCTCCACCGGCACTAACTCTCCCATGTTGTTCTCTCTCGTTCAATTCTCTGTCTTCATAGCGTGACAGAGTCCGTCTTTACTTGGGAGACGGAAAAACTGCGTAGGCTTACCCCGTCTACCATGCAGTAGTGCAATCCCTCAGGCACTCAATACTCCGTATGGATATTGTTCGTAACATCTCACGAGCTCACATCAGCACTGTCGTCCTCCTCTGCTTATGGTCCATTCAGTTTTCTCCAGCTGAGATGCGTTCCTGTCCTCGGCTGATGTATTCACCAGGGTCTCACAACGTTCTCCACCACCTACTCCCAATAGGGCATATGCTGTGCAATCCTCGCCATGGTATGAATCCACTTCGAGGCGGAGCCCCACAACCACTTTGTCATGGACTACCTACCGTAGGTACCTACGGAACAGCCTTGCAGCATTTAGGCTGTGCCCCATGGGGTTGTGGCGAAGGGATTTCAATGAATTGATGAAGCGTAGACTTGGAGATGGATCCCTCCTTCATCCCCACGGTTTCGTGCAGTCTTGCATCTCAGGAACCCATGCTCGCTGATGGACGACTCGGTATGTATATCTTGCACCGGATTGTGCCTGTACTGTCTCATTTTTATGCACACTTCGGGGGTACTAGGTAAGGCCGGTTGCGGAGGCCTTGAATCACCGGCGTGGAAAAGAATCCACACAGGCGCACCCGTGCGACGCCGTTAAATCGTGAAGAAGCGCCGCAATTTTATCTGGAGTTAACCTAAGAATTCATTGCGTTTTTGTCATTTACCTAGAGCATATCCAGCATGTCTTCTCAGGACTCATCTCTTGCCGGCAAGGTTGCCATCGTGACTGGCGCATCAAGGGGTATAGGTGCAGTCATTGCCCTTGAGCTAGCAGGCAGAGGTGCCAAGGTATGTATACATAATCCTTTAGTGTGGAGACAGTAAGCTTACTAGATGGAGGTTGCCCTTGTATACGTCTCACCGAACAGCGAAAAACTGGTAGATGAGGTTATTGCAAAGATCGCCAAGCTGGGCAACGGCTCTTCAGCTGTTAAAATCCAGGCGGACCAACGGCAAATCGAAGCACCGAAGAAGATAGTGTCGGAGACGATAGCCGCCTTTGGAGACTCGATCGATATCCTCGTCAACAATGCTGGCGCGGAGCTGTTCAAGTCGCTTCCGGACATCACGCCCGAGGACTTTGCGTCAGTCTTAGATCTCAACCTCCGCGCAGCACTCTTCCTGTGCCAAGCTGTCGTGCCGCATCTTCGTGCTCCGGGCCGTATTGTAAACGTTAGCTCGACGACCACACGACGTAGCTACGCTACACTTTCTGTTTACTCGGCAGCGAAGGCTGGTTTGGAGGCCATGTCCCGTTCCTTGTCTTACGAACTTGGACCCGCAGGGCACACCATCAATGTGGTTCAGCCTGGACCGGTGCAGACGGAGATGATGAGGGACGTCCCTGACGATTGGGTAAAGGAAATGAAGCAGAACACTCCGTGTGAGAACCGCCTCGGAACTCCGGAGGACATCGCGCGCGTAGTAGCCTTCCTCGCCGGCCCCGACTCGAGATGGATCACCGGGCAGTGCATTTCAGCCAGTGGAGGCTACGTTATGCTCTGAGGCGACTGAGCGTCGGTAGAGAGGACTGGATCATCTTTAAAATCAGCACACCTTTACCATAAGCGCCGCCTCTCATGCATCCACGTCGCTCGTTCAACAATATTGAAAATGCTGATGGTCAGGTGACGGGGCGGCTGGAACATCTTCGCGAATTTCCAGCAAGGGGATTCCGAGACGCTGACTGGCTCGACGCGACAAACTCGAGACGCCGCCAAGGCGCAGCACAACCAACCTCGCAACATGGCTGCATCTCAGACGCCTGTCCTAGACTGCAACCCGTACCGTCGCAGAGCCCATTGTCGTGCCGACCCACCCTTGCCCCCAGCTGCGCGCCTCCATTCGCCTGACGAGCCAGCCGATACGCTGCATCTGCATTTGCAACTTGCATTGCGACAAGACTGACGGGATCGGCCGCCCACATGGCCTGACGCTGTGATGATCCTACAACTAGCCCATCGTCGACCTACTGATATCCAGCCCGCTCCCACGTCCTTTGCTTTTGGATTGACAATTCTGTCCTTACGTCTTTGTGTTCCCTCGCTCCCAGCACACAGGTTTTATCTTCTCCAACTAGTGCTGGCACTTTATTTGTACGGCATTCCCAAATCTCCCAGCCGATGACTTCTACTAACAGACGTCTTGAAGGCGTATATTTTCTAATTACGAATAGCAAGAGCCGAGCAGGCCTCGTAGACGTCCTTTGATTGTTGTGCTTGCAGCTTAACAGACGCGTCGTCACGTTTTAAATAATTCAGAAAACTTTCAAGAGCAAGGAACCAACCCGTTTTTTAAACACCATTCTAAATACCGACCATGAACCTTTCGGGCAAGGAGAGATCCAGATGGCCGCCGCTCACGCGGATGCTGCTGTCGGGAGATGTCAACGATGAACCTCCGAGGCCGCTGTTCCTGAAAGAGAGATTCGATCGATGGATGATCAATGAAGGCTACCGGCGCCTCTTTGTCGGCATCTTCATACTGGCCCATCTCCTGGTTTTCTGCTTTGGAATGGCTCATTACGGCTTCAAGGACAACCTAACTCAGTCGAGAGCTCAATTCGGATTGACCTTTACTGTCGCTCGTGCGGCAGCGCTCGTGCTACATTTCGATGTCGCCCTCATTCTGTTTCCCGTCTGCCGGAACCTGATTTCGCTGCTCCGTCAGACATCGTTGAACGGCATCATCCAGTTCGACAAGAACATCACGTTCCACAAGCTGGTCGCCTGGTCTATTGTCTTCTTCACATGGGTCCATACCATTGCGCACTGGAACAACCTCGCCCGATTCGCCGCTGCGAACAACCTGGGATTCGTAGGGTTCCTCCTGGCAAACCTTGCCACTGGCCCCGGTTGGACTGGCTACGTGATGTTGATCGCTTTGATGGCTATCGTGTTCACCTCCATCGAGAAACCGCGCCGGGCAAACTACGAACGCTTCTGGTACACGCACCATCTCTTCATCATTTTCTTCGTCATGTGGTCAATCCACGGAGCCTTCTGCATGATCAGGCCGGACTTTGCGCCTTTCTGCAACGTTGTCGGAGTCTTTTGGCAGTACTGGATGTACGGGGGTTTCCTGTATCTGGCCGAGAGGATCGCACGCGAAGTGCGTGGAAAGCACAAGACGTACGTCTCGAAGGTCATCCAGCACCCGAGCAATGTGGTGGAGATCCAGATCAAGAAGGAGCACTGCAAGACCAAGCCCGGTCAAGTGAGTCAACTACCCGTTTAAAAAACCCCATACCATCCATGCTGACATTGTCGGCAGTACATCTTCCTTTGCTGCCCCGAGATTTCCGTCTGGCAGTACCATCCCTTTACTCTGACGAGCGCCCCCGAAGAGGACTACATCTCGGTGCACATCCGATGCGTGGGCAACTTCACCAAAGCCCTTGCGAAAGCCCTTGGCTGCGAATTCGACAACAAGGGCGATGCGAAGGGCAGCAAGAACGGCACCGTCATCAGCGCCGCGGCCGACGAGAAGGGCGTCGAGCCCAGCCTGCGCCGGATCTTGCCTCGCGTCTACATCGACGGGCCGTTTGGCAGCGCGTCCGAAGACGTCTTCAAGTTCGAGGTGGCCGTCCTCGTCGGCGCCGGTATTGGCGTCACGCCGTTTGCCTCGATCCTCAAGAGCATCTGGTACCGGATGAACTACCCGCAGGGACGGACGCGCCTTCGCAAGGTGTACTTCTTCTGGATTTGCCGAGACTTTGGCTCGCTGGAGTGGTTCCGGTCGCTGCTCATGGCCATCGAGGCACAAGACGTTATGGACCACATTGAGATCCACACCGTAAGCTGCAACAACCCCACCACCTCAACCAAACCCAGTGAAAGCAACCGCCCGCTAACCAAAGCACCAAAAACGCAGTACCTGACGGCCAAAGTCAAGCTCGACGACGCCACCAACATCATGATCAACGACGCCAACGCCGAGCAAGACGCCATCACCGGCCTGCGCGCGCCCACCAACTTCGGCCGCCCCAACTGGGACATGATCTTCAAGGCGATCCGCAAGATCCACTCGCCCGCCGAGGCGGGCGTCTTCTTCTGCGGGCCCAAGGGCCTCGGCAGCCAGCTGCACATCAAGTGCAACATGTACTCGGACCCGGACTTCCACTTTGTCTGGGGCAAGGAGAACTTTTAGTCGGCGGCTTGTTTTGCTTTTACCTTGGGGTTTGGGGTTTATGATGAGCGGCTGGGATGATGCTTGTACGTGGTAGTCATGAACGAACGCACTATATATATATATATCGAGAGACGTGCGATCTGTACCACCCACTATCATGATTGGGACTGTGAGCGCAATTCTTACCCATGTAGAAGAGCAAGACGCAAAGGAGCAAGACTTTAGACCATCTCCCCGTGACTTTATGAAACCAGCCTAACTACCTAATTACGTGCGGGCATACGTCCAACGTCCGCAAGAAAACAAGATAGATACGAATATAGGTAATAACGATCGACGCTGCCTGGCCTGGCGGCCCCTCTCTCCAGTCGATCGATCCGAGCAAGCCGGGCTATTGTTGATTTGCATCATCATCATCATCATCATCATCATCATCATCATCAGATCCGCGATGGTCCGCGATATTGCGAAGGTGACATCAGAGTTAATCAAAACTTAATAAACACAGCAAAGCAAAGCAGTGGCATCAAAGATGTTTAAATATCATGAGTTATTCATATTCCATGGTGATTACAAGTAGTAGTGTTTATTTACAATAACTCCGTCCGATACACATCACATTGATCCAACGCCTTTGTTTGTCCCATGCTGCTGGTGCTACTCTAAGAGCGCGCAAGCATTTACTGAGAGTACTCGCAAGAGACGGGGTTGGGCATCTCGACGACGTTGGCCGTGAAGGCGAAGCAGCCCTCCTCGTTGGCGACGGTGGGGTTGCCGACCCAGATGGCGTACTCGCCGTCGACGGTCGTGGGGCAGGCGCGGAGGGGCTGCTCGTTGAACTGCAGCGCGCCGTCGACGACGGCCCAGCCGTTGCGGAGCGCCTTCTGGGGCGCGGGCTGGGCGCCCGTGGTGTAGCCGATGGCACCCTTGTCTGTACATGTCATGTTAAACTTTTTGTCCGTTCAATTCATTCCAGTTGCTAGGTTATTACTTACCCTGGGTGACGTAGGCCCACTGGGGAGTGGCGCTGCGCCTGTACAGCTCGAGCGCGCCGTCCTCGTTGATGTAGAAGGTGGCGGCAGAGGAGGTCTCGTCGCAGGAGGCGTCCTGGGCCTTGTTCAGGTAGAGGTTGGACTTGACGGCCGTGATGGGGGCGTTGTTGATGGCCTGGGCGTTGGGTTCCGAGGCGCGGACGGTGAAGGCCTGGTTGACGGCGGTGGCAGTGGCCGTGGAGGCGAGGAGAGCGAGAGTGATGAGCTGCATCTTGGTGGTGATGAAGAGTTGGTTGGTTGGTGGTGGTGGTGGTGGTGGTTGTTGTAGTAAGTGGATGCGATGGAGAGCGATGGTGATGATGTTGTATTGAGAGGTGGATTTGCTGCGGGTTATATACCTGACAGACCTACCTTCCACGTCGCGGGAGCATCATGACTTGCGCAGGGGAGAGGCGGCCCAGCATGAGGTCGCGCTGTTCAATGGGCTTGCCACCGTTGTACGAGCGAACGGACGTCATGTCGCACCCTGGGGATGGTGGAGTCGGCGTGTCGGGATCCGCGCGCGCTCAGGAGCCGACCGATACGAGATTGACTAGGCCCCATGCGGCTAAGCGAGGCCATATATAGCTCACCGTCCTTTTGCCAAGTGACAACGACCTTCTAGACGGTTGTTCCAGCTAGAAAGCCTGGCCACTATTATGCCCCTAGTGGTGCTACTTCCGACAAATACGGACAACGAATCGTATGCGCAGCTCCCCCGGTTCCGCTTCACGCCACATGCCTAGCCACTACCTATACGAGTTTATACGCTACGTCCGAACATACTCGTGTCCCCGTCCACAACCACAAACGCCAACTGTCCCGTACCATGCCGCAATGCTCATGCCCCAATCCAAACGTCGCGCCAAAACATCCACCATCACCGCACCATCACCACTCTCTCACACGGCCCCCAGCCTAAACCTCCCCAAGTCCAGCTTCCTTCTCACCGCATCCAAGCCATCGTCATTCTCCTCCTCGCCCTCGCTCGCGCTGTCCGGCACAAGCAGCAAGTCCTCGCTGCCCTTGCCTGCCCCCGTAACCCCCGCCTGCTTAACCGGTGACTCCGCTATTGCCGCGACTACAACCTCTGCTTCCATAGCCTCCCACGCAGAGTCCTTAATGTCTGACTGCGAGTTCGCAACTTCAGTAACGCTTTCCGTGGCGCTGGGCGGAGGCGGCGTCTGCGATGTGAATGAACTGGATGCCGAACTCGAGTGCAACTCCTCGTTCTTTCGTCCAAAGGACGGAGGTAAACCCGCCGTCTTCCGCGATGTGGTCTGCGTTGGATGAGTCGAGGAGTTGATGCTACGCTCGGCTGCATATCTGCCCAAGGAGAAGTAACCAGGCTTTGCGGCGGCGAGCAGCGGCGCGGAGACGGTTCTGGAAAGAGACGACTTTGCCTTACCGCTACCGGTACGCTTGAGCGCTGGTCGCGACGGCTCCAACGAAGTGGGTTGGTACATGAATTTCGCGCGCAGCTCTTTGATTTCATCCGGCAGCGGGTCCCCGAAAGAAGACGCCTGACTGCAAGACGTAGCAGGTGTGACCTTTCCGCTTCTCTGCGAGAAGATCGACTGCGAACCATCGGTCGACTGCGAGTCTGCGCAAGACTCCGTTTCCCCGAATATAGAATTCTTCGACTTCTTGGTGACGTCTTCCGTGACACTAGGGTCCGGCATCTCGGCCATCGCTTCCTCCAGAGAGTCATCAGACCAGAGGTCAAAATCCGTCTTCGAAGCCTTCTTGCTCCGGGTCG
Organism: Aplosporella prunicola CBS 121167; assembly: GCF_010093885.1. Lineage (NCBI taxonomy): Eukaryota > Fungi > Ascomycota > Dothideomycetes > Botryosphaeriales > Aplosporellaceae > Aplosporella > Aplosporella prunicola. The sequence goes on along the minus strand of NW_022983534.1, from coordinate 711,171 downwards.
ACGGGCTTGGCTCTGTCATCGTACTAGAGGCGAAGAAACGACTAGTCCCCGACTCGACCCGGGCTGAACCACTAGCATCCGCAAGAGCCAAGCTATCCGAACACAACCGTTGGCGTTTTGAAGGATGAGGCGCCGACTGCCGTCTATCATGAGGTTCGGAAACGGTTCTGTGCGGAGTGATGGAGGCGGAAAGGGTAGAGGATCTGGGGAGCGCTGGCCGCGCCGGAGCAGGCGAGGCGCTCCAGCTGCCGCGGTTCTGTTGGAGCGCCTGCCGTTGGCTTGGCGAAGGAGTGAAGAGGTTCGGGTCCAGTTCCGCCAACGGTTGCCGCCTCGATTTGAAGAAAGACTCAATAGTTTTGCTCTTCTTCAAGTCGGGCGTTTCGATGACAGATTTCCGGGACAACCCAATAGACTTACGAGGGGGCACTAGGGGCTGCTGCTGCTGTTGCTGAAATTCAATTGGCAACTTTGTATTAGGATGCAAGTCTCCCCTCGCAACGCCCGCAGCTATCTTAGGTTCGAAGTGGTGGCCAATGTAAAGCAGCGTCGAGATGTCGAGGTCTGGCTCGGGTTCCGTAAAGTGTACCAACCGCTCTGTCAAGGGACAATAAACCCATTGGTACAGAAATGTCATCTCAGCTTGATAAAAGGAATCCGCATAGCCTGGTGGGACCGAGTACTGCCCGTCAAATTGAATCGCGCGAAGAACTCTGTCGAAAGTTTTGTGCTTCCTTAAAAGGAGATACGCGGTCTTGAGTCCCATCTTGCTGATGTTGGCTAGATAGTCGCAGCCGCTGAGGATGGCCATTTGCCTGAACTGCGCATCGGACCAACCGGTGAGGCTAATTTCTCGGCACTTAGTAAAGTCATCGCGATTGATGACTATGCACTCTCCGTACTGGTCCAGCTTCGTGATCAGGCATTTGGCTCCAAACACCAACAAATCCGAGTCCTCTGAGACAATTCCCTGAATGATGCCTTTACGTTCCAGGTAGACCATCTGCGAATCTGCCTCGTAGGGTGCGACGACATAATCCACCTTGAGTTGCTTGAGCTCCTCGATGAGCGACCGTGCCATTTCTGGCGTAACGTCTACTGCTTTTTTCAAACACGTATAGGCTTGTGACGTCTTACCCAGCTTCATCAGCTCCTTACCCTCCTTCATGTTCTCTTTACGTCTCGCGGCTCTTTCTTGGTTCGTCCCCTCTTTGCCCGGAAGATGGTCACCATCGAAGACCAGATAGGGCTTGATACCGAAATGGAGAAGCATTCGCACACGGTGCATGCAGAAGTCAATGTGCTTGGTCGTCGGGTTGCCCAACGCCAGGTCAATGGCGCAAGAAACAGTACCCCGGTGCAGCCAACCGTAGGCATCGACGCCAATGGCCTGGCCGGCGAAGGACCGGAGGTTACATGGCTTCTGGATCGACTTTAGCAGAGGAAGAAGCCCTGGGAACTGGTCAGTGTAAGGCCGAACTGGGCGTAGTAGGATTGCTACCGGAAATGCCCATGTTGACGCCACGCTGAAGCAAGCGTTTGAATACCAGATAGAAGGATGAATCGCGATCAAGACATGACGCTCAGGACCGGGTGCAGGAGAAGGATCAGGTCGAGGACGCTTCCAATCGCAGAGCACTGTGGCCGAAGTCCAGTCCAGAGCAGAGACCGCAATGTCGTTTGCTCAAACGCGCGCGGCGTCAACGGCGCACAGGACGCGTTCCGCAAAGTCGCGCCACAGCCTCAGCCACAGCCGGTCGCCGCTCGCTCTCACCGCCCGCTCCCCCGCATTCAGGTCCAGAAAATATTCCCGCCCTGTCGTCCCTCGCACACCTCAATCCGCTCCACCCAACCAACACCGCAACCATGCCCAAATCGCTCTCAAAAGTACAAAAGCAAATCGCCAAGAAGCGCGGCTCCGCCGGCAAGGCGTCGGCCATGCACGAGAACAGCAGAGACCACCACCGGCTGCAGGCCGCAGGCGTGCGCGACGAGAAGATTGCCCGCATCATAGCAAGCCGGTCCAAGCAGAACCAGCCATACCGTGCGACCCTTCCTTTCTCTTCCTTTGGTGTCGCTCCCGCGCTAACTCGTCTGTCGTAGTCCTCCGCATTGCACACTTCCGCGGCGCCGCCGAGGCCCTTCCGCTCCCCCTCGCTCCCATCCCCATCTCCGACACCGTCTCCCTAATCCAGTCGTACGTTTTCCGTGATGACGAGGAGCTGAGTCAGCTCAAAAAGTCGCGGCGGGCGGGGCGCCCGCCTTCGGTGCGCGAGAACATGCTGCGCCAGCGGCGCGAGGCTGAGGAGAAAGAGTTTGAGTCTGGCTTCTATGTGCCTGACATGCAGGACGAGATGACGCTGGCACGGCTGCGCAACTGGGACGGTGATTGGGTCGGTTGTAATGCCATGAAGTTCGTCCGGATCAGCAAGGCCGGTGAGAAGAAGGAGAGCATCTGGCCGCCAAAGGGCATGAGCTGAGGGCGTGGACGCTGCATATTGTTTGTCAAACAACCCGGCACGGAGAGCCGCATCGAATTGGCTCCTATCGGCTGTTATGCCTAGGCATTAGCGCCTAGAAAGTCATTGTCATGCCACCGTGGTGCGACTTCCGGGTAGAAGAGGGGAGGCCCAAACTGGTCACCAACAAGAGTCAGTGAGGCGCAAGTGTATGGGTAGGCACAATTACTCTTTTGGCGGACAATTGCTTCGAGAAAGACAAGGAGTTGGCATCGGCGTGGTAGAGTAAGATACTTGGGGTTACGGATGTCTCCATATCACCATGGTTAACGTTCGTCATCACGAACCGAGATTCACCGTATAGCGAGACAGTGGACAATACAAGCAGTCCCTACAGAGCACTTCTTGGCCAGCTCCTGGCCCGAGTTTTACGTATAGATAAAAAGGCCTTAGAGTATATATAGACTCTACATATCTTAGCGGGGTTAATTCTTCTACTCCGTATAAGTATCACCATCTCGCTTCACGGTGACGGACGTTAGACATTCAGATCATGGCACACAAAGGCTTGATGGCGTCACATGGAAATAAACATCAAATATCCTTTTATTCAGTTGCTTTTGCTACAAAATCTGCATTTTATTTATGCAGTTTTCGACGATCAAATATGAACGCCAGAAGGTTACAGAGTGGAAATGAATTTTATTGTCGTCACGTCTCATCAATCTCACGGGGATTAAAAACTTAAGCGGAGACGAAACCCTTGACGTCTGTTGAACAGTTAGTGGTTGTTCTGCACATAAGATTGGATTAAACTTACTCTTCAACCAGTTCAGGTACTCCTTCTGCTCCTTGTAGTCAATGTAATCCGGAATGAACAGAGCCATCCTGGTATCAACTCCCCTCTCCTCGAGGTACTCCTCAAGCAGGATCTGCAGGTCCTCGTCCAGGTTGCCAAACATGGGACCGGGGTACAGGTTCCTGCGGGCATAGTCCTTGTCGGCGGTCTTGGGGTCGGCATTTTCGGCATCGGCATAGTAGTGGACGTTGCTGATGGTAAAGCTGCTGTCCTGGGCGACAGCTTCGATACACAGCGCGCCCTGTTGGCCATCTTTCGTCACCCTAATGACGGCGTGCGCGGGGAACGACGGCGTCAGCGGCTCGTCGTCGGCGTACTCGTCCTCGAACTCGGGGCGGTCGGCAGGCGAGACCTTGTCTTCGGGCGCGACCCTGATGTTGCCGCCGGGAGTGCGGCCCCGGTTGACAGAGCCCTTGGTGTTGGCGCCACCAGACTGCTCGTCAATCTCCTCGGCCTCGTCGTACATGGCCTCGTCCGACTCCTCATCAAAAGGCTCCTGAGGCTCGGCAAGGTCGGCAATGGTGAAGGTGACGCGGATGCTGCCGAACCGTTAGATACTTTGTTATGATGTAAGAGGTAGAGCTGGTAACAACTTACGTCTCGTTGTTGAACTTGCGAGTCAAGGTGACCTCCTCCTGGCCAAGGATGTCTTCAATCTTAAATTGGCTGGCCTCAAGGTAGTCCTTGATGTTGGTCGAATAGTTCGACGGCTCACCAACGTCCTCCTCGAGGTTCAGCTCACTGTCAAGCTTGGCCACAAGCGATTCCTGGACTGTAGGGCGACGTTAACGCGTGTGATAGTAAATTGGAAACGAACATGGGCTTACCATCGCGCTTAGGCACGGTGGTGTGGAACGCGGACGCGAGCCTAGGTGCGGAGGTGGGCTTCCAGACAGCGCGCAGCGCGGCGGGCTTGAAGAGCTGCGGGCGAGCTGCCTTGGTGGACAGGCGAGCGGCCGAGCGGGGCGCAGAGCGCGCAATGGTTCTCAGCGACAGCATTTTGTCTAGATGGATGTAGTTCGGAAGGTGGCGGTTGAAGTTGAAAAGAAAGAAGCGAAGAGAGAGCTCTTTGCCGCTTGTCTCGATGTGACGGAAAACACCATATGACGCTCGGGCACCGCACAGATGGCGATCCAAGCTCCGCCGAGGAGCACCATCATCCCACCGCCCGCCGATTCGGGCTGAACGCGCCTGTTGGCTTTGGGTCTTCCGTTCTTTCTTTCTTTCTTTCCTTCTCACCTTCGCTGTGAGATCCCCAGTCCTGCCCGTCACAATGGCTTCAGAAGAGCAGAAGAAGGCCAAGGTACTTCCCCCCCCCACACATTATACAAAATATCCACTGCACCACTCCAGACCCCACAGCTAACCCTCCTCCCAGCCCAGCCCCCTGCGCTCCATTATCGCAGGCAGCACGGCCGGCGCCGTTGAGATTGCCATCACCTACCCCGCCGAGTTCGCCAAAACCCGCTCGCAGCTCAACCGGCGCCTGGCCGCGGGGCAGAAGCTTCCATGGCCACCCTTCGGCCCGCAGTGGTACGCCGGCTGTACCACCCTCATCATCGGCAACTCGCTCAAGGCCGGAATCCGCTTCGTCGCCTTCGACCAGTACAAGAGCCTGCTCGCCGACAAGGACGGCAACGTCTCAGGCCCTGCCAATGTTGTCGCCGGCTTCGGCGCCGGCGTCACCGAAAGTGCCCTCGCCGTAACCCCCTTCGAGAGCATCAAGACCCAGCTGTGAGTCGATTGTAACCCTTGCGCATCATGTTGAAGCTCCACCATGCTGACGCTCGGCTTCAGCATCGATGACCGCAAGTCTGGCAAGCCGCGCATGCGCGGCTTCCTGCACGGCACCAAGATCATCGCGCAAGAAAAGGGCATCCGCGGCTTCTTCCAGGGCTTCGTGCCCACGACGGCGCGCCAAGCGGCCAACAGCGCTGTACGCTTCGGCTCCTACACCACGCTGCGCCAGCTGGCGCAGAGCTACGCCGCGCCCGGCGAAAAGCTAGGTGCCGTCAGCACCTTTGGCATTGGCGGTGTGGCCGGCATCATCACAGTCTACGCCACCATGCCTCTCGACACGGTCAAGACGCGCATGCAATCCATTGAGGCTAGTTCCGAATACAAGAACAGCTTTGTTTGCGCTGCTAGAATCTTCAAGGAGGAGGGTATCTTGACCTTCTGGTCGGGCGCCGTACCGCGCTTGGCTAGATTGATTCTGAGCGGTGGTATCGTGTTTACCATGTGCGTCCACCTTTTGCTCCTTTGGTTAAATAAGTGCTGACAGAGAACAGGTACGAAAAGAGCATGGAAGCAATGGACAAGCTTGACCCCGAGAGAAAATACATCTAAGCAAGCAACTTCTGAGCCAGGAACACCAAGGCAGTGCGCATTCCAAGCCTAGGAATCGCAGAGCTTGCCTGCCATGTAAAACCACCAAACAACCGCCAAAAAATCAAAACAGCGAGAGAAGGGAAAACACCCATGTACAATGATCACGAAGACAAAGAATTATGTACATTGAGATATGAGGGGCAGGCGTCTACATCTCTACTGTATTTGCACTTGTTAGAGCATAAGAGCGGACAGGAGTAAGGCGCTGCAATGGAGGAGTGACGGAGCAAAAAACAAAAGATCTAAGAAAAGCATGTATCAACACCTCTGTATCCTCAAAACGTACATCGTTCCCCAGGCAGAACATCTACTGCTGCTGCGGATGCGGATGCAGCCTCTGCGGCTGATGTTGCTGATGAGACGGCAATTGCTGCTGCTGCTGCTGCTGCTGCTGTTGTTGTTGTTGTTGTTGTTGTTGCTGCTGCCCCATCTGCTGCCCCCAGCTCGTCATGTCTTCCACCGACGGGAAATTGAAATTGGGAATGTACATATCCCCTGCCGCGCCCATGTTCTGTGGGAACAGCCTGTCCCACTCGTTCTGCGCCATATCAGTCAGCAAACTGTCTCGGAACGTTTAATAGCGCGCGCAAAACTCACCCAGTCAATATCAAGCATTGTATCATCGCCCGGGCTACTACCACCACCGCTAACAACCCCATACTCACCACCCCGCGGAACCCCCACACTGCTATCCGGGCTGCTGTGGTAGCTAGCCATGGCGCCATGCAAGTGCGGCGGCGGCGCGCTCGACGCGACGTACGCGTCGCGCGCAGCCTGGAAGTTCTGGCGTGCGTAAGCTGCAGCGGCCGGATAAATGCCCGCAGCCGTCGTTGGTGTCAACTGGGGCTGGCCGAGCATCGGTGTGGCGGGGGCGGGGGGTGTTGTTGCAGTGCTGTTGGTGCCACTGACGTCGCCCGGCGACGGCGTCATGCGCGCACGTGCGCTCCGTGCCAGGTTCGGGTACCAGATGCGCGGACTAGAGTCGGCGGCCAGGGGGCGGGGTCCGCCGATTGTCGTGGGCTGCTCCATGGTCATTGGAGCGCGCATCTTGCGCATGCTTTGGTAGACGAGAGTGCGGTCGCGGATGCCGCTGAGGACGTATCTGGCCTTTTCGAGTATGGAGATGTTGGGTGGCAGGTCAAAGGCATAGTCGAGACAGCGCCACACGCGCTCTTCGTACGACGGGTTAGGATCTTTGGCGTAGAGCTCAGAGAGAAGGAGCAGGGCTGTATGCCATTGTTGATAGGATCCTGTACGGGTTAACGTTGATTAAGTTGAAGGCAATTTAAGCATCACGTACCACTGTACCAAGCCCACGGTCTCAATAAAGGCGACTGCTCAAGCGCAATGGCACTTTCCAACATCAGCGTCCCTGAACTGAGAACCATGTGTCTCAGTCGCTCGGGCATGAAGCGGTTTACGTTGCTGCTATATCGATGCAGAACGGTGATAATCAGCTTCAGAGACAGAATGTTGTACACCAGCTGCCACTGCGAGTGCACGGGGTTTTTATTGTTCAACAGTGGCAGATATCGCTTTTCCATGGCGTTTCTGAAGTTTTGGATTTTCGCCAACACGGCAGTTAAGCTCGTTTGCTTCTTTTCGATACGCGGTCTTTCAAACCACACCAACCGGCTCATTTCGTTGCACTCGAACCGCATGCGGGCGATGGTCATGTCGGTAAAGCGATCTGAATCTTTCGCGGGGGGTTTTTCCGATTCAAAATCAGCATCATCAACGTCCAACGGGAATTTAGTGTCGAAGTCATCCTCTCGGATCTGCGGTCGTGGGCCACTGGCTTCACAGACTCGGATATCAAGAAAGCATAGTTGGTACCAGACAAGCCGCCGCACGTGGGTTTCAACCGGGTGCATTGCATAATGCGTTCCGTCGCGGTGAAGCCCCATGCATTCTGCCAGTCTGATAGCCATGGCAGTGAGGGCAGAATGGGCACGAGAGATCTCAGTGCGGCAGAGAGGTATCTGTCATGGTTAGTATAGGCCTGAGGTTACGGAAATACGGTGAAGACGAACCAAGTACATGACAAAGGCCTGCAAGGTTTCAAACTTTGTGGTTCGCACGACATTTGCTCGTGACAATGCAGCCTCCGTGCCCTCTTTGAAACTGTCGACAAGTTCGGCTTTAGAGGTCCCGTACTCATTCGTAACCGTCTCTTCCGACAAACTGACTGCTGCAGAAAGCATCGCTGCGAGCACTAGAGATTGCAATGACGCTCTTGGCTCGACCCCGGTTGCAATGTCTTTCCAAAAGGAAGCGTACTGTCTCTCAAACGACTGGCGATGGACCGTTGGCGCTATAGGGTGCACGGCCACCCAATATCGCTTGAGCAACGTATCTGCCATGGACTTTGCTGGAAGAGATTGAAGAAGGTTGCTCTTCCGAACTGAAGGGGCAAAGAAAAAACTTGCTGAAGGAGCCAGGTAATCCGGACCCGGAACCAGATACGAACTCGGGTGGACCTGAGGGGCAAGAGGGTGTGGCTGCATTGGACCCTGCAAGTCTGGCACTTCTGTGATGGCTTCAGCAACCTGTTCACAAGTTTGTCAGTATCACGGCGGGGTCGGGAGAGTTACCAGTTGTCCAAAAACTAACCTCCTGCGCGAGCTTCGGCCGTACGAAGCCGCCGATTCTCTCCGTGATTCTCATTCTTCCAAACTGCACGCCTAGGTCGACGAAATTGTCGTCGGCATTGTCATCATATGCGGCATCTACAGTGGCCAAGGGAGTGGGCTCGAGGCCTCTCTCATCTTCGGGATCGCTCAGATCCTCTTCACTAGAGCCATCGCCGAGACCGGGCAGGTGGGCGCCCAGTCTCGAGCTGGAGCGAGAGCGCCCGGTTGTTCTTTTCGCTATGTCTTCTTCAAGGGTGCGCTCCAGCGAGCCCATCTTCTCTTTGATCTCGGCCAGCTTGAGCTGCGAGGCCGCGTCCAAGGCGGGAGCCAAGAAGACACAGTCGCGGGAGAATCTGGTGCAATTGCTGCATGGGTGTTGCTTGTCGCACTTGAGCTTCCGCCGCCTGCAGTCACGTTCAACAATTGCCCAGGCAGCCGGTGGAGCAGATAGAACCTACCTGCACTCGAGGCATGAGGTGATTAGCCGATTCCGGCGGCGGATGCGCGAAGGCGCGGGGTGATGAGGATGGGCATGGCCCGCCCTGCTGGAGCCAGAGGGAGATGCAGACGGAGTTTCCTGATGCGTGGGCGACTGGCGCTGCATCTGCACGTTATACGGGTTTGGTGTGGACATGATGCTGCGTTTCTTGCCAAGAACGGGCCTTACGTGCGTAAAGGCGAAGGATGCCTGCGCGAGTTGGCTGAGGATCTCCTTTTAGTGAAGCGCACGAATCGGTGGGTGCGGAACTGACCTCTTCCCCTGCTCCAATCCCGGGGCGCCTGCTGCTGAGGTGAGGGCGGAAGATTACAGTCGTTTCTAGCCGCAAGCGGATGGAGAGAAAATTGGGCACTGAGTGTCAGGCTGTCGGCCAATTGAGGGTGGGGTATGCACGTCGGTCGGGTTCTAGGCCGCTGGGCTTGGCTCGCTGGTAGGGAACTCGTCGTTGACTCGACTCCTTTTTCGCTGGGCACATGTGATGGTCCGGCGCAACTTAAGGCTGAAGACGCTGGAGGCTGAAGCGGCTTGTTTCGGCTCCACCCGGTCATGGTTCGGCGACCGGAACGCCGCAAACCCGCCAGATCGCCCAAACCCAAAACCAATCCTGACACTGTATCTCGACTACCTACATGCTGAACCTCACATGGTGCATCTCGATCCCCCGCGGCTGCTCCCGTAGCCTCGCCATGCCCGCCTTGAACCACGCCGTCTGCCGGTACCCCATGTGCGCCTCCACCCTCTCCCATCCCATGGCCCAAACGAATGCCTTGCCCTTTGGACATGGCTTGTCGCTGCCCGACAAGCTTCCTCTCCGCCCTCTCCCCGCGCTCCCGTCGTCCCGCAAGCTGCAATGCTCCACTTCTTCAACTACCCATCCGGAGCTGATGCCCACCAGCCCCGAGGCGTGCTCGCGCGCGAGGCTCTGGAAGTCGCTCCACACGCTTTCGAAATCACCCTTGTATGATGACGGAAAGTAGCATGTCACAAGCTCCGTGACCGTTGCTGAGGTTGAGGGAGCGTGCGGCGCGCTGAAACGGACATGGTGCGTGGACGGAGGGGCGGAAAGGAGCTTCTCGAAGATCTTGTGGAAGGGGAGGTAGGCGTCGCTGTCCACAAAGGCCTGGTGCGCGGCGATCGAGTCCCAGTCTGCGGTGCGGCATGTTAGTCTTGTGGCTGTTCTCACGGTGGGGAGAGCTGCATACCAACGAGCATCTGTATTATGTCGGGGTCCTCCAGCTGCACACCGTAGCTCATGCGCCGAAAGCCCGGTTGGCGGGAAACAACCTCAAGGGTCTGGCGCCATGTCTTTGCTGCGTCGCTGTCTTTGTCTTGGGCGTTCGTACCGGCCTGGAAAGGGAGGATGGTAATTTCCGTGACGCCAGACATGTCAAATACTGTCGCGTTGCGATGAGCGTGACGTGAATTACATGGGCGTGAAGTGTTACTGACAGGCGTTGGATCAATCCATACTCTTACCTAGGTAGGTAGGTAGTACCTGAGCGATGACGATGCGGACGTCATTTCTTGGCTGTACGGCAGTCACCCCGCCAGCTCGCCTTTCAGGTTGCTTCCATCTCCGTTCACAACAGATTGGCGTGCCATTCGTCTTTGGTCAACGACAAGGGAGCTTGGGGACGCAAGGAGCGCGGCTGACAACACGTCGAAGCTTTCGTGCTAGCCATGCACGAGCGCCGCAGCTCATCCACCTTATCCCAAACACGCTCTCTGCGGCTTCATCGGCTAAAGGCAAGTCGCACATATGTATGTGTAATCCATCCGCGCACAAAGAGTGGTTATCGTTCCCTGGATCCCGGAACCGCTTTCGAAGCCATGATACTTACCTATGCTCCACTCTGCTTAAAGAGGATATGGCGCCCTTCAAACGCTCATTGGCTTTAGTCTACTATCAGCCTGTCTATGCAATTGTGCTTTCATTCTCCCTATCGTTTTCTCAAGTCAAACGCCCTCTTTCCATTTTTGATCATAGTGTTGCCTCACCATCAATTGACGCACCAAGAATTCTTCAAGTCCATGGGCCAGTCGAGGACTAGCCACTTGTCTAAGGCCAAAACAATGATCAATCGTTCAACAGTCGACTCTGCGATTACGCGTGCAGCTAAGCAGCGTGCATCTGATTAATTTAGGGCATGTACAAAACTGCTTCCCTTCACCTCTCCAACCTTTCCTTCAGTCTTTGCTGTCTCTCCAGATCTGTTTCCAGTTTCCTCAACCGCCGTACTCAACCCAAGCCTTCAATCCTTCAAGATGAGGGCGTGCTTCCTCACTGCCTTCCTGGGTGCGTCCATGGCCCTCGCGGCCCCCGCCATTCCAGACGACGAACGTACAAGCAACAATGGCGTCGTCTCTACCTACTCCCAATCAATGGTCTTGCAGGGTCGCTCCAAAAGCATAGCCCTCCTTCGCGACTCCTTGCCCATGTCAAACAAACGCATGGAGGCAAGAGCCACCTATTACTCCCTATTGCCTCGCAACTATGGTGAGGAGGACGAAGACACCATCAATATCGGCCAAAACGACAACGATGACGACAACCACGACGACGGCAAAACTGATGCACTCCTCCGTCCAGTCGCCGTTCCCTCTGCGGCCACCACGACGCCCGTTTTGGGAGCCAGATCAGAGTCTGAAGTAGAAACTGCTACTATGTCGGATCCCTATGAAAACGAGCCTTGGTATCGGAATACCACGAAGGAATTTTGCGATCTCCTCCGCCCCAGGCCCCTCGACGAGACTTTTACCCTCACTTTCAGTGCTCCGTCTGGGAACAAGCCGCCAACAGAGATGAAGATGGTGCAGAGTCATATGCTCAAGATCTGCCGCGTTGATGCCTCGGACATTGCCGTCCCGCACGTCGCCAGGACTGCTGCTTATGATGATTATGAGGATATGGCACCTCTCCCTGCTCAGTCAGCCACTACTACCGTTGCTGGTTCTACGACTACTGTTGCTCCTACTGCTACCTCCGCTACCTCCGCGGCTACTTCCACTTCTGCTTCTACTACTGTTACAACTTCCGTTCCTGTTGCTACTGTTGTCTCATCATCTTCTTCCTCCTCCTCTTCCTCCTCTTCCTCCTCCTCCTCGGATGTTACGACTATCATAATGGATCCTACCACCTCCTCCAGCTCCTCCAGCTCTTCAACGCCTGATTTAATTATCACTATGACGATGGACCCGACGACCTCTTCTACGTCCTCAACATCCTCAACGTCCTCAACATCCTCGACGTCTTCTACGTCTTCTACTTCCTCTACCTCGTCTACCTCGTCTACCTCATCCACTTCGTCTTCGACCTCCTCCACCTCCTCGTCCACTTCGTCCACCTCATCCTCATCTATCGTCACCCCGCCTCCCCCCGTTACAACTACTCAGACGACTACAGTCACTGTCCAACCCTTCGTCTCCACCGTCACCTCCACCGTCACAGTCACCCAGCAAATCATGGTTCATGCACGTACCCCCGCACCGGCATGCCCTTGTCCAACCCTCTAGGCTTCTTTTGCGAAAACACGCAAACTTGCATAGAGACCCCTCCCCGAATTCGTTCCTTTTTGTTTCACTCCTTCAATCACTTGCTCGTTTCTTGCTGTCTCGTTCCCAGTGGCTGTTCATGTATTCGATTGGTGGGTAGAGTATTGGTGCATCTGGCAGCGTCTAAAGGGCAACGTTTCTTGAGCCGCTGCTGAGGACTCAACTGGTGGTTTCGCGCCTCTTGTAGGTGCGACGTTATCATTGCCGGGGACTGGAGAGGCGCGTGCAGTATCCAGCGTGTGCTGCTGGGACAACGTTTGATAATCAATGTATACTTCGGTAGTTAGTCGAATATCAGTTTCCATTGCCAGGTGTACTGCCTACGAAAATGCGCAATTAGTATATCGACCATAACACAAGTCAGTATTCGCACATAGTCAACCCCCCCCCCCCCCCCGTAGCCTGATGAAATGACTGTCGTCCCGCCTCGCAGAATTGCGCCTTTTTCCCAGCCACCCGCGATTCCTTTCCACCCGGCGCGCCGCACCAAACTGCTAGAACCCCGGAACAGCAAACAACGCCGGTCCCAAAATCATTAGCTTCCCCCGCGTCCCAATAGTCTCTCGCTCCTTAAATATCCAGCATGCTCCTCACCCTCTGCGGCGGATAATTCTCCGTTAGCGTCTGCCCTGTCATGCCCGACCTGGCCGTGTCGGCGGTGCGCGTGCTCGCCGCGTCGTTGTTCTCGCCCCTCCTCACCACTCTGGCGCCCATGCCGCCCTCCTCGAGCTCGAGCGGAGGATCGTGGAACGGGTCCTCGCTGAGCCGCCTAATGGCGCGCTCGATGTCGTCGGAGCTTAGCTCGCTCGTGCTGCGGCGTCCAGCCTGCGACGGGATGCTGTAGTGCGAGGGCAGGGCGAACGACTGCAGCTCGACGTTTGCGCGCGGCAGAGCAGCGCGGCCGCCGGGCCCTTCGGTCGCGAGCGCGCGCAGCCGCTGCTCCGGGCTCAGGTGCGTGTCGCCGCGGGCTTTGGCCCACCAGTGCGGCTTCTTGGTGAGGCCGAGCTCGGCGTCGGCGCTGCGGCCGCGCTCTTGTCGCTGCTGGATTAGCAGGCGGTCTTCGTTCTCGTCGACGTAGCCGTAGATGTTCATCATGATGAGGAGCAGCGCTGTGGTGCCGTAGCCGAGCCCGTATGGCCACCCGGGCTCGACGTCGTATTTGAATAGGTTGATTTCCCAGATCCAGGCACTGGCTATGGCATAGATAACGCGGATGCCCAGGATGATGATGTAGAGGAAGAGCTTGGTGGGACAGTAATGGCAAAATGTGTTGAAACGGTTCCAGAGGCCAGTCGTACGGGGACGGTAGTGGTGGAGACTGTGGTGAAGAGAGACGATTATTACCACCCAGGCGCAAAAAGCAATGATGGCACCTGCTTTATGCCGGCTGTCAGTTGCGGAAGGCTGGGCGTAGTGGGATTGTTGCCAAGGGGAGCGCTGATACTCAAGGGCAGTCCACGAGCGAGGAATGACCATGAAGAAGTTCTGTAGTTGTTAGTGACCAAACTCCTACTAACAATGATCGTCCGACCTACTAGCCAGGCAAACATATAGAAGACTAGCGGTATCCAGAATTCGAATTGGCCCCGCTTGTCATCTTGGGGAAGAAGGAAAGGGTCTCTGTCACAAATTTGCCTTTCCTGCCAGGATCCCCTATAGGAATTAGCTAGTTCCTCGGTATTGGTGGGATAAACACACCAATGTCTGGTAGCCTCCCAGACCATGGCCAACGTCCCCGGAAGCATCAGGCAGTAGAAGAAGCTCTGTAGTACAATCGCAAGCTGCTGCAGATAATCCCGGTCGACATCAACTCCAGTGATGGTGCTGATGATGCCGCATGCCGCGACAAAGCACATCCAGTACCATTGCCATCGCCTCCCTATAATCCGGAACCGCTTATCCTCTCTCAAGAACATTCGTCCATGTTTCCGCAGGTTGATCAGAGTGAACATGATGCTCGCGGCAAACAGGGCGGCGAAGCCAATCCCGATGGCGCCACGCGCTTTGATGCCATAATATGGTACGTAGCACGAGGTGCCATTGACCCAGCTGCCGTTGCTGAACATGGTAGGTTGATACTGGTCGAAGATGAGATAGCATCTTGATCTATTGGAGATGGTGTTGTTGCTGTAGACGGTGTAATTGTAGTACTTGAGCGCGGTCAGGTTGAAATGCACGCCGTTGATGAGCGTGTCTGTGTTATTGTCGCCCGAGGGGAACGAGCGCAACTCGCGAAGGTCGAGGAGCGGCATGATGGATGAGCTTGGAGCTATGGCTTCGCGCACGGCTCCGGCGGGGTCTTTGTGGGGAAGGCCGCTGTGGAGAAACTGGGGTTGATAGGTGACGGCGCGACGACGGCGTCGTAACGGCGCGAGAAATCCAACGCCAACGAAGGAGTTGAAGGCAACCCCGCTGTCAAAAGAAGGCGTGTTGGGGAGATCCGTCGCGAGCCGAGGTGCCGCGCAGCCACTGGTGCCACCACCACCATCACTACCATTTGTATCACCAGTCCATCACAACTTCATGCGACTCCAAAAAGTGTGTTTTCATAGTTCCAGACAAAGAATACTACTAAACATGGCCGGTCATCGTCTCGTTGATGATCATCGGCGACACTACTTATCTTCATCCTCTACCGGTCAGATAAGCGCGCGGAAACAAATGTTTTTTCAGTCGCAGACGACAACAGACGGCATGAGTCCATCCCGAGAGCTTATGCGATACATGTAGATGTGACAGGTGGTTTATAGCCAAAGTCGACGATCACCTTCTAGACATAACCCACACCTCAACTACATAAAAAATAAATTCTACTATACCTACAGTGGACTCCTTAAATGGCTATAATCAACTACTACGCTACGGCTAATAGGCGCTAGGTAACTACAATGTCTTGTTATAGTATAAAAATAAAAACAGTCAAAGGCTTAAAAAAATATATAAAGATATAGAGATATAAAAGATTTAAGATCTAAAGTAAATCGCATATTCTTACAGTTGTATTATCACATAGGATGGGCAAATTATCCGGAGTCTTGGAGAAAGTTACTTTGAAAGACCTTCCTTAATGCAATTCTTATTGCTCTGGGTAGGGAGTTAGGGATTGCAGTACTTAATAGCTAGCATAAACCCGGCTTTTTTTTTTTTTTTTTTTTTTTTTTT
>NW_022983534.1:656464-695519 GCF_010093885.1 Aplosporella prunicola CBS 121167 | reverse complement strand
TTTTTGGTAGGACTCTACGACTAGCGCTATTCCTGATTCCGGCCGGTATGTAAGGTAGTGCTGCTGCTTTCTACCTTGCGGGTATTTCGATTCTTGATATCTTCTTTGGCTTGAAGGCTATTTCTAGCATTATCGGCGTATTCGACAAGACAAAAACCCTCCTGATAGGTAACGTCGAGGTGTGAGTTTATATATCTGTATATAGGAGATCATACTAGAAATTGAGCCACTGAAAATAGTAGCGTACGTCGAAGCTAAATATGATTAATGCCGCTTTTGTGGCGGTCTGTACTGTAATCTGTAAGTCACTTCTATAAGGGAACATGTTTTAGTATTCAAGTGCAGAATATGATAAATCGAACCAAAACTCTATTCTCTATGTGGCTTTGAAGATTGCCAGATGGCATGCCTACACTCCAGTTATTTTTTACTATTCAAGATTAATAATTACTTCAGGATAATTCTGGCCAGTGACCTTTTATATAGCAATTGGATATGTTCGTCCAAAGTCATTTATTATAAGCCAACCATTTTGGTAACCCCTGATGTGAAATCAACAATGTAGCAAGTGGCGACTTAGGGGCAAACCACAGGGATATTGTTTTACGTACGGTGCTCAACCAAGCTACATTTATGTTCAGAAAGAAGGCAGATAAAGTTTCGCTAGGTAGGCTATGGCACAAAAGCGTAAGCCTATGCTGAGGTCGTATGCAAGGTGTTCAAGACCTTTTCGCCAACTATAACATTGTATCATTTCATTGATTGAGCAACCAGGTCGGGCTGCACCTGGCCAGAGAACTACTCATCTATCCGTGTCACGAACGCCACATAGTCCATCTAGCCATCTCCTTGAAGACGGCCGATCCTTTAAGCGTCGACATCCATCTTCTCTGCCGCCTGCGGAACCTCGTCGTCCTTGAGCTCGTGAACCGTAACGTACTTGCTGATCTCCTCCCTGGTGATGACCTTCTCGTTGAGCACGGCAGTCGTGCCACGCTGGAACTTGTAATTCCTCTGCTTGACTTCGCGCTGGTTAGGCTGGATGTAGTTGCGGAGCAGCGTCGTCTTGTCCTCGGTGATGACGCAGACGTCCACGTTGCTACCGGAGCCCAGATCGTTGAAGATACCCGACTGAATTGCATCCGAACACAGCTTCACCGCCTCGTCCCGCGTGAGGTCGGGCTTCCACTGTGTTTCGAAGACGGACATGGCAGCCAGCGAGCCAGAACCCATGGTCACGTAGGGAAGCTTGTCGGTGCTACCGTGTGCGTGGACGGTGAACAGGTGCGAGCCCGTCGGGTCGACGCCCGCAACCACCAGGTAAGCACCGATATGGCCTTGGTAACGGAACAGGTGCTGCTTGAGCATCGTCATGGTGGTGACGACGCGCGGTTTGCGGCCGGTCGAGAGGGCGTGCAGCTCGAGGTTGGAAGAGATGATGGCGGTGGTGAACTCGGTGTCTGCGGCGGTACCGGCGCCAGCGCACCAGATCTGAGGGGCGATGTAGTGCAGCTTCTCGCAGTTCTGGGGACGGGTTAGTGAGCGGTGGGAGCACGAGGCGGATGCGATGACGATGATGGTACCTTGTCTGCTACTATAGGGCCGCTGGTGGCTCTGGTATCGGCGGCGATGACAACACCGCCATTGTATATGCAGCCGACGATGGTGGTACCGGTGCTGGTGGCTTTGGGCAAAGGCACACCCTGGGCGTGCAGGGCGGCATTGCGGTTGTAGTTGGAGAAGTCGAAGCCGGGCATGATGGATGGCAGCGCGGACGGGTGGGTGATGGGCCAAGCTGGAAAGGAAGCGAGAGCAGCTGGTCGGTGGACGGAGAGGCAGTCGGATAGGCAGGCGCGACGGATGTTCTGGGAAGCTCTGGAGTGATGCAGCCAGTGTGAAGCTCCGCGAGCCAGCCTGGGAGCTAGGCACGCCCCAGCTGGCCCGTGCGGCATTTCACGTCCACCGCGCCGAATAATGATACAAGACCCGCACCCGCGCGCAACCTTCAACACACCACTGCGCTCCCTCGACAGGCGCCAGTGCCATCGCTAAAGCTCGCCCGTACAACGTGTCCAGCTCGCCCGCTCGCTCCATTTCGCTCGAGTCTCGCCGTCCTTCTCCGCCAACCACTCCAAAAACACCTCCCAGAAAAGCACATGCGGAGCGCGCACCTGTGACATCGGGCAACCCTTCTCCACGTGTAGAGCTCCGCCCCGGCTATCCTGTGGCGAGAATGGCCTTCTCCATGTCCGGCCCGGCCGCCTCCAATGCGCAGGCCAGGCAAGCGGCCGACCTTGACGAAATAAGCACCGAAGTATGGCGCAACTCCACGGGCGGCATGTATCATCACTTTATACTAACCACTCCTCGCAGCTTCTCGGCTTCAGCGCATTAGGTGGAGCGAAGAAGCTCAAGCTACTCCCTACGCCATGGCCCGCCGACGCCCTCCCTCCCTCGACATCGTCCCTGCTGGCTGTCGCGTCGCAAAAGGGCCTCCTCGCCGCAGCTGGCCCTGAATCGCTCGTCGTCGCATCGACTGATGCCGTGCGGGCCGCGCTACACTCCAAGGACCAGGCGCAAGATGGAATCATCAACTTCGAACCGCAGCTCACGATCCCCGGGCCCCGGCTATCCCAAGTCGCGTTTACTTCCGACGACCAACACCTGGTGTTATCAGCAGAGAGCGGAGGTGGCCTGGCGATACACGACGTCGCGGCCCTCTTGAATGGCAAAACGGAATCTACTTTCCAGTTGGCAACAGAGGGCATGGCGGTTCGGTCACTCAACCCGAATCCAGCCCCAGAGCATGCTGAATTTATTGCCGTCGTGTTGACTGGTGGTCAATTGATGCTGGCCAATCTCAAAGAGAGGAGTTTTGTCAAGCCAAACAACAACGCAGTTCTCAAGAGCGGGGTCAGTTGCGTGTCGTGGAGCAATAAGGGAAAGCAGATGATTGCTGGTCTAGGCGACGGCACCGCCTTTCAACTCAAGCCGGACGGCTCGGCGCAGGCGGTCGTCCCTAGGCCTCCTCAACTGGAAGGCGATCAGCACGGTATATCCATCCGGCCCTTTTGTTCTTACTCAGAAGGCTAACTCCTGACAGTGTCCGCCATATTTTGGCTGGCTAACGATGACTTCTTGATTGTGCACACGCCAACGCAGTTTGAAGCTGACACGGCTCCTGATTCGACGTTCCATTTCGTACATCGCGACAAAGGCTCGCAGAACTATAGCTTCCAGAAGCTCGTTGACCCGGCTCCTCCCTTCGGCTTGAACCGTTCCCCTCCCCATCATTTCATGGCGCGGCTTCGGAACTGGAAGCCTAGCATGGATGACATGCTCATGATTTCGTCAACCGCCGGCGTAGATGTCGGCGTGGTTACACGCTCCTCGGTGCCGTTATCTAGCGATCAACCGATTACAAATGTGTACACAACCACGTCCATAGGCGTAGATTCCCGGCGCGCACAAATGCCGTCCAGCATTGGAGAAGACGTGATGGACACCTCGCCCATCGGACTTGCTATTGACCTTTCCAGCAAAGACAAAGTGTGGAAACCCATTCAAGGCAGCGATGTCGAGTGGTCCCCGACCCCCCTTCCACAACTCGTGGTGTTGAACAACGAAGGTTTCTTAGTCTCTTGGTGGGTCGTCTACAATGCTTCCATCGAACAGAATACT
Organism: Aplosporella prunicola CBS 121167; assembly: GCF_010093885.1. Classification (NCBI taxonomy): domain Eukaryota; kingdom Fungi; phylum Ascomycota; class Dothideomycetes; order Botryosphaeriales; family Aplosporellaceae; genus Aplosporella; species Aplosporella prunicola. Next base: position 691,838 of record NW_022983534.1, on the reverse strand, counting down.
GGCTATGATGGCCTTGTTACCGTTGGCGGAGGCCAAGCGGCACAGCAAGCTCAGCCTGCCGCACCAACCCCCTTTGGTGGAAGGTCGTCAACCTCCGGGGCCGCACCAGCCTTTGGCTCGTCTGGTTTTGGTGCTTCAGGTACAAGTGCTTTTGGCAGTTCTTCGGCGCTCGGCGGCAGCAAGTCTCCATGGCAGTCGGCAAGTACTGGTAGCGCCGGTGGAGCTCCAGCTTTTGGCAAACAATCTTTTGGCACTCCTTCTGCACCTGGGGCATTTGGACAGCCTGCATTCGGTAGTGCATCGAAGCCTGGCGCAACGTTTGGTGCTCCTGGAGGGCTTGGTTCTAAAGGCTCCGTATGGGGCGCTCCTTCGACTGCTACTTCCCAGCTGACCAAGCCGAGTTCTCCCTTTGGCGGAACAGCAGCGGCTCAGTCCCCATTTGCGACGTTGGCACAAAATACCAACAACACCGCTGGTGGAGGATTCTCTGCCTTTGGCAAACCCTCTACAGCTTCACCATTTGCTAATGCTCAGAACAAGCCTGGACAATCCGCATTTGGAAATCCGGCTTTTGGTTCGAACAATGCTCCAACTCAGAGTTTCGGTGGGTCCTCCGCACCGAGCTTTGCTTCAACAGTGTCGCTGAACTCTTCTGTAGGCGGTTCCACGGTCAAGTCCTTCGGCGCGCCGCAAAACACGAATCTTTTCGGTCAGAAGGCAGCTCAGCCACAAACAGAGGAATCCGAAATGGCCGATACAGATGATCCCCGCAGTCCGAAAGGAGCACAAAAGTCCAACATATTCGGCGACTTTAAGCTTGGAACTACGTTCGCAAAAGACGGAACATCCAATGACGATCTCCCTAAGCCCGCGAATCCCTCTGGCAGCTTTGGTTTGGGTCAATCTTTCGGCCAAGTTCTGGATGCGGCGCAGAATGAATCAACGGGGCCGAAACCTCCGACTAAGCCCGAAAACCCCTTCGGACAAACCCAATCTCTCGGTCAAGTTCTGGAAACAGCGAATAAGGAATCATCGGGGCCCAACCCTTCCGCTAAGCCCGAAAACCCCTTCGCACAGGCGTCAAGCAAGCCCGAGATAACGTCGCCCACGCCAGCTGCCAAGACTCCTAACACGAGCGGAAGTTTGTTTGACAATCTAGGCAAACAAGGAAAGTCAGGATCATCTCTGTTCGGTAATATTGGCAACAAGCCGGCTACGAATGGCGCTGCTCCAACCTTAAATCCCGAGAAACCCAAGCCAAAGTCTCCGTCGCCACAGCCGAAAGAAGAGGATGCACCTCTACCACCCGATTTTACGGCACCCAAGCCCAAGAAGAGTCAGGATTCGAAAGCAGAAGATGCGCCGGAGGACGCGCCATTGCCGCCGGATTTCACAAAGAAGGCCAAGGAGCCTGAAAGCAAGGACACAGACGACCTACCACCCATTGCAGGAAGCCCTCCCGTGGAAGTCGAAAAGCCCGAGTCTCCCTCGCCGTCAGAAAACTCTGCAGACAAGGAAGGTGCAAGCTCGCCTACTGCAGCACCCCTCCCTCCTGATCTCCGCAAGCCAGCCAATGCCTTCAGTTTCCCTTCAGCCCCGGACACCACGAAGCCATCTGCGCCACCTAAGCCTCCTAGCCCCTCTAGGTCACCAACACGCCCGGCTGCCCGTGTTGATTTTGGGGCTTCCACCACCCCATTTGGTGCTCCTAAGACGCAACCACCTGTCCCTGTTTTCCCACCCAACAAAAATGAGGATACGCTTCGTTCGCCGAGCCCAGTCCGCACTGCGTCGGCCTCTGTCCCTGCTACTGGCCCAAGGCGCGAGGCAATGAAGATTCCGCCTGCACCGCCGGTCACTCGTGCCACTTCGCGGCCCGCGGCACCAGAGCCCGATTCCATCCTCCAGGATTTACCTGATGACGAGGAAGCAGAACAGACCCGTAACACCCTCGCATCCTCTCCGACCGCTACCAAAACGCTCAAGGAGTTTTACGTACATCAGGACTATGCAGGACCTTCTGGTCCTACCAGCATTGCCGGCAGTATTGAGCAGTTATACCGCGACATGCAGAGCATGGTTGATACTGTGGGCCTGAACGCACACCACCTCGCTGGGTTCATCAAAGGTCATATGGAAAACGAGGGGCAAGAACGGCAGCGCTCTGACCTTGAAGTCGATGTGGACGATCCAGATGCTGAGGGGAGCTGGTGCCTTGCGGAAATTGACGATCTTGAGATTGTGGAGAACAATTTGGAAAACTCATTGGATCGGGGACGACTTTCCGATGTTCAAGGGAAGATTCGCGACCTGATCCGATTGTCCAAGGATGTGTCCCAGCTCCGGAAGCGCCTGCAGGATGTTCGGAAGGCCATTGAAGCCCGGAAAGACCCAGCGAAGCTTGCACAAACGCGTGGCACACCGCTTTCCGAAGAACAATCTGCCCAGCAGCTCACACTTCGTGGTTCCTTCGCTGACACTCAGAAACTGCTGACGGCGGCCGAGGAGGCTATTGTATTGCTGAAGACTCGCATGTCGTCGGCGGAGGCGAATCGTGGCAGCCCTAACACGCCCACTGCCGAGGCGGTAGAGAAGACGATCGCCAAAATGACCGCCATGATTGAAAAGAAGTCTGGCGATCTCGACGTGTTGGAGACGCAGATGCGCAAGCTGCGTCTTCTCGGCAATTCCGGCTACGGCTTCGACTACGACGAAGAGGAAGACGACGACATCGCCGCAGGACTGACGTCGCTGAACCTCCGCAGCAGCCTCGGTCCCAGGAGCAGGGAGGGCAGCCCCGCGTTCGCGACGCCGCCGACTACGAGGACGAAGATGCTCAACTACGGCACGCCCGGCACTGGCCGGAGCAATCGGAGCAGCAGGGGCTACGGACTGTTCTACACGCCGGACGGCAAGAGCAGTCCCGCGCCGTTCAGGAGCAGTTTCAACGGTTCCATGACAGGCCCCATCCCAGCAAGCAGCCTCGGCGAGGAGATTACCAAGGAGGATGTCAGGACATACAAGGCCAAGCAGGCGAAACGCAGCATTGTGGCTGAGAAGCTGAGAGAGGCGGCTGCGCGGAGGGGCGGGCCGAGGGTCACGAAAATCGGCCCTTGAAGCGTGAGTTGGAACATCCGAGCGACGTGCGAGCAAGGGGAGACATTTGGCAGGGTTGACAGAAAGGGGATAGGAGGGGTATTGGATAGGTGGAGCGATGGTGTCAGCAAGTGCTTGTAGGATATCACAGTCGGCGCTTGGGGCGGTAGCTAGTGTAGCTAGGCCAGGTGAACTAATGCATCACATTTGGTGCGACTTTTACGGCATGTAGTTAGATGACGAGACGAGCGAAGGTGCGCAGCCCCGGGCATGGCGCGGCAGCGTCGTGGTGGTAACTAGGTATTGTACGAGCACGACCCAGCCGAATCAGCCCCCAACATCTGCACGCAGGCGCGGGGACATGCAGGTGCACAGCCAGCGCAGGTTCCCGCTGGCGCAGCAGCAGCTCACGCAACACGTCTCGTGCCTCTCTAGACAGCTGTTTCCAACGAAACAGCTTCTGGACAGTGAAGACCCAGCAAGAAACGCGCTGCCGGGTCGCAGGCGGGAAGGAGGCCTTGCACACCCACGGCACCGACGCTTTGGCACCTTCTCATCGGGAGTGGTCAAAGCCCTCTTTTTGCTTGGTCCGTTCACCCGTCTTCCCCTCCCACACACCCACACACCCCCTTCCCCCCCCCCCTCTTTTGTCTCAGGACGCCAGCCAGACGAGCCGGGCATTGGACGGCAGTGCCTGGGCGGCGCAAGGGCCGCGCGGGCGGCGATCAATCGTAAATAGGCACGACTGCGTACAAGACCATGGGGTGCCCTGCTCTTGCTCGCGTGCCTTGGTCGCGGGCGCCATCGACGGGCGATGAATCATGAGGAGAGAGGAGCGCAGGGCGCCAGGCGGCTGGCAGTCATGATAGAGGTAGAGTCCAGAGCGAGCCAGAGCGAGCGAGCCGGAGTGGACGGGGTCGGGCGGTGCACGCAGCACGAGTGAGGCTCTGTTTCTGCAGGGCTTGGGGAAAACACGTTACACGACAGACAGGAGGACAAAAAGCCCGATTGGCGCGGCTTTGTTTGGACGTCATATCCACCACGTCTGCGCGCACGTGGTGACAGCAGTTGGCAGCTGGCAAAACCCGCGACAAAGCGAGAGGCCCCGGGTACGTCAGCACTCGACAAGCGCGCGAATGGCATGGTGTTGGGACGCTTCGGCGACAAAACATCCATGGTCGATCTTGCCGTTGCAGGCGCGGAGTGCAGTTTCGGATGTCGCCCGGCCTCCACGTCATTCGTTGGGAGGGAAAGGATCGCTGGGTTTATTCGACGCCCGTCAACCTCGACGCGCGCGAAAGGCGAAGATCGTGGGGGAGGGCGACGAGGGTGCGACGAACAGACAGATGGGCAAGTGTGCGACGCAAGCCACACGCATGCCATGCAGCGTGACGTCGCGAGCCACAAGGCCGGACGCGCGATATCCGCCATCCGGCCTGACCCGAGGCAGAGGGCTCGCCGGCCGATTGGGCAGTCCACGATCCTTGGCGTGGTGTTGCAAGAGGGTGGTCGTTGGCCACTCACAGCGCTCTTCAGCTCCACCCAAACGCCCCACCAAACAGTTGTTCTCCCCGCTGCCCGGGCGGACAGTTGGCGTCTCATCTCCGCTCTTCCAGACGTTTCGCTTGCAGTTCACAATTTCCGCGTAACGATTCAACGAATGGGCTGCTTCCCAGGGCCTTACGCCCGTATCCGTGACGGCAGCCATTCCTACAGGAGACGTACGGTATCGATAGATCGGCCCGCCCCGTCGCGGTGATTAGAAACCGCTTCGAGCGGCTAGCAAAAGCGAAGCATGCAAAAAACCCACTCTTGCAGGCTGCCCAATTGGTACATGGCTTACCGCTACTACTCGCTTCCCGCAAGGGTATGGCCGCGTCAGACCAGTCTGCTTCGGGCAACGGCTAGGCTGTGCGCGGCCATGGTTTTCATCGCAGTCGTTCCCCTGTGCCTGGTGGCATGACGTGCGTCGTCGGAAGATAACTCGCAAGACACTTTGCCCGATTGAAACGCACCACGACACCAACGCGACTACGGCGCTTCATACGCTGCGGGGAGCGCACGTGCTGCTCACCTACTAATACTCCTACCATGGCCTTCCCCTCTACCTCCCAAGTCACACTTCCACAAGCAAAACCCAAACACCGCCCTCATGTTCTTCAGACGCTTCTTCGGCGGCTCTAAGAAGTCCAAGTCCAAGCCCGACCGGACGAGCAAGACTCCCACCGTCCAGAGCAACATCACCCAACCCGAGCCGCCCCGCGAGTTCAGGCTCGTTACCGACACGGAGCTGGGTCGCCGGCAAGATCAGATCATTGCCAATCTTCGCCACGATCACAGCCCGCGCCCCGCTCCTGTCCGCAAAGAGTACACCACCAAGCCCTTCTACATCGCCCCCTCTGAGGAGAAGCTCGAGATCCACGGCATCAAGGTCGAGGTTGTGTCCGATGAAGATGAGTGCTACCACCCGGCCCCGAGCCTTTTCGTGCACACCGAGCAAAAGGTCACGGAACGCTTCAGCCCCAAAGTATGTCTCTTTCTGCCTTCCCACCGCCTTCACAAAACACTAACAGCGGCACAGCCTGTCAACAGGGCCGGAACTCCCCACCCGCAGAGGAGGACGAGTTCTGCCAGCAGGCACTCGACGCGGACCGTCAACTCGACCAAGACTGCCCAGTCGACCAAGACGGCCCATTCGACCAAGACGGCCAGGACTGCCCGCTCGACGCGGACGCTCAACTCTACTAGACGCAACGACTCGTCGAGCCGTCTTGTCAACGCCAGACCGGCACCCTCAGCAACCGGCACCATCACCATCGGCTACGCCGGCTACTAAAGCACTCACGGATTTCTTTTGTTTTACTCATGTCTCCACGCTTAACGAGGACGGTGGAGGATGCCGCGCTGGCAGCCGTCCCCCCCCAAAGATGCTGAATGAAGCATGCTTTCGAGCATCATGACCCTCGCTGAAGGAAGGTTCTTTCGCTTCTTTTCCCTTCACGCCACCGCCTAGCGCGGAGGCACTACCGCTACGACTCTCCGCCACGGTTTCCTTGCGCTTTTTCTTTCGCATGATTTCGGATGAACGGACTTGTACCTATTTCCTTTGTGGATGCTTTTGTTTCCTCTTTCACATCATGTCGCACGCAAGCGCAGCAGCAGCAAATGCCGCCGCCGCCGTCACCGCCGCCGCCGGTCGCACAGTGTCCGACTGAGTAGGCAGGAACGAGCGAGCGAGCGGGCTGGTTGCGCAAGCATCTACGACGATTTCGCCGGCGGGCCCCGTTTCCCGCTTCCTTGTTATCAGGGCGGACGCGAGGGGTGCGCATACAGTTGCTGCGCCAGGCGACCGCCTTGTTCGCGTCTTCATCTAACCCTTCCCGGAGTTACTGGGCAGGGGGGACGCACACGCGGTTGCCGCAGCCGTCGGCGAACTGGAGGAGCAGACTAGGACGCGGGTTGGGCAGGCGGCGGGTACGCACACGAATTGCGACTCGCCGCAACGAGGAGGGATGATGGTGGAGGACGTGGGCGCTCTTGGCTCGAGCTAGCTCGAGGGGAACTCTTGGGCTGGACTTGATGGACTTGATGCAGGGCAGGACATGGGTGATGTCGCCAGATTGAAACGGACTGAAACGGATCAGGACGGTTGGGGACACACGGATTGATGAGACGGACGGATGAAACGAACTGGAAACGAATTTATGAAACGGACTGAAACGAGACAGAAGGACAGACAGATGACAGACAAACAAGTAGCGCAATCGTTGGCTTGGCTTGCCTTAATCACTTGCAGCAGCGCGCAGTGCGCAGCAGCTGTGTCTTCTCCTATCTCATCTCTCCATTCCATCTTTCTCTCCACCACCATCTACCTAGGTACCGAGTCTGGCTCTGTCGGTTTCTGTTTGTTTCTTTCTCTCTCTTCGCACACATATATTCCCGCGCCGTCGGGACCACTCTCATCACTTTTTTCTTATCACCTCGCATGGTCTTTTCACGGATCTCCCCGCCGTTGGCGTCGGCAACGGCCACGGATACCACCGGATATCGGACAGTGGCGTCTGCGCTGGGGCGCTGGGGCGCCCCCTTTTCCACTCCATCCGCCAGTCTTTTTTCCCTTCCTTTCCTCTTGGACCGCCCGCCGTCGCAGGCGCGCCTTCTCCGGCGCATGTATTGGACGAGGGACTGCGGCAGGAACGCGGACGTGCTTGTCTCTACCCGGATGGCTGTTCGCTCGCTCGCTCGCTCGCTCGGGCTCGCCCTGTCAGGGCGGGCGGGAGGCATGGCACCACGGGACGCCCTGCGGGTAGGGATGGAGGGCCGGCACCGCGCAGCAGCAACTGCACAACACATCATCGCTGCAGGGCAGGGCAGGGCATGGCATGGCATGGCAATAGAACAGCAAGCCCGCAGGGGGGGAGAAAGAGCAGGGAATGGCAGGGCGCAAGCAAGCAAGCACAGCGCAGCGCAGCAAAGAGTGCAATAACCTACCGTCCACGGTGCCAACGAACCCAGCACCCCTAGCACGGATCCCAGCAGGCGCGGCGGGCCAATCAAGCGCCCGGACAGGGAACACCTCTCTCTCTCGCTATTAAATTGCTTAGTCACTCACTAAGCCATATTTCCGCCAAACTATGGATATCATATCAATCCGAGATGCCGCCTGCCTCTAAGTTTCTTTCTCTCCGACCGAACCAAGGACACCCCCGCAACCCACGGGCACGAGCACCCAGGTTCTTCTCCCTCGTTCCGCACTCCCATTCCGCGCCGATTCCGCACCGAGCTTGCGCTCACGGATCGCCCGATTGATTGACGGCGGATCCCCCGTCTTTGCGTCGTCGGCGTGCGGGGCTGCCCTTGCTTGCTTAGAGGCGGGCCTTCGTTATTTCCAGCATGCTAGCCCTAGATACCTACGGTGCGATCGAGCTGCGCCGCGCCGCGCCGACGCCGGCCGGCCAACAGCAACAGGTCAGGCGTGCCGGCCGGTTGCGCGCGGACCATGCTGGCTGCCAACACTTACCTTACACTACCAAAACTACAGACACTTGGGTGCCGCGATGATGACTGCGACGAACAAACGAACGAACGAACGAACACGCCGCGCCGAGTGACTGACCATCTGACCGACCGACCGACTGGCTACGCGCCCAACCACCTCACCATCTCAATCTCACTCACGGCCTGATCACGACTAATGAAATACCTAAGGTAGGTAGGTAACGAACCAACGAAGCAACCAAGCCAATCTCGCTCGCTCGCTCGCCCAAATCCTTGTCGGCGCCTTCCACCTTCCGCCTTCCGCCTTCCGCCTTCCCTCCGCCGCCAGCCAGCCAGCCAGCCCCCGTCGTCTCGTCGCACACACAGACACACGCACATACCTAGCACCGCGGCGTCCGCTGGCAGACCCTGTCCCGCTCCGCCCCCTGCTTGTGAGGGCTGCTACTGCTCTACCTACCCACTGCGGCTTTCGGCGCGAGGCGAGGCATGCTAGATGTCCATCGGCAGAGGGACATGCGACAAGGGAGGCGTTGGTGGCGTTGTTGGCGCTATGTGTGGGTGGGCAGGCAGACGGGACATCCGAAGGTAAGGTGAGTCAGCAAGCAGCTCGGCCAGTGCACCACCCATCCGCCTGCCTAGATAGGACGGACAGACAGCAAGTCACCCGGGCGGTGATCGGGCACTTCGCTCGTAGCTCGGCGCCGTGCGCCGCGCGTGTCGTTACCAGGTGTCGTTGTTGTTGTTGTTGTGCTGGCCGCCGGCGCAGACCACCCAAGGCAGAAGCAGTAGGTAGGTACGTAGTAGTAGGAGCAGCAGGGTATCTGTGTGTGCGAGCGAGCGAGGTTTTGAGCTGTGCGTCTAGGTAGAGACGTACGTGGCTAGGTGGCTGTAGAACAACAACGACGACAACAACGACATGAATCGACCTAGGGGGTTCGTTCGAGGGAGCACGCGTGCTGCTGCGCTGTGTTGCTGCTGCTGCTGCTGCTGCTGCTTGCTTGCTTGCTGGCTGGTCGTCTGCCTAAGGTTGTCATCGTTGTCGTCGTCGGCTATCTGCCAACACATCTAGGTAGGTAGGTGCCTACCACCTCGTGGTACAACACGCACGCCCGCACCCGCTTTTCCCCCCCACACTCCCGAGTCCCGTCCCAGCTGTGTGTGTACACACGTGTGTGTGTCCTTGTAGGTGGTTTCACCGCCTGCTGCCCCGGGCACGTATGCACGCGCGCACGCACGTATCGTAGATGGATACCTAGATACCTCGATACCTAGTCAGCTAGTCAGCCAGCCAGCCCTGTGACGATACGTATGCATACATACATACACACATACATACGTGCATCCGTGCATGCATACAATACGGCCCCAGCTTGCGTGCGTGTGCGCTGGTGCCCGTGGCCCTGCCAGGTACAATACATACCGCGCGGACCGGTAGACCGTAGGGCGTGCGCTAGTGTGAGGTGGCATGCACGCGTGTCTTGCTGCTTGCTGCGTGTGTGTGGGGGACGGGCCTACCTACCTACCTACGGTGCAAGGGCCTTTTCGGTGTCGGGTCGGGTAGGGTGGGTGGTTGGTTGCTCCTGTTGCTGCGTGGTTGGTCTGTACCTACCCGGACACCTACCTAGGTAGGGAAGGACAGTGGATAGGTAGGTCACAGATAGAAAGGAATGTAGGTACCCATTGCATGGATGGAATTGGATTGAGGCTATCTGCTCTATCAACGAACAAAAAACCAAGGAAATCGCCTTGATCAAGGCCGGAATGAGGTGCTCATCGTTGAGTGAGTGAGTGTCAGAAGAGGGGTATTAAGGGCAGCAAGAGAAGCAAGAAAAGAGAAAGCACAGCAGCTAGCTAGCTGTCGTCGAGCACGAGACAAGCAAATCAAAGCAAGTGAAAAGAAAAGAGTCCGCACAGGCGGAGCCAGAAGCAAAAGCAAAGCAAAGCAAAAAAAGAAAAAAGTCATCAGTCATTGCTCATCAGTCGTAACCACCACAACCACCACCCCCGCACATCTTCACCAGCACCACCCAGCCTCACCAAAAAACTCCGGCACAAGGCACGCCCCCTCGTCGGGCTCGTAGGGCGACAGCGTGCGCAGGTCGACCCGGATGGGCGTGGGCGGCACGGCCGGCGGCGGTATGTCGATGTAGAAGGTGGCGTAGCGTTGGCGGTTGCGCCGCCGGCGATGGAAGGGCCGCGGCGGGCTGGCGATCGGTATGTTGATGTAGTACGTGTCGATGTGGGGCGGGGTGAAGTAGACTATGTTCTTGTCATCGTCGTCGTCGTCGTCGTCGTCGTTCTCGTTGTTGTTGCTGGTTGGGGCTGTGGTGGATGTGTCGATGCTGCCGTTGTGGTTGTTGGTAGTGGTGGTGACAGGAGTGATGGAAGCGTCGTTGACGGTAGCAGTAGTCGTGGTTGTGCTCTCGACAGTAGTGTCCTCGATAGTGGTGCTCTCGGCAGTGGTGCTCTCGACGGTGATGTCCTCGACGGTGATGCCGCATGTGTTCGCCGTAACGGCAGCCCGGTCTTCTTGACCTCCAGGGCCGTCATCGCTCTCAATCTCAACGGCCTCTCCATCAGGAGTAGACTCGGAGCCATTCTTGAGCTGTGAAGCAGAATGGACAGGCTCTTGGGCTCTCGTGGCAGCACGGCCATCGGTCTTGATTTTCTTCGATGGGCCGACATCAGTGACAGCGGGCTCGTCGATGGTGCTGTTCTGGCGCTTGCGATACTCGGGGAGGTTGCGGAGCGGTGTGCTTGAATCCGAGGTCGAAGACAGGGTCGATGCCGACGTCGAGTTCATGTTAAGAGTCGTACTTGAGGCCGGAGCCGTAGCACTGGTCAAGGGAGCATCCGGCTGGAGCTTTGACTCAGGGACGATGGTTGTAGCCGTAGCCGTGGTCGGCTTTGGCTCAAGTGTGTTGGTGTCGGCAGCCATTGTGAGGTGAAAGTGAAAGTGAAAGTAGCAGAGGAGTCGCTGGCTGAGTTGAAGGTATAGAGGATGAAGGCCCGCGCAATGATAGCAGACGGTGTCTTGCAACGTGCAGATAATCGGCTGCAAAAACAGCAGGCAAAGATGGATGGCAAGGAAGAAAGGCTTGTGGGTTTTCGACGGGAGAGAGGCGAGGTTTTGTGTCCGGTGCCCGCCTCCTGCCCAGCCCCTTTGTTCTAACCGAGACCCCACGGTCATAACGACACAAGTTTTTCTCAATTAACACAGCAGCCATAGCTACCTCCTCCTCTTGCTCTACTTCGGGGGTTGTCGCGGTGTGGTTGCAGACGGCTTGTTGCGAGGGAAGATAGCATGGTGGTGTTGGCGGTGGCCGCGCCCACTTCACTTCAAGACCACACCCACCCATCAAAAGCCACCGCGTCTTTTTCGCCGCAGCACTGCATGTCCTTCAATTTGTTATGAAGTCCATCCGCAGGAGCCGGGCCCAGCGTTGCTGAACCACATCCACTAAGCATTCTTGCAAGCACTCTCATCTGCGTCCACTACAACTTGTGCGCCAGGCATGACACCCGAATCTTTCCTGTCTATGTGTTAACGACTATGTTATAATAATCAGAAATAAACGCGTACCCACGATGCCTAGTTTAATTATCGATGTTTACTTTCAGCGTGCACCCTTGGCAGTCTTCATACCAACGGCAATTGTTCGAAAATCGACCGAATAATAGGCCTTCTAGGATTCTACGGAATACAATCCGATTTTAGCATAAAAGTCCTTAACCTGCAATGCGTGTCCACACACACACGTAGCTAGCTACAAGGCTTATTACTTACTAGCTGGCATGGAAGAAAGAATGACTTATAATAGCAAACCAAAACCTTACATGGAGACACGTCAGAAAGAAAGACGAATAGACGAATGGATAGATGGGGGTGAATGGTCGAGTTGGTAAGCCCACGCGAGCCAAATAGCTAGCTACGAGAAAGAAAATATAGAGGGCATCCAGACATGGAGGTAGCGTGAAGTGAAAATAAAGTGAAGTCAAGTAAAGTTGGACTGTGCTGAACCGCCATTATTGACTGATTTACTGGATGAAAACTATTAAAAAAAAAAAAAAAATAAATAAATAAATAAAAAAAAACCAAACTGAAAGCTGCCCTAGAAAAGACCGAAATATACCTATAGAGAAGCAGCGAGCGACCCATTCGAAATGTGCCGCTCGCCAGCAGAGAAAGAGAAGGAAAGCAAAACCCCAACTAAAAACAAGAAAAACGACCGCAAATCTACTCCGCTCTTCTCACCCACTATCCGAAACCCTCAATAACACACCCCGCAAACCCCTCCAACCCCACTGCGCTCTTCTCCGCGCTCGCACGATCCGCTCCCCTCCCTCTTCCCCCTTCCATGACCAACACCCTTGCCCCAACATCGACGCACTCGCGCGTCGCCACAAACTGGAACGTGACGAGCGTGCTCTCCGCCGTAGCACCATCAGCATCGCTATCGCTGTCCTCAAACGCAAAGCCGAAGCCGTCGTCATCATCGACACCAGCGCCGTTGCCAGCCCGCCGCCCAGCACTAGGCCCCACCTCTGCCTTCTCGTCGTCGACAGCAATGGCTATGACTTTGGCGCTAGCGCGTACGCTCGCGATATACACGACGGCCAAACTGCCGACGATGAGGCCCCGCACAGCGTCGCCAGGGAAGCGAGCAACGAAGGCGCGGTAGCTAGTCGGCTTGCCACGCGCAAGCACCATGCCTTTGCGGATCCTTGACAGCGCCGGCGCTGGCTCCGCTGCCGCGTCCTCGTCGACGGGGACAAGGCCCAGGGTCCCGACCTGGCCGGCATGCAGGGTGCGGACGGGCAAGCGTAGGTTGCGGATGCTCGTGATGCGGACCTTGCGCCATTCGGAGTGATTGTGGGTACGGGAGGAAGAAGATGCGGGGTGGTATGGCAGGGTCAAGCGCTGCAGTGCCCCGGGGAAGGAGCGGCTGGTGTGGATGGTGGTGGCGGTGGACTGGTTGCCGCTCCCGCTGTCACTGTCATCGGCTGGAGCGTCGACCGGGAAGGGACCGAGTGTGAGCTCATCGCCTAGGTGAAGGGTGCCATAATGTAGATGGCCGCTGATGATGGACGTTTCGGAGCTTTCAGATGACGCTGCAGCTTTGAAGCGGTATACATCTTCGACGTGGTAAAGCGCCGAGAGTGGCGAAGTCTCTTGGCTGCTATTTGGAGGCGCTAAGCTGTTTGGAGCCGGTGGCGCTGCTTCCACTGGGGGTATCTGAAGTTCGTGAAGCAGGGCATGGAGCTTGCGTATCCCTGTTCCCTTGACTGCACTGGTGAGTACGATTGGGACAATCGCTAGAGGATCCTCCCGGAGTTGGTCCGCAAACCTCCTAGCATCGGCCAGGTCAGACGCCGACAACACCCCTAGGTCAGGCGCCACCGTCATACTTCCCGCCTCAGATAAGATATCCGGCTTCTTACCAGCCGCCTTTAGTATCGACAATAATTTGGATAGCGTCGCCCTGAGACCGGTTTTCGACGCTAAGTCCATCTTCGTCACCACAATAACAAGAGGCAATCCAAGCTTGAGGCACAGCTCAAGATACGCTTCAGACAGATCGACATCGGCGGCATGATCTCCCAAAACCTCGCCCGATGACGGTGTGCTCCCAACTTTGCCCGACGTGTCCTCTGCGTTGTCTGCAGGCATACAGAGCAGCGTCCAGTGAGGTGCCCATCCCATCAATCCGCGGACTGTGGTACGTCGATAACGTGGATGCCCCGCAGAATCGGAAAGGAATACCAAACGGCCCGAGTTACAGGCCGCATGAATATCAGTCCAAGAATCAATATTCCCAGACGCATAATTGATGACGTCCACGTCTCCAGATCCATCAGCAGACCTGTTGTATCCAAGGAGCTCTTGAGTGACAGAGCTCGTCATTCCGGAGGCGATCTCGTGCCTATGCCTCAACAAGCTGAGCCTACTCTTTCCCCGGCCATTATCCAGTGTCGCCGTGGAAAGACTTCCCAGAAGGCTACTCTTTCCAGACATGGTGGCGCCGGTCAGAGACACGCGCAACTGCTCTGAGGTAGGTTGGGCCTCCGCAAGGTCAACTCGAGCGAGCGAATGCGTCAAACGAGTGATGCCTTCCGCTTCCTCTGATGTGCGAGCTGCACTGACGTCTGGCTTGACAAAGGCTTCTGAAACCCAGAGCTTTTCATGATGCGCCTTCTCACCGACTTCGTCATGCCAAGCACAGTCGCCCACAGCAACCATTCGAAGGACATTGACGGTACAACCCAAACTGGCGGCCATTGCGCGGAGGTTGGTCAAACTCTCATCCATCTCATCCTCTGCAAGCCCTACAAAGGTTCCATCATCGGCAATACCGATTTCGTACAAGGCGCCTTTGCTCTCTTCAAGCCCAGGCAGCACCTTCGAAAGAGACGGCGGTGCCTTGAGCTGCAGTGCCGCTTCCGGCAATTGGGGAATGACAAGCTCGTTTGCCGCCGTCGAATGATAAGGCGACGACTGCTGGAGCCTCCACAGAAGCTGTGTGGTTAGTTGCTCCAAGCGATGCTGCCGGGACTGGCTGGACGATGCCTTTGGAGGAGTGCGGGACAGATTGTTTTCGGAGACTGTGCGCTGAGTGGGCGTGCCGGCACTTGAACGGTGTGAACCCGCCACGTGCCGTGCAGTGCTTGTGAAATTGAACGATCGCCGTGAGCGTAACAGCAAGTGTAGTTTGTACTCAGTTGGGCCTTCCTGGGGCTCTGCCTCTAGCTTGATAACTGAGCTGTCTGTTTCCAGCACAGCCTGAGGTTCGAGACCTCCAGCGATACGGTGGGGTCCTGGCGCAGCAGCATTTGTGTTCAGTCCAGATGGCGTCCTGGGAGTCGACGTACGCGGCGTAGACCACGGCGACGCAACCCGAGGAGGGTCCGGGTCGAAAGTGAAGATGGACGCCATGGTGTCTGTAAAAGTGCCCCCCTGTATGACTCAGAGGTGTTTTTTTTTTTTTTTTTTTCCTTCAGTGTTGCGTGCTTCAATGGCTTTTGTTTGCCAAAATCACGGGTGGTTCAATCAAGCTAAACGAAAGGATTCCAACAAAGACCGTCTGGTAGTTGATGTCGGCGGTATTCGATATGGTTCTAACAGTGATGGTAGCATCTTGACGGAGGCTTAGCGGGTGTCTCGGACAGCTTCGTGAGGGAAGACGAGGAGCTACAGTGATTGCAATACTGCAGCGTAGGCTCTAGAGCAGCGACATGGCGAGCATGGCGGTGGGAAATGCCGTGGTGTTGTGATAGGGGGCGAGGACGCTAGGTTGGACGGTGGTGCCGAGCGTGACGTTGTCTGGGGTTGGCAGGCAGGCGGGACGGATTAACCTCGCCGGAGACGGGCCGTCTTGGGCAAGCCATGATGTGAGCTTGTGAAATGTTTCTGCAGCAGCACGGACAGGTCTGCGCGAGGTCGAGATGCAGCCAAAACGATAGTGCCATGACGTTGGCCATGTATATTGCGTAGGGACTCGTAGATGGTGAATAATAGAGTAGACGTGTGCATGGATGGCATGAGAGCACGTGAGAGGGCGAGTCAGTTGTCCGGGGGCTACGGTAGCTAGCCCAGGGCGCGACGGGTTAGAATGCGCGACAAGCTCCTCACGACCCAGAGCGAAGAGGAACGTGCCGGCACCAGCCCTGTCGTCACCAAGGTAAGCCAAGAGTGCGACAATGTGGCAGATGGTCGCTGATTGCTGACGAGGATATTGAAGCGGCGCGCCAAGCCCCGCCGTCTAGGCACCCGCGCAGGCAGCCAGGCTCCAGCCCTGTCCGGCAATAAGCTGCGCGCCCGGTCTTTGGTCCGTGTTTCCGACTGCGCAGAGCTCACCGCCTCTGTAGCCACCGGAGCGGAGTGTGGCAGGGTGGAAAAGTCAAATGGTGGAACATTGACATTGGGGAGGAGGAACGGAGCGAGAGGCACTGGGTACCTGCACCCGACATCTCTCGTCAGCAGCCTGCCCGCATATGCCTAGATGGGAATTCCAAACCCTCTACCTACAGGGCTCCATGTCCCGCCCACTAGGTTACCTACATGGAAAATACATGCCTTTCCGCCGCCGGGCCTTGGCTTTCCCTCCATCTCTCGCTCTCTCTCTCTCTCTCAAGTCGCTCTCCCCGCCTAAGCCCGTGGCGGCCGCGGCTTAAGGCGTGGCCCTCTGAGTGGCCGGCCACATGCCAATGCGTAGGGGGCCCGAAAATCTAAAAAAGATGTACAGGAGGTGTGTGCTCAGGTCAGATGCGGCAAAGCAGCCCCGCGGAGCGTGACGGCCAGCATATGCCAAAAATGGTCAGCACTCTGTCCGCACGCGTGCGCTAACCGGGGTGCGGTCGCCAAAAATACATCAATGTCCAACACACATGGCCATGGAGATCAATGACGCACATGTTCTGCGCTTTCGCAATGCTTGCTTCTTCGAGGTACGTTGGAATGTAAGGCTATCGATGACACCGCTTTGACCGCGAGGTCTCGGCGCGTGAAAGATGCTAATCGAATGTAGGAAAGAACCCCCGCTGTCGCCCCGCTACCAACGCCATGGTAAAATGCTAAACCGCAGACCCAGAAACACCGCGCCATGCTGCCTCGATCTACGAATCCCAGAGGCCCAATAAAAATATCCAAGCATAAAAAAAAAAAATAAAAAAAAAAGAAAAAAACGAGATTGCCAGCGCTACTTAGCCGACGACGAATGGGGAATATGGTCTGACTCGCCCGCCGGGTCTGGGGGCGTGTCGCTGAAGGTCATGAAATGGGTTTTCCGAAACGCGCTGGCCAGCGCAATTATTACGAAGCGTCCGATGTCTTGCGCGGCTTGCACTTCTCGTGGGCCATGTGCCCGTTGCGGGCCGTTGTGCGCGTGAACTCCGCGCCGCACCGCGGGCAGTATGATTTCGCCGCAGTGCCCGACTTTTCGCGCTGGTGCCGCAGCAGGTTGCTGAAGGTCGAGAACTGACGCCCGTTGCAGCCATGCTCCCAGCACTGCGGCTTAGGCCGAGAGTTCAGCACGCGCACGCCGCGATCGGCGCCCGCGGCGCTCGAGGGGTCGCCCGCGCTGCCTGCGTATGGTGCAGAGTAGGGAGAAGTTGGGGGTGCGCCATACATGGGCGCCGCTGATGTTGCTGGCGGGCCATACGCCACTGCATAGCCGCTAGTGCTGTATTGGTTGGGCGAGCTGACCGCTGGTTAGCCACATAGTCGTTATAATGCGAGTTTTCGGTCAAATTCTTACCCTGGGTAATTCGAGCCGTATGGAAGCGTCGTGTTGGGCGCAGGCAGGTTTGGGTGAATAGGCGGGTAGGGAGAAGTGTGCGCTGCTGCGCCGTCGCTGGATACGGGAATGTAGCCTCCAGATGCGGAGCTTGTGAGCGAGCTTATCGAGGCGTGGCGCGGGGCATAGTCGTTCTGAGGGCTGCTCCTCAGCACCGCCGAGGGCTGCTGGTACGGCGGGAGGTACGGCGATGGCGTGCCGCTGCTTTGCGTGTAACTTTGCTGCTGAGGAGACGAGTGATGCGTTTGCTCATAGTCTGGTAGCCACCGTCAGCTGATTGTTCGTTCTGGAGCTTCGATTGGGGGGCTGTGGCGGCGGCTAAGTCGTCCCTGCAGGACGCCACTGGCGCTGCGCGTGGGAATCTTCCCATCGGACCACTTTCTCTGGCCTGGAAAGGTAGTAGGGCGGGGTGCTTTTTTTCTTTCTTTCTTCTCTATCTTCCCCCCACACTTGCGATGGGAAAGAGGGCGTCACATTACTTACTGGAAGTGTCGTAGTTGCTGGCATAAGGGCCAAACGAGCCGTAGTGTGCGGGCATCATGAAGCCGAGAGAGCTGTTGTCGGAATAAGCAGGTGGCGGTGGTTGATGGAATGGGCGGAGGGCGCTACCTCATGTCTTGGTGTTCGGATTGTTGGTGGTTGGGAGGGTTTCCGCCTTGTAGGGCAGCAGTGTGCAAGCCAAAGGGAAGGTCCAAGGATTGGGATGGATCAACTAGGTTGAGGCCGGAAGACGGGTCTGCGAATAGCGGCTCCTGGTGGAGAAGGTGCGTCCCGTAGTTCAGATCACCAAAGTCTTGGTTTGGCGGGTCGTCGAAGGATGGACGGGAGTGGCTCTGATCAGTTGGTTCGGATGGATGTGTCGAGCTGGGAGTCATAGTGATCAGTGGAAGGCAGGATCATACAGGCCGGGACATGCTCACCGTAGGCTGGATTCGGAGAATATGAAGCCTTATATCGGGGTATTGCGCGAAGTTGTGTCGAGAGATGAGGGCCAGGAGGATAGCTAAAAACGTTCACTCTGAGACTACAGGTGCCTGCGCCATGCCCAGGGGGGGCGAGGGTACATCATATAGATGTCTACAACATGGTCGAAGAACCAACACTCGGCTGGTTGGCTCCGTGCGCTGAAGGATTCACACCCCTGTCGGCAACGCTTGGGGGAAAACCCGTGCGGGCCATGATTTTAGTGTGGGCAGAGAAATATGATGCCACCCCAATGCCGGCTGCACAAGCATCGTGACGGGCAGGAGATTAGCTCGAGCTCTAGATAGGCGGTCGTCGTGCTGGCCGGCCTTATGGCTCACGCCTGACCGCACATCCAGCGCGCTGACTGCCCGCGGCGGGCGGTGTCACCATGACCTCTGCTAAGCCCTGGCGTTTACCGCCCTCGTAGGTCTTGCTGCCGCTACAGGCCCTTGGGCCAGGCACCGCGTGTTGGTGGCGCCCGTGGAGATGGGCCGTTTCAGAGAGGCCACGATGGGGAGACTGGGTGTTTCGATGGTCGACTATTTTTTGCGGCATCAGCTTGCAAGGGGCTGCGCCACTTTAGAACTAGAGGGCCCTGAAGGGCCAACATGGGGCCGGCTAGCAATGGTGTTGTAGGGCCGAGCCATGAGGTTCGCTTTCGCTTTTTGGCAGATCGACACGCTGCTAACGGCGGTGCGAGATGGCCATGGGAGAAGCCGTCTGCGATCTTCCACTTCCCCACCTCGGGGTACATACAGACGACGGCATAGCTATTAAGCGGGAGAAGGAGAAGGATGGAAGAGGAGGAGGAGGATTGGCTCGTCCGCCCGCACTCCCGCCCGCTGTCCGCTGCCCGCCCTGCCCGCCTGCCTTTCCATCCTCCTCCTCCTTCCCACTCCGACCCCTCGTCCTCGTCCTCCCCCCGTCGCTCATCGCGCTCCTCGCGCACTCCCGCCCGCCGCCTGCGCACGCACGTACGCCCGCGCTTCCCTTTCGCCCCGAGAATGCCCGTCGATCATGCGCGCGGGACCCTGGTCCATGGCATCAATTGCGACGCAGGGTGCGCCGTCGACACCGGCGCGCGCTCCCGCAGCGCTGGCACGCTACGCTGAGCCCAATTTCCTGGCAGGCGAGCGTGCCGTCGCCTAGCGCAGAACATCAAGCTTCACCAGGTTGCCCGTTTAAGGGGCTCCCGTGCCCGCCTGCCCATCGGGAGTCCGTCCACGTCACGACGCTTGATCAACATCCAACAGCCGCCGCTGACGACGGGCTCGTGCTGCTGTCTTCGGCCCGCGTGGAGCGTCGGCCTTCGCGCCTTTCCCCGCCGACAATCTGCGACGTCGCCGCGTGGCCGGCGCAGCCCAGAGAGCCAGAGCGGTCTCGCTCCAGCAGCCCTCCGGCTGCCCTCGGCCTACCCAAGCCAACCTCGCGATCGCCACCTAACCACCTGTCTGTCTCCGCCCGGCTGTTGCTCCCCGCCGCCCCAAGCACCCCCCGGCCAGCCCGCGGTGCGCGCGCGCCCAGCCAATGTCCTGATCATCTGATCGCCCATCTCTCTCTCTCTCTCTTTCTCTGACTCTCTCTCGAGAATGAGGCTTGCGGCGAGATCCCCTCGATTCGCCCGAAGGAATTGCGCAAGCGCCAGACCCTCTGCGATAGCGACAAGCCATGGCGGATGCCCTGTGCATGTATTACTCGTGATCGGCCTCGAAGGAGCCGCGTGGATTCGACATTAAAAGGAGATCAAGATGTCCAGATCGAAAAGTGTTCGCGCAAAGCCTCCGGTGCCTTTCAGGATGCGCCGGGGAGCCTCGGGATCTGATTTCGCGCATCCCCGCAGACCCATCCAACAGCCCCAAAGGCCCCAAAAGGCCCCGGCCCCCAACCGGGCCAGGCAGCATTTGCCAAAGTGGTCCACACGGCGTCCCCGACGCCTTTACTTCGCACGCCAAATTCAGGGTCTGCCTGGCGCCGCGGGCACTGCTTCCGCCACACAAGTGGCCCCTGTGGCCCCACGATGCATCGGACACTGCCCCGTCCTGCTCCACCTCGCGTAGATTATTCCATTGCTTCGAAAATTGCCAGTCGTCGGGAGACGGCTCAACGGCGCTGAGTCTATTGCTCCCCCTATCCCATTGCTGCCAATGCCCGCTCGAACGTCGCCACCAGCTCCGCCGTATCCTCAAGTCCAACGCTGAACCTGACTAGATTAGCCTCCACACCGTAAGAGGCCGCCTACATGGCATTAGCGAAAGAAGCTCCAATAGCTGTCAGGGAGGGCCCTTACCCAGTCAAGCTCCGTAAAATGAGCTAGGAGGACATAGGGCGAACTGCAATTGCGTCAGACCCAATCAAACGCTCCCTGAGTCGAATGAGCGGAACTTACCTCAAGGTGAAGTTGGTGCCAAGGCTGGGGCCCTTTGCGGTGTCGAGATTGTCGAAGAACGCAATTGCCTCCTCAGTGGAGAAGAAGGTTGCCGACAAGAGACCGCCATAGCCCCCGTTCTCACGTTTGCAACGATCGTAGAACGGCCGTGTCGGGCTGTGCTTTGGGTAGTTCACTTGCTTCACTACGCAACATGTCAGTCGATGCAATCTTCCCTGTTTGCCATGGTACTGTACCCTTGGGGTGCTGCATCAGTACGTCACAGATCGCTTCCGCATTGACGTTGATCCGTTCGATCCGAGTGACGAAATCGCGACTGTTGCGCTCAAGGAAAATAATATCTTCCGGCCAGAAGTTGTCCTCGTACTCTCTTGACCACGTCTCCTTCAAAGACTTGTAGTATCTGCCTTCAGGGTTGAGAACAGCGCTGCCACCCATGACATTGCTATCGCCGCTGAAGACTTTGGTCAGACTGCTGACGACAACGTCGGCAAAGGGCAGCACATGCACGTTCAGAAAGTTTCCAATGGTCTCATCTACGACAACGCCGAAGTCGTACCTATCCGCCAGGGCACGGATTCGCTCCAGATCGGGAGATTTGAGGAGTGGGTTGCCCGGGAATTCGCAGAACAACGCGAGAATTTTTTCACCACCTTCTAGACGCTTTTCCAAGTCATCTAATTCCTCGGAGGATCCGAAACCGTAAAAGACTGCTCCAGGACCAAACTTTTCAAGGATCTTGAGCGTGTCGATGTACGGGAAGCCATAGCTCACGCTCTGGAGCTGCCCACGTGCGGCCATCATGGAACGATGAGTGTTGAAAATAGCACTCATTCCAGAAGGGTATAGGTATACATCATCTTCCGAGAAGCCTGCGACTGGCCGGCTCCGTTCGTGATCCTTCTCAAGCTTTAAAGCTTCTGCCAGGCCCACATTGGCCGTCAGTGAGCCCGCAATCCTCCTCCTGATAGCAAGTTTAGCATTGTCGGCGAAGCCAACGTCTAGATTTCTGCCGAATCTCTCCTCCACGAAGCGCACCGGGTCTACGCCATCTGGTTCCCTTGGCGACATCGGGGGCGGGTGGTGTCCATTGGTCGCATCTATAGATGCCTTCTTCTGGTATCTCTTAGGGCCCTTGGACATACGTTGGCCTACCTTGGATTGTTCCACCAGTATGCCCTCCTCGAAGGCATTGTGGCAGTACTCAGCTCTGCGGCTGGATACGCCATCTCCAGAGTGTTGCCAAAACGTTTTCGCTATCTTGAATCTATCCTTGGGAAAGAGTACTGCTGAGACTCTCGGTTGAACACGGTTCTCCGGGTGACGGTGGTCCGGGTTGGGCACGAGATCCACGATTCGGACTTGGTTGGGAGTGAGTTCCGGCGCTTGTTGGCGGAAGAAATCGACGCAGCGCGCAGCACAGGCATGCGAGGGGAAGAGCATAGAGCTCTCATGAGGCAGGCCATGTGTAGCCGTGATGGCTTCGGCGAAGCGCGCAATAGACTTGTGTATGAAGAATCTACGTCTGTTAGTATTGTGATTGCAGTTTCGCGTTGATTGACATGCTTTACCTTGGATAGCCCGTCTTCATCCTACTTACCACGTCAGGACGCCCCTCCTCGTAGCCCACGTTGGCGTCCCATGTGGGCAACGATACGCTTACGGCCTAAATCTATTAGCAATGGCCCGTGTCCATGAGTGCAATGGAAGACGAACATGAGCCGTGAGCGGAGGGATAGTCTCTCCAACGTCATTTTCGAGGTTTGCGGTAGAAACAGTCATGGCGAGAGGTACCAATGGAGTTGCGATGGCTTTGCGATGAAGCGGAGGTGGAGGGGCAGGCTTACTAGGTAGTTTACTCATAGGTACTCCGGTCATCGGCGAGTCACGACGTCAAAAATTATGGAGGCCGTTATCGATAAGGGTCCAAATTTTTGGTTCGTGGTTGGAGGCCTGCGAACACTTCTTCCGCCAGATCCTCACCATGGCGCCCCCAGCAGTCAAGCGCAGGAAGCTCAGCCACGATTCCGAGAACGAGAGCAGCGACGATGATGTGCAGGCTGGCGTTGCCATCGGTGGCTCCGACATCTCCGACGACGACGACCAAAGCGAAATCTCGGGTGCCGACGTAGACATGGACGACGTGTCGCAAGACGAAGGCGAAGGGGAGGGAAACCAGAAAAAGGCACAAGGCAAGGCTAGGAAGGAGAAGCAGCAAAAATCGCAGGGCAACAAGCAAATCCAACCATGGCGTCGCGACGCTTCCGAGATGGCCGGCGCGTACACCGGAGAGGTTTACAAGTCAAACATGTTCAAACTGCAGGTGGACGACCTTCTGGAGCAGATCCGACCGAAGCACGGCAAGCGCGAAGCTTCTGCTGAGAAGGCGTTGCGAGAGCTGAAAGCAATTATCGAACAAATCCCGGCACGCGAAGCGCAAAGCGTGAGTACCCTATAACTGTGTTGCCGGCAGTTAAACAGTTGCTGAATGCTAACTAAAACATAGATTCCCGATGCAGAGAGAAACCTCATAAAGCAAAGCAAGGTCGCCGTTCCGTTTCCTCATCCCCGCCCTCCAAAAGATGCCAAATACACCCTGGAGTACGCTAAGCCGGCAGCAATAAACGCAGTCGGAAGCTACCCGCTTAAGACCCAGGCACGAACCGGCAGCGATCTGGCCATTGATCTTGTCGTGATGATGCCCCCCACGTTGTTCCAGGATAAGGATTATCTCAATTACCGCTACTTCTACAAAAGGGCATACTACCTAGCTTGCATCGCTTCTGGTGTTAAAGGCGCCAAAGGCCACGGTTTCAAGCTCACCTTCGACCATCTCAATGGCAATGAGCTGCAGCCCATTATCGTGGTTGAAGGCAGTGGCGGCGAGGATGATCTGTCCAATTTGAAATATCGGATCCACATTATCCCCGTTGTCCAGGATGGAACTTTCCCAGAGGATAAGACCCTCCCAGAGAAGAACTGCATCCGACCGAAGCAAACCGGCGATGCGCCGGCTTCTACACTCAAACCGACTCCGTTCTACAATGCTTCTGTCCGTGCGGACAGCCAGACGACCGCATATCTAAAGCTGATGCACGGAGCGGTAAGCAAAAACGAAGCCTACAAAGATGCGTGTCTCCTTGGACAAACTTGGTTGCGCCAGCGAGGCTTTGGCAGCCGTATCTGTGATGGTGGTTTCGGAAACTTTGAGTGGGCGGCTCTTGTTGCACTGTTGTTGCAAGGAGGTGGTCCTGGCGGTAAGCCGCTTTTCGCGGCTGGCTACAGCAGTTACCAGCTCTTTAAGGGCATGCTGCAATTCCTGGCCTCAAAGGATCTTTCAGATCAACCACAGCTCTACCAAGCGCAGAGCATCGCTTTACCTAAAGAAGATGGTGTGCCGGCGTTCTTCGATGGGCCGCGCGGACTGAACGTTCTTTACAAGATGACACCATGGGCCTACCAACTCCTGCGCTGTGAAGCCAAGACGACCATGGCATCTCTTGGAGATTCTGCGTTTGATCAGTTTGACGCAACTTTCGTGCTTAGGGCCGATCAGCCTTTGCATAGGTACGATGTCATTGCAGAGATCCCCATATCTGCTTTTGGTGTCGATCTTACCGCAGATGATCGCAACCATAAATTGGAAAGAAGCTACGGCAAGCTTTATCGCGTCCTCAAACGCGGTCTCGGTGACCGTGTGAAAACAACGTCGCTTGTCCTGCCTGGAGAAAAGCCATGGGCGCTCGGCTCTGCGAGAACGTCTCTGCCGCGCGATGCTAAAATTCAGGTTGGCTTCCTTGTTGACCCGGCCAATGTTGCACGAGCCGTGGACCATGGACCAGCGGCCGAGAGTAAGAAGGAAGCAGCCCTGTTCCGGCAGTTTTGGGGAGAAAAAGCAGAGTTGCGCCGCTTCAGAGATGGCAGTATCCTTGAGTCCCTTGTCTGGTCCAGCAAGGATTCAGACAGGCCTATATTTGAACAGATTGTCCTGTACCTCCTGAACAGGCACCTAGGAAAAGATGCGGCCGACAATGCCAGATTCATCGGAGAACACTTTTCTCGGCTCCTGGCGGGTAACGGTCAAGGCAGTAGTGATCTCTTCTTGCCTTTCCGCAAGGCCTTTGATATCCTTGAGCGTGACATCCGCTCCTTGGAAGGCATGCCTCTCTCAGCGCGTCATGTCTTCGCGGCCGATCCCCAGCTTCGATACGCCTCCATTGATGTTCCATTGGCGTTGAACCGCAGACAGCCGGTTGAGCTGGCAAACGTTGTGATTGAGTTCGAGGGCTCTGGTCGCTGGCCTGACGACCTGAAGGCAATTCAGATGACCAAGGTCGCCTTCCTATTGAAGCTGGGTGAACTTCTTCAAGAATCCGTTGACGGCATTACCACGCGCGTAGGTATTGAGAACGAAGGACTTGAGATAGTCAACCAGTCCTTTTTGGACGTCATATACCCATCTAGCGCGGCATTCCGCCTCCGAGTTCACCACGATCGCGAGGTCACGCTCATAGAACGCCGCCTCAAAGACAAGTCTCTTGATGCTGCCACCAGAGAGGCCTCTGCCTTGGCTCTGGCGACCTACAGGCGCGATTTCATTCGCATTCCTTCTCATACGCAGGCCCTACAGGCATTGTGTACGCGTCTTCCTGCTCTTTCTCCCACTATCCGCTTGCTTAAAAAGTGGTTTGCCTCTCATCTACTCAGTTCGCATTTTGCTCCCGAGCTCATTGAACTATTCGCTGTCCGGACCTTCCTGCACTCCTCTCCATGGGAGCCGCCGTCCTCGGCACAGACCGGCTTCCTACGCACGCTGTCCTTCCTTGCACGCTGGGACTGGCGCAATGAGCCTTTCATTGTCGATCTCGGTTCTGAGATGAAGACAGAGGACGTTACTGCGATAAATACTCGTTACGAGGCATGGCGCAAGATCGATCCTGCGCTCAACCGGGTGGTTGTCTTTGCAGCAACGAACCTGGATCCGGATGGCACAACGTGGACTGATCATGCACAGCCACCCAGGGTCGTCGCGGCGCGCATGACGGCATTGGCAAAGGCCGCCAGCCAAGCTGTCAAGGAGCAGGGCGTAGACATTGTGCCGGAGTCACTGTTCGTCAGCCCGCTGACCGACTACGACTTCGTGCTGAAGTTGCGTCCGGAGTTCACCAGGACTGGCAGAAACAATACTGCCAAGTCTGGAAAGGCGCAGTTCAAGAACTTGGTCTTGCAGTCGGACGCTGCCGAGGAAACGAGCCTTGTGGGCTTCGAGCCGGTCAAGCTGTTCCTGGCCGAGCTGCGAGAAATATATGGCCAAGCTATCATTTTCTTTTGCGAAGAAAATGGTGGCGATGCCATTGCTGGCTTGTGGAATCCTGCCAACACCGCTAGGAGGAAGTGGAGAGTCAGGCTCGGATATTCGACTGTGCCTGTGGCTGGGAATGACGAGACGGAGGTCGATGCAGATGTTAACAAGGAAGGCATCTTGAGTGAGATTGCGAGGATTGGTGGAGAGTTGGTGCAGAAGGTGGAGATCAATAGGCACTAAGTGCCGAGTGGAAAGCTTACCCTGTTGGTTGGCTTTGTAGATGTCGTTTTCTATTGCATGCTGTTTAGATATACCATATAGGAATATCATGGGCGGATGAAAATAAATGGTTTCAGAGCATTTTTGAAGTACATCAAGTTAGGGGCCACTTGAGTGACCTCAGATTCGCATTGTCACTGCCATACATATTCAAAATCCAGTACAAAAGTCGATGTAGTTTTTCAATTGCAAGGTAATTTCAAGAATGTCCGAAATGTTCTCTTGCGCATCGTCCACGGGCCTTGCGACCACCGAACAACACGCCTTCTAAGGTCGGACCAAGCAAACCAGCAATTAAGCCAGGCTTGCCCGGTTGTTTTCAATCTTCCAACGCTCCGTTAAGGACACTACTCTAGATCGAGTCGAATCCCTGCAGGACCCAAGGTCCTGCATCGCTGGGTGTATATAGGTTTTGCACTGAGATCAGGATTAATGGGTCAATCAGTTCACGAAATCACAGCATGGGAACCGTTTATCGCCAGTAGACGAGTCATGGATTCCTAATCCTAGATGACCAGCCGAATGTCTTTTTATAAGATCCGTCCCCTTGCACCATTCATGCCGTAGCATGAAAGCATTTAAGCGGCAATGGTGACCTCAACCTCAACACCGGCCTCGATGTTGATGATGATCTGCTTGACGACCTCGGTGGGGGCGTTCAGGCTGTACGGGTGTTAATCCTGGAACTTGGTCGCGAGGGCGCATAAAATATGGCACTTACTCGATGAGACGCTTGTGGATGCGCATCTCGTAGGTATCCCAGGTCTTGGAACCCTCACCGCAAGGGGTCTTGCGGGTGGTGACCTTCAGGTTCTTGGTGGGAAGGCGGACAGGGCCCTTGACGCGGAGGTCCTTGGTCTTGGCGCGGTCGATGAGCTCCTGGCAGACCTTCTCGAGGGACTGGACCTTGCGGGAGGTGAGGGTGATGCGGATCTTGTGGATCTTAGGGCCCTCGCCGAAATCCTTATCCTTGTTGTAAGACATTTTTGGCGATTCTACACAAGACGAAGGGTCAGTCGGGCTGCGGGAGGGAAGTGGTTGCGGCGCGCAATTGGGGAACGTACGATGACAGAAAATTCCAGTCAAGACTCGGAGTGTTTCTCGCGGTTACGTGATGACTGGCGGCTGCGGCTTGTCGTCGTGCTGGAGAGGAAAGAGGGTCTCTAGCGAGTGTGGTGTTGTATTTTTCACATCTGTGCCGAAATCTTGGCGCCCCTTACTGCTTTGGGACTAGCTCTTTATCGACGCCGCTCATCCATGCGGTCATCGGTGACCATTTGCGTGACGGGCAGCAACAAACACCACCGCTTTCTTTCCTGCAGGCACCTTTTATATGCCTGCTTGTCTCTTCTCTCCTCATTACCTCCTCTCTTCTTGCCCCCTTCGCTCCAAGATTCTAGAGCGACACCCCTCTCATCAACTACCTGGCCTCTTCGTGTAAGACGACTGAGATGACTCTTCCACCTCTTGCGCCCTTTCCGCCAGCGGCTCTCCGCCGTGATATTCAGCCTCAGGAATGGGAAGAATTCCTTGATGCCTACATAACGCTTGCACAATTGTACCTGCAACTGTCCCCCAAAGAATTTCCTTCAGCTGCTTCAGACGATGGGTCACTGGTTGCTTTCTTAACTTCTTATTTCCACGAAGCGGCCGGACCTGCAGGCAACGAGCTCCATTTTCATTCAGAGAAGGCACTAGGCTTGCGGAAACAATGTTTTCTATTGTCTCACCGTTTGCTATCTGGAGACCACGTGCCATCAAATCTTCTTCAGTGGACTTTCCTTGCCGATTTCAGCCACGTCTTCATTCGAAGTGAACGGCTAAAGGAACTTCTGGGCAGTCTCTCGCAAAGGAAGAGTGATGAGATTGAATCAAGTTTGCAGAAACTAAAGACGTCGCTCACCAAGACTCTGGATTCGAACGATCCAACGGCAGCCGACAATGACCTGAAGCGTCTTGCACCGTTATTACACACTTCGCCGGATGTCGGGGCCTTTTTTGTTGCCGGATCGGATTTCTTGGATTCCTTATGTGCTGGCTACACTAAAGCTACACCAGAATTCAGACCGAAGATTGTCGCAGTTGCACATCTGGGGCTGATTTCCCTTACTAAAGGGGAAAAACCGAACTGGTCCTCGCTGTCCGATATCCTCTACAGCCTGAAGAGTAACGCTGAGGCAAACTCTGGCCAATCCCTACTTTCCGATCTTGTTACCAATACACCTCTCCTGGCCCGTATCAGAGACACTGGTGCCAGTGACGAGGGAACGAGGGCGAAGAAATTGGCTGAATCACTGACTTCTTTCCGTCATTCGAGCCTAGCAAGGCCAAAGCGGCTTGTTCGCCGGAAGGTTGACAAGGGAAAATCTCGAGCTACGGGAGATGGCTACGGGCATGATGCGGAGTTTGGAGAAGTCCACGTACATCGCATGAGCCTCATTACTCAAGTGCAAGACCTGTTCCCACACTTAGGCTCAGCGTTCATCGTCAAACTTCTGAATGAGTACAATGACGACGTGGAACAGGTCACTGCTCATCTTCTCGACGACTCATTACCAGCACATCTCTCAGGCCTCGACAGGTCAGAGCAACTCGATCTCAGGACCCACGAGACGCCACTCGATATCGCTTCGCATCTCGTACCACGTTCAACCCCTCCACCTCAACGCCGCAATGTGTATGACAATGATGAGCTTGACCAGCTTACGGTCGACGCGTCTCGTCTGCACATCGGTCGCAAGAACGAAAAGCTCACCGCCGATGCCATTCTCTCCGACAAGGGAGCTGCCCCCAACAAGGCTTCCATTCTCTCCGCACTGGCGACGTTTGACGCTGACGATGACGAGCGTGACGACACATACGACGTGGAGGATGTCGGCGGTACGGTCGACAACGCAGAACCGGACGAGGACGCAGATGCACGGGACCGGAACGACGAAGCGCTGTTTAGAGCCTACTCCATGTCGAAGGGAGCTTTTGGTAGGGACGCGGCGACACGGCGATCCAAGGCACGCGAGGCGTTGAGGAGCGAGACGGGAATGACGGACGAGGCCATCGAAGGCTGGGCGGTGATGCTGGCGCGGGATCCGCGCAAGCTACGCAGGCTGGAGGCCAAGTTCAGCACATTCACGGGGCAGCAGACGGAGCTGGAGAGCACGAAGTGGCGCGAGAGCCCAGCCGGGTCAGGCGAGGACAGCGAAGGCGGGCCAGCCGGGCGTGGTGGCGGCAGAGGAGGCGGTTTCAGAGGCGGCAGGGGCAGGGGCGGGGGTGGAGGAGGAGGAGGAGGAGGCAGAGGGAGAGGACGCGGGCGTGGCGGCAGCGCCAGCGTGGCAGGGCCTTCGGACGACAAGGACACACAGGCGCAGCGGCAGAGGAAGGAGGCCAACAAGGGCTCGAGGGCGAACCACAACAGGCGCGACCAGCGCGCGCGCAAGATGGCGAGAGGAGGCTTCCCAGGGTAAAGCTGGGCAGCGCATGGCAGCTGAGGTCAGGTCGCTTATGCTGGTCAAGACTGCCCAGGTACGTTCAGGCATGACCCGGGCAGTGAGCTCTTTGTTGGAGACAGACATCAGGCCGCCTGCAGCGGACGTATGTACGTAGGCCGGGTTGCTATCCCGCCCTCTACTACGTACGAGGCAAGTCAGAAGGTCAGCAAGTCAGCACCAACGCACGAATCCGAGCGTAGGTATAAGGTTTGTATACAACACATATACGTATGCAAGGAGGTATCGGTAGTAGAAAATTAGTCCAATAGGCATGACCTTGTCAGCAACCTTACCTACCCACCAACCAACCAACCAACCAACCAACAACAAACCCCCCCCCCCCACAGCAACAGCAACATCAACAACCACCGGTCGCACAACAGCCCGCTTAGCCCGGCCCCAGCCCTCACAGTCAGCAGCAGCTAATCAGCCCAACGCGTGCGCGCATCGGCGACCGCAACCCTCCGGCGGGCTCGCTAACCCCGGCCGCCGATCCCGCCGCCAACGGCCATGCGCCCAGTCCACCCTATAGGTTAGTTGCTCGTAGTTATTAAAACGTCCCAACACACACGCATTAGTTATTGGCGCTGAGGCGGGCGTGCTCTCGCTCGCTCGCTTCGCCCGGTCGTGTCTCGTATCGCGTCGCGTCTCGTGTCGTCTCATCTGGTCTGGTCTGGTCTGGTCCTCTCCGTCTCGTGTCGAGGCCGACCGAGCAAATACGTACTCCGTAGATAGTGGACATTGTCTGCTGTTGCCGATCCGCCAATCACCATGCAGAGAATGGCCCGAAACACGGACAAGCCCAACGTACGTACGAGTGGTGGTGGATAGGTACGTCGTATATTGTATACGTATTGTAGGACCCGTACCTTTTAGCTACTCGTAGGTACTCTTACGTAGGCAAATCGCGATCCAGCAGCGCGAGCAGCAGCCACCGGAGCGGGTCCTTCGCTCTCTTCCTTCACCGGCTGCCCGTTGCCGTGCTGGCTGGCTGGCGGGCAGGAGTCAGGACGGACCGGAGGCTCCGGAGCGCGCGCCAAAGACGGGCAGTTCGTCCGCCGCGCCCGGCGCGCGGGGATCCCAATGGATCCATGCCCGCCCTCGTGCCAGCCAGTCAGCCACCCAGCCTGCATCCCATCCATCCTTTGGCTTTGTGCTAGCTATGTAGGCAGTCCGTACAGTTGCGTATCATGTATCATGGGCATTAACTAGGTATCGTGGGTGTCTTTGTCGTTGTCCTTTTTCCCTTCTCCTTCATCTGCGCCGTCTCATATCAGTCGCGCGCGGCGGTCAGGCATTCAGGCAAGAATCGAGACAGACTAGATCAGCGCTATATGTACAGTACAGTACAATACTATCCATGCACCCACCTACCTATATCACCACCCCTCCCACACCCAGCCAGCTATTGTATACTATAGCCTTTTCATTCTACCTACTACAAAACAACCTACGCACCAACTAACTGCTCACGCAACGCAACGCAATGCAGCAAGCCCGTGCGCCCGGCGCGCAAAAAAAAAAAAAAAAAAAACGACAAGCGAGCGAGGCCGCTTGGCCCTGCATGCATGCATGCACGCATGCGCTCGATCGGCTCACGGGCTCGCTCGCGCCTGCATTCTGGAAGCCCGGCTCGCTTACCCCTGCGCGTTTGATGCGCGCTGCAGCCGCGTGCCCACGGCCGTGGTCGGAGCCTGCAGGACGGAGACAGAGACGGACGGAGTGGATGCGTGAATGCGGCCTTTTTGACGCTGATGTTGATGTTGGGTTTGAGAGTGTGTGAGCTGGTGCTTGAGGCTCGAGCGAGCGTTTGCGCCTGCCTGCCTCCATGCATTACCTACCTATACTCCGTAGGTAGGTACGTATGCACAGTAGGTACCAGTAAAACACATCCTGTTGCACAGTCAAACGAGCACTGCATCCGCGTGTATAGGCAGGAAGTGTCTACCCAGTAGGGCACCTAACTTAAGCCCCTGCCCAGCCCGCCTACAAGGATGCAGTAAATTAGGTAGGCACGTAAATTAGGTGCTATGGCATGTATCCGTACCTAGCAAAGTAAGTACGGCACACACAATCCACACAACCCAACCCAACACATGCAGCTCATCTCGACCCTCGCTACTCGTAGCCATGGTAAGGTCCTCCTCCGGACTTTAGAGCCGCGCCTCTCGGCCGGCAGCCGGGAGCCGGTAGCAGCGTGTCTTTTCCTTTTCTTTTTCTTTCCTCCTCTCGCTTCCCTCCCCTCTCCCCTGTGCCGTGCCGTATTGTGCCGTGCGTGCATGCCGTGTGTGCAATGACCGACCGACTGCTGCTGCTGCTGCTGCTGCGGGGGCTGATCTTTATTTCCGCCGGTGTCGGGAGGGCCTTAGGCAGCCGCGGGCCGGGGCTTGTCCGTTTGGGTAGGAGCTACCTCGCGGCGTCGTCAGCGTCGTCATTCTTGGGGCCGTGATCCGGCAAGGGAAACTACGACGAGGTGGACCTTAGGGGGCGGGGCCATCAGTAGGAGAAATTTTTTCGTAAGAAAAAAAAGTACAATCCGAAATGGCTATCATAGAGCCTGTGACCATCATGTCCCGTCTCTGCGCCTGCGCAGCTTTTTACAGTCTTTCATGCTTGCTCAACCCGTCCGTTCATTATTACGCCATGCCACCGCCATACCATGCCATACCTAGCATCATAATGCAGACCCATTCTTTCCTCTTTCCCTTCCTTTCTAACCAGCACCTGAAAATGAAATGAAAACAATAAAGAGAAACGGACAAAAAGATCTTGCTTCAAATGCCATAAATCCCAATAAGTAAAATGCAGTAGTCGTCGCGTCGTAAACAGTAAAGGCCGTCAAACAATCAAACAGATGGTCGGGTTGGTGCAGCAGGCAGCAAGCATCAAAGAGCCGCAAGCTCTCCCAGTGCCTTTGCAAGAGCGCGTCGCGCTGCCAGCTCCGCCATCTCTTCCTCTTCGTCTTCTTGTTGTGGACGGTAGTGTCGTGCGACAATCTCCACGACGGCGCGGTAGACAGAGTACCTGCAAACAAAGTCTCGTCAGTCCAACAAACCCCGATGATAAACCAGCATAGTGGGAGCACTCACAGCAGTAGCCTCACATAGGCCGGCTCTCCCCTTTTCGGCTTCGAGACACCAAGGCCATTCCAGAACGCTTCTTCTGCCTCCTCTTCACCTTCTCCCACGACTGCACCAACTCCCATCAACACATCTCCCCACACAGACCCTCCCCATCCCAACAATCCACTTACCGCCCATCCCCTCCTCCCCTCATCAACAAGCACACCCTCCCTTCCCGTCATACCCACCACCAACCCTGCTTTTCGCACCTCATCCAAAGCACCCCGCCTCATTGCCTCTCCTACAGCCCCTCGCACAGCT
Source organism: Aplosporella prunicola CBS 121167 (assembly GCF_010093885.1). Taxonomy (NCBI): domain Eukaryota; kingdom Fungi; phylum Ascomycota; class Dothideomycetes; order Botryosphaeriales; family Aplosporellaceae; genus Aplosporella; species Aplosporella prunicola. The sequence goes on along the minus strand of NW_022983534.1, from coordinate 658,647 downwards.
GCATATGGCAATGCGACGAGCCCGTCCTCGCCGTCACGGAGTGCTGCTTCGAGCATACTGGCGAAGGCGACGGACCAAGAGCTGCTGCCGCGGCCAGAGGCGACGACAGAAGCAGGGCCGAAGGAGGTAGAGGAGAGAGCGTTGGCACGACGGAGGTAGGTGCCGAGGGCGTGGTTAATGGAAGTGAGAGCGTGACGAGGCAGTGGGTGAGAAAGATAGGAGAGAGGTGTGCCAGGGAGGTGGGTGCGGAGAAGATATTGTGATGTTGTGGCAGTGTTGGAAGCACTGATGCTGGCGCTAGTACCATTGGTGATAGCGGCAGAGGAGGTGGTGGCGTTGCTACTGATAAGAGTGGGCACAGGCAGCCCAGCTCCCGTCAGTAGCGGCAAAACAGCCACTTCGGCCGCGAGAGCGGTGGCCTCGCGTCTGAGCATACGCGTCGAAGGCGCAGGTGCGGACTTCAACACCAGCGGTGCTGCGGCAGTGTTGGCGAGACGGAGGAGGTAGACGCGGTGTGGAGACGCGAGGAGGCGCTCGACATGCTGGAGAGGTGGTGCTTGGGGAGCGGTGGTGCGGAGGAGGGACTGGATTGTGCGGATATCGAAAGTAGGAAAAGAAGGGGAAGGGTTCCGCTGGGACTGGAGGGCGTAGTTGTAGTTGTAGTTGTGGTTGTAGAAAGCACCGCTAACGGGAGGAGCTAGACGCTCACGCTCGCCAGAGGCGCTGGTGCTGGTGCTGCTGCGTGAGTGCGAGCGTGAGCTCATGGCCATGAGCGGAGGTGATGGGAAGACGTCCATCGGTGGTGGGAGGTGCATCGTGACAGCCATTTAGGGAGAAGGTGATATGTACCCGCCGGGGTAGGACCAGGCAGGCAGTAGACAGGGACTAGGGCGGTAAATAAAAAGGGAAAGAGGGTACAAGGCAGATAGCTGGTCAGATCAAACAGGATGGTCAGCCCGGAGCATCTGAAACGATGAGTGGTGATTGACTGCTGCTGAGGCGCGGGCGTGAAGCAGATAGATGATGATGGATGTGGAGAAGAAGGAGAAGAAAAGAGAGAGAGCATGCCGGCAAGCTAGCACGAGCTTACTACGTAGACAGGAAGGAAGGAGCATCCGGGGGAAGCGAGGAAGGCGCGGGCCAAGGGTCCAGGCGACAGCCCAAACCGCCCAAACCAACAGCCCTAGCAGATCTGCTCGCCTGATGAAGAGACACCACGCAGCCCGGCGCACCGAGTGCCATGGCTGTCCGCGCAGTCGCGGAGAAGTATATAAGCCCAGCTCCTCCGGCCGCGCGCTCTGCCCTACGGATCTCCAACTCCCTACATGAAAGCAGTGACGACGCCACCACCACTCTCAGTCCAGCAGTCGGACCGAGGCAGTCGCGTCGTTCGGCCATTGTGTCGAGAGGGAGGTTCGGCGTCGGCGGAGGTCAAAGAGGTTCGTTAGAAGCTACCGCATCGGGCTAGACCAGATCCGCGCGGCCGGACCAAGCGCACACGATGCAGCTGCCCACAGGGCTGATGCTCCGCCCGCTATACTTTCTTTTCGAATATACACGCCCGCCCTCCCTCGCTCGCTCTCGCATCTCCCTCGTTCTCCGTCGTCGCTCCGTCGCCCATTTAGCCTCTACCACTGCCTGAGCCGCCCGACGTGCCATTGCAATGTCACATCCCCTTGCTCCTCTCGCCAGATCGCTCGCATGCATCCGTGTTCCAGAAAGCGAAGCCAGCCAGATCTGTGTGGCTCATGTGGGGCTCCACCACACCATCCTTCCGTTCGGATAAAACCTTTATTTTGTCCGTCTTCCCCGGCCCCAGCCAATCCCAGCCCTGCCTTAAGCGATGTACGTGTAGGCCTTTGTACTTCGCCTCGCTTCGCTGTATGCTCATAAACTATGGGCGCTTGCTTGATGCACTCCGATCCCGGCCGAGCTGCCAAAAACAATCCATCAACCCGCGACTTCTCTATTCCGCTCTTGCGCCGGCTGCTCTCCCGCCGCTTGCTCTTCATTTGACCGCTCTTCTTGCTGCGCCGAGTCTGCTTGCTCCTTCGCTTGCTCCTTCGCCTGCTCCCTCGGCGTAGGCTCGTATATTTCCGATAGATTATATCTCTTGAGCCGTTCAAAATCTTCGCCCACCACGCTCATGCCGCACACATTCTGTGCAGTGGTCAGCTTGCGGC